>NW_021620939.1:2029869-2030043 GCF_004785775.1 Grammomys surdaster | reverse complement strand
TCTCTCTCTCTCTCTCTCTCTCTCTCTCTCTCTCTCTCTCTCTCTCTGTGTGTGTGTGTGTGTGTGTGTGTGTGTGTGTGTAGAATGCCTGGATAGTCTGGTTTCTTTGGCTTCTGGTGTGTGTGCATCTCTCTCTCTCTCTCTCTCTCTCTCTCTCTCTCTCTCTCTCTCTCT
>NW_021620939.1:1979212-2029859 GCF_004785775.1 Grammomys surdaster | reverse complement strand
TCTCTCTCTCTCTCTCTCTCTCTCTCTCTCTCTCTCTCTCTCTCTCTGTGTGTGTGTGTGTGTGTGTGTGTGTGTGTGTGTGTGTGTGTAGAATGCCTGGGAAAGTGTGTGTGCCTTGAAGAATGAGGCTCTTCCATGGAAAGAGACTTGGCAAGTCCATCCCTTATGTTTGTGGGAGCCCAGCCAGTGTTTGTCGTTGACTTTTTTTCCTAGTGCTACTCAAAGTTTTGTCTCCAGGCCAGTCATCAGGATTGCCTGGTGCCTTGTTACCTCCTGATCCACGTCTCTCAGAATGGACCTCATGATCTAATGTCACAGGGCCCCAAGGTGAGTGCTGGAGAAGCACTGTTCTTTTGCATGGCTTGTGATGTATAGTGGCATCTTACATAGTATCTTTGTGTCTGTGCTGGGGAAAGCACAGAGAAAGCATTTGTCTAAGCTCTCAGAACAGGTGTAAGTTTTTCTCACGCTAATATGTTGTGTCAGTTTCCCAAAAATGGTCTCAACTTTGTCCCAAGCATAGCCACTAGCGATGTGTGACTATTTCAGTTATTTAGATTTATAATTCAGGTCTTCATTTGATTGTGCCACATTTCACGTGCTTTACAGCCACATGTGGTTTCTGGCTACTGCCTCAGATAGTACAGATATGTACCAGGTCTGTCATTGGAGAGCATTCTGCTGGACACTACTGCCTTAGTTCATAGGCTCCCTGTGTGTTACAAAGCCACATTTGTAGTGACTGTGTACTCTTTAAAAAGATAGCAATTCATGCAGAATTCTTTTAAAACATCTCCATCCAAGTAAGACATTTGTGTGTCTTGCTGAATTTCTTAAAAACACTGCTGCAACATTTGTCTGCTACAGGCAATGCCATGGGTCTGTCTCTTTGACACAACAAAATGCACCATCTCTGAAATATTTTCTCTTTAATCTGGGGCAGCTAAGCTGTGTCTGTCCATTTGTTCTCTGCCTGACCCTCAGCAGTGAAGGTTGTCGTGGCATGTTTTTTTTTTGTTGTTGTTGTTTGATTGGTGTTTGTTTGTTTATGTTTGTTTGCCTGCAGCTCTACAATGAATCTAGAAGTGAGAAGAGAATTTTCACCTCTCCTTCTTCCAAGCCCCAACTTGGCTCAGAAAAGTGTTTCATAAGAGGGTCTTAACTCACTAGCTTAACCTCTGAGGAGTTATCCCTTGAAGAATGAAGCTCCAAAGCAAAATTAACGAGCAATCTATTACGGCATGGATTTAGTGATTAAGCCCTTTAGCATCGAGGATGGTTTTTCTGTTGATATGATATGATATTAATGTTACCAATATAGTTCAGAAATTTTCATTTCAACACATCAAAAAATAGGGAATTAAAGACAACTTTTAAAAAAGAGATATAATTTAAAGCTAGGGAGCCCAAGGTTGTTTTGCATGATGGAGAGAATTCCACTGAGAAGTTTGTGTGCCATTAATAAGGTGACTGGAAGGGAAGAGAGAGGAGGCTGGGTGTGGGATTGATCCTCTGGAGGATGGCACCATGATATTGTTCTCCCCCCCCTGCCCCATGTGTGTGTGTGTGTGTGTGTGTATGTGTGTGTGTGTGTCTGTGTGTGTGTGTCTGTGTGTGTGTATGTATGTATGTATGTGTGTGTGTGTATGAAGACTTTTTTTTGAGTGGTTCTAGGTGGAAGCAAAGTGTAGAGAGGAAAAATACAAAGATCTTCTGTATCTCTCTCCCTCCTACATATGTGTGTTTGCCACAGTTCCCACCAGATTGACATTTCTGTATGGTCTAGGAACCTATAATTATATCATAATTATCCCCAAGACAGACGTTTACATTAGAGCACAATCTGGGAGCTGTATATTCCTCAGATGTGGACTAATGCATGGAGACACATGTTCACCATTATCATCACAGGCGTTATTTTTGTTTCCCTAAAACCCCTCTCTGTGTCTTGTTTTTTCAGTCTCCTTTCCCTCCTCCACCCCTAAACTACTACAAGTCATTGGTCTTATGGCCATGTTTTTGTTTTCATGTTGTTGGAGTCACATGATAGGTAACCCTTTGAAAAGGCTTCCTTCACTCAGTGAATACCCATTTAAGTTTCTGTCCTTCTTTTTGTGATTTGGTTACTTGTTTCTTTTGTATATTACATAGTATTCCAGAATGTTCTTATTTATCCATTCACTTCCTGAAAGGTATCTTGGATGCTCTCAAGGTTGGGCTATTATCAGTAAAGGTCCATGAGCCTTCATGAGCAGACTTTTGGATGGACACGAGTTTTCATCTCCTTTGTGTGAATATCAAGGGACGTGACTGGTGGATAAGAACGCTTTGTTTTGTAAGACAGACAGACATCATACCATTTACATTCCCACCAGCAAGTACTTAGGCGTTTTATTGCTGCTTCTTCCCTGGCCTGGCTGTTTTCAGGGTTCTGGATCTGAAATCATCCTAATACATACGTGGTGATGTCTTGCTGTGCTTCTGATATACATTTCCTTGATATGTGTGGACCATACATTTTTTTTTTTTTTTTTTTGCTGAAATGTCCATAAACGTTTTTTGGACTTTTTTTATAATTAGGTTTTATATTTTCTTATTTACTTTTAAAGACATTTTTGTGTTTTGGGTCTTTTCTCATTAAAAAAAAAAAAGTGCAAATACCTTCTCTACTGTTGCCTTCTCATTCCTTTGATGTTGATGTTCAGACAGCAGATTAAAACTATCAGTTATTTTATAGATTTTGGATTTGAGTTTGTATTTTAAAATGCCATAGTTCTACTCGAGGTCCTGGTAGGTTTTTTTTCTCTTTTTTACCCTCTGTCTTTCATAGTGCTGTGTATTTTACATTTGTTTGTGGTTTGTGTTGAGTTAATGATTATGAAGAGTAGAAGATGTTTACCTACATTCATTTGTTTACCTGTGCACTGGTTTCTGATTGTTCTGGTGCCATTTGTGGAAATACTTGTGAAGCCTCGTTGTATTGCCTGCCTTTGCACTCTGGTTATAGATTAACTGACTTTATTTGTGTGGGTCTATATCTGGGCTCATTATTTTTAATTGATCCTGCTTGTCTGCTCTTTCACCAGTACATACTGCCTGGCCACTGTAACTTAATAGTAAATCATTACGTCATACGGCATCATCCCTTCAACTTTTGTTCCTCTGAAATACTGAGTTAGCCATTCTGGTTCTTCTGCATCTCAGCATGAATGTTGATCATTTATTGATAGCCACAAGTGACACCCTTGGAATTTGCTTGGGGCGGTGTTGAATTTTGATAGTCAATGTGATAAGATTTACAGTCAGTGGAAGCAAAATGCCTCGTGTGTGTGTGTGTGTGTGTGTGTGTGTGTGTGATTATCTAAATTAGGTTAATTGAAGTGGAAAGAGATGCCTTAAATGTGGGCAACGCAATCCCATTGGCTAAGGTCCAGGACTGAATGAAGCGAGCAGACTGAGTGTGAGTGGCCATCTTTCTCTGCTTCCTGACCTTAGATGCAGTGTGACCTGCTGCCTGCGGCTCCTGCCACCCACCTCCTCCGCCATGATGAGCTGTATCCCCTAGAATCCTAGGCCAAAATAAACCTCCCCTTCTTGCAATTGCTTTTATCAGGTATTTTGTCACAGCAGTGCGACAAGTCGCAAACTAATCTGTGGCTGGAGGAAGGAGCAGCTGACATCTAATATTCTAGTCCATAAATATGGACTCTCTGTCTTATTGTTCCTAGATTTCTTTGGTCAGAGTTAGGATGTTTTCCTCATAAACTTATGCATATTTTAAGATTTATATCTGAGTATTCAATTTGGGAGGTGCTGACTTAAATTATGTGTTTGTAAATTTCAATGTATGTGCCTATTCATACAAGATGTCCTAGAAGGCGATTGTCTTCTTGTAGAGTCTTCTTGTAGAGCCTTGTCCCCTGCAACCCCGCTGTAATTACTCACTAGCCCCAAGAAGTGTCTCTCCTTTGTGTTTTTGTATAGACACTGCTGTCATCTGCAAACAAGGGAATTTTGTTTCTTACTAACTTGATAGGGCTTAACATTGGGGAAGTCATTTTGTCTTCGTCCAGCCATGGATTGCCTATAAGAAGGGAGTGGGAATCAATGTCTATGACAGACACATTTCTCCCAGGAGAGTGAAAGCTATCACCTTCTGAATTCCAATTTTGCACAGGACAGCATTAGACCACTTGTTCCCACGCCCTTCTGTAGCAAGGCTCCATCTGCAGCCCATCACGACCTAACAAGCTCTCCTCAAACCTGCCCCGTCCTGTTCCTATGAAACTCACTTGTGTAACTCTCCTCAGGCTGCATTCTCTTTCAGTCAGTGTGGCCTGGTGAATTTAACAGAAGACTGCTCGGTGCCTGGTTAGTTTTCCCCAGCATCTTTTCTGTCATTCTTGGTGTCCAGACCCAAGAGGCAGTCTACTCTGCCCAATCCTCTAGATGGTATAGCTCTTCTGGGGTTGAGCCTCCATTTTGCCACTTCCCCTTCCTGGCTCCTTCAAATGCCACTGTGGTCCTAGTCTCTGAATGAGTTTAACCTAAATTAGGGTTTTCCCTGTTACTGTGGATTTCTTCACTCTTATTCTGAGGCCTAGGCACCTGGCTGAGGGTCCCCCCTTCTGCTTCTGTCTCTGGGTGATGACTCACTGGCTGGCGGTGACTTAAGGGATGCCATTCATCTCTTGTCTTCCTTCCATGAGAACTTTTTCTCTCACCCTAAGCACAGGATCTACTAATTCTGTATTTTCCTCTAACACCCATCTTGGGTATCTACTCTCTGACCTCCAAGCCCTGGGATTCTGAGACATCGTCAAACCAAAGCATCTCATTTTCTTCTGTAATCAAACCTTGCCACAGGATAATTAGATATCAGCTGTGGCTGGTGAGGTCCTTGAGTAAGCACATAATGAAGGATCTATAAGGAGCTACAAGGGAGACTTTGGCTGCCCTGGGACAAGCAGGACCATGGTAGCTAAGGTCTAGAGGCAGGACAGCCAGCCTCTGGCGACCATGTGTAGTTGTTTGGAGAAATAAGCTATGGGACAGTATGTACACAACGCCACCAACACAGTATCACAAGGGTCTCTCTGTCCCTGGTTAGTTTCTAGGAAGAGATAGAAGGCTTTGTGTAGGTCTGGAAGAGCTAGGGTGGAGGCGCAGGAAAAGAGTGGACTTGAGTAGGTTTATGAGAGAAAGGAAGAGTTGGAGGATAGTAGTGGTTCTTCCATGGGACTTTGTGGTTCATCGTGACCTTTTAGAGATGCCGTGTAGTAAGGAAGAAATTGGCAAACAAGATATGGAAGAAGTTTATAAAGGTCTGATGTGAGCAGTTCACATTTGGTTTGGGGAAGGAGGTAGGCAAAGGCTTCCTCTCTCCTGGCTTGGGATATAGTTTCTCCCTTTTTATGAGATTGAGAGGCCCGGATAGGTGATCAAGGATTGGCAGATCTGGGCCTTATCTTGTGACACTCCATAGTCCCAAGAGACCAGCGGGTTGAGAAGCCCTGGGCAGTACTGGAGATTGCTGTACGGGGATGGCCTGTCTGAGAAAAGATCTTGTTGGAGAAGGAAACTAGAGGACAAATATATTTGGTGAGGTCCTTCTGTAGGGCTGGTCTAAAGTAGTAAGGGCTATCTCAAAGTCTTCAGGGCAAGACGATCCAAGTGAGTTTCTTGGTATGCTGTGTCCAGGTCTTCCCAGGTAAAGGAAAAAAAAAAGGCTTGGGAGGATGGATTCAAGAGGGTAATAAATAAGACGTCTTTAAGATCAAACATGGAAAAGAAGACAGCAGAGTAGAAGACAGAGGAGAGGGGTGTGTGAGTTACTGACCACAAGGAAGGTGAGACAGTGGCTTAGTTGATTTTCTTTTTTTTTTTTTTGGAGGTCCTGGACCAGCCAGTAAGTACCATTGATTGGGCTTTGTGTCACTAGGAATAAGAGAGTTGTGGAGGGGCGTGATGGGAGTTAAAAGCCTTGCTTGCAGTAGCTCCTCAGTAATGTGGTGTGGCTGAGGCCGGTGTGGTGAGAGGATCCTGGTCCTGGATGATGAGGGTAGAAAAGTTTTTCAAGGTTGTGAGGTTAGGATTGTGACGGGTGGCTACTGAAGTGCTTGAGGTTACAAACTATGTGAGGGCTGACTAAGGACAAGGCTGTGGGTGGAAGCTTAAGTTTGGGCCCCACCCTAGTCCAGGCTAAGGAGGAATGTGGTGAATATCTTGGAGGGGGCCAGATATGTATAGAATGCTTACATTTAAATAAGAGATCTCAGCCTAGCAGTGAAAGTAGGCATTGACATTCATATAAAAGAATGGGGGGAGGTTAAGTCGTGTTACTATTAAGTTAGTAGTTTAGGTTGGCCATGCCATTCCAAGTAGGGAAAAGAGGCCCCTATGTCTAGTGAGTGGCTGTAGGTTAGGGCATTCCTCAGTGTCATTACATCAGAAACAAGGAGTTGTGGCTGACCCTGCCTCCTTGGAACAACTGGTGGTGTGTGGAAATTTGTTGAGAGTTGCTGCCAGGACCTGGTAGCTGGCATGGTATTCTTTTCCTATCCCTTCTCGGTCTCATTCCTTTTCCCTTTTGGCTGCTTCCTCTCTGTTGTTGAATACCTTAAGGGTCATATCTAGAAGTTCATTTTGAAGGGTTAAGGATCCTTTTTTATTTTTGTCTTTGGAGTTTTTATCTAATGTTGAAGGCAGATCGACCTAACATGACCCTAAAGTAATGGAGTCTCCTCTGGAGAGCTGATGTCCACATTCGTGTGTTTAGTGATAGCCTTGGTAAAGTGTTTAAGAAGAGAGTGGGAATTTCACTGGGACTCTGGGTGACATCTTTCAGTTTGTCAAGGTTAACTATAGAGTGGGCATTTTATGCACTCCCTCAAGTAAACAATTTACCATCAACTGCAGGTGTTGGGTTCTAGTGCCAGTGTTTGGATAATTCTAATTTCAATCCCTGAAAGGGACTGCCTTCTCTCCTGAGGGAAAGTGTTGTTCTGTTGCTGGAGTTTATTGGCAAGGCCCTGGACTGCATTCTGAATGCAGTCAGTCCTTTTAATCTTGGGTGAGGGTAGAGGTCAGGATATAGAATATGTGACCCCACATGAGGGGATAGATTTGAGTTATCCAAGGGAATTGTTTTAGAAATGGAATGGGTTTCCAGGGAACAATCCAGGATTTTATCCTGTAACACCAATTTCCACCAGTATAAAAGCAAATGGACTCAGATGACCCCATCCTTTCTGGCTACATCATATAGAGGGAACATGGTTACCGAGGATTGGGTATGAGGAAGTGAGGGTAAGAGCGAACAAAAGCATGAGTGGAAGAGTGGTTGCCTGTGAAGATCTGTGGATTCGAGTTATGAGAGGCTAAAGGGCAGGTGGGAGTTGGAGGGGGGAGAGGCATGGAGATTGAGGAATGGGGACAGGGAAGTTGGGGACGGGTGTAGGGAAGAGACCCATGAGTGGGACTGAAAGCCAGGGAACTGAAGTGGAGGTCAGAGTTGGATTTGGGTGGCAGCCAAGGAGGATTTGGAATGTAGGCCAGTAGTTGTAGAGAGGGGGGTGAAAATGAAGGCAAAGCAGCCTAGGATTCAGAATACCATGGATCATTTGCTGGACCCAAGGTCCCTTGGACCATCTGCTGGACACAGGGTACCTCGAACCACTTGCTGTTTCATCTGAGGATGTTCAGAGTGATAAGAATAGTGAGAGCAAAAGTTCTAAACCAAGGCCGTTGGGGCCAGATGTGGGTAGGCAGCCAAGCAAATTTGGGCTGGCACCCACTAAAAAGAAAGTCTTTGAGATTGTCTTGAGTCAGGCCAAAGGAGTATCCACTGGAATGGACAATTTAGAGTTCATATCATGAACATTTGGGTTTTAGATTTGAAGGGATTTGGGGCAGAATAGTCAGGACAGGTAGGGAGTCTAATTCTGCCACCTGAGGCATTATCCCAGGCATAGGGAGAAGATGAAAGATGGACTTAAATATTAGGAAATTATTCCTGTGCTTGCAAGACTCAGAGGATCACAAAGTCAAACAGGAGGGGTTCCCATAACCTCTAGGTTTTGTGATTAAGAGAAGATTGAGAAGCTCCTGGGGCTTCGGGGATCTGGTTTGGACTCTTCTGAGACAGACAGAAAGTTTACCTTGTCCTGAAGAATTTGAGTACATGGCAAGAGGACTCTAGTCTGGAGATCAAAGAGTCTGGGAAGGAAAGGTTTAAGGAAGTGTTGCAGGGCTGGGAGCATGCTTGGAGAAGAGCGAGGAGTGTTCAGGCTGGGTTTGCAGAGTGTCACTAAAGCCTCTTACACAGACATCTCAGGTTGTGACTGGTGCGTGTTTAGCCCAAAACAGTGATCTTAGTGGCTGTCTGCTTCCGAAGGAATGACCCATGTGGAGAGAAAAGATGGCTTTCTGCCCAAAGGACCCTAAAAGGACATGGGTTTTGGCACCAGATGTAAGGAACTCATTGATTCTTCAGGATGGCGTTGAAATTGAATTTTGGTTTGTCATTGGGACCTTATGAAGAAAGGATAATCATTGCTTAGTTACCCCCTCCCTCAGGGAGAAAATTTCTTAACAGATAATAAATTCATTCATTAATGCAATTATGTCTCATGGTATTAAGAAAAAAGGTATAAAGCATAAAAAAAATCAAATTTGTTTTAGTCAAAAGATTTATATATGAAGATTAAGATGAATATATGTTTACAAAATGGGAGGAAAGCTAAAAGGCTTTTTCCAAGTTATAAACGTCCAAGAAAGTTATTTAAATTATTAGAACATCAGATTTAAAGATAGCATATATGGTTTTAAAGTTTCTAAGGTCTAAGTTAAAAAAATGTCAAAACTGGATAAAATATATGTCTAGTCAACATTTATTTTAAATATATATGGCTATTAACATATTATTCAGTGGTTAAAAATATCAATGAGTGTAGCTGATCTGTGCTTAATAACCATACTTGGAGGCTGTTCTAATGTGGCCAGAGGGATTAAAAGGGAAACTATTTCCGCCTCATCCGTGAGGTCTGAGGATTGCAGACCAACTCAAGAAATGTTCTGCATCTGCGGAAAGTCACCTGTTCTTTGTTCAGGGCCATAGAGACCCTGCACAGTGAATTCTAACCAACAACCACTGTGTGAAGAGGATGGTCAACGTAACAGTAGGATTTCCTCAGTGCTTCTAGGGGGAAGCCAAACCAGGTCATGCAAGGCCTTTGACTTATTTTCACATAGATGGACAACTTCTATGTCAGATATTGACAGGGCTTGTATCAGAGGTTCCTCAGAAGCCCTGAGAAGTAGATTTGCAGTGGTCCTTGATAGGACCAAAAGAAACATCATTTTGATCCCAACTACCCAGCCAAACCTAAAAGCTGTACTTATCAAGTATAACATACTATCTTTGTCTGGAAGAGTATTTATCACAGATACAGTATGTCTTTCTAACTGTCCATGTTCTATAATTAAAGGAGGATGCCAGCATTGCTGTTATTAAACTCACAAGTCTGGGAAATTATTCAATATATCCAAGTGTTGTCCTTAGATTATTGCTAGACAATCCTGTAAAAGAACCCAATAGGATTCTACTTCTCTATTACATTTTCAATTGGACGCTGACTTTAACTGACTTTTCTAATATAACTGATGATTACAGTTACCTTACCCTTCTACAAGGCTCTGGTACATGGTCTAGCCAGTTGTACACATACATTTCACCTTACTAATCAAAACTTAAGTTGATTATGATACTAAACTTTTTTCCTCATTAACTTCATCTCTTAATGTTCCCCACAAGATTGTAATAAAGGAGCCCTAATGACCAAGTCTGAACTTAATGCTTGCCAATGAAAAAACGTCTCAAGTCTACCAAACCAATTTCAATCTTGTAATTAACAACCCTGACGAAAGTCATCAGTCTTTCTAACACCCATGACAAGGCCTGCCACGGGTGCCTTAGAAGGTTTTCTTGTTCCAGGAAGGATAAAACTTGCATAACTCTGTTCTTAACTTTTCTCTCAGTAAGAATTACACAAGCCCCATCAGTCTCACGTTTGTCTGTTACAGCTGCTGAGGTTCAAGATCTTTGCTGTCTCTTAAGTTTTATTATGGTCGCTCAGTTGGAACCTTCTTGGAGTCACACTGACAACTGCCTTTTCTACATTGCCCCTTTTGTCAGCTTGAAGCTTAAGAGAGATGAGATCTATGCTCCCTTAAATCTCAACAGCAGTTTAGGTGTCCTCTGAGGAAGGAACTAGTGGGCTACTCAATATAGCCCTCTTTTTGCCTCTCTAGACATATCTTTGAGACCCAGCACTGTAACACCTGGAGTTTCTGGTAGGGATGATTCTTCAAAATTGCAGAGGTCTGAATGCTGTGACAGAAAACAATGACCTCTGCTTAGTCCCGGGGAAAGATGCTGCTTCTGTCATAATCGATCAGGCCTGGTTCAGGATGGAGCACTTAAGCTAAGGGAATGGTCAGGAAAACTAGATGAGTGACTCCAAATCCATCAGTCCTCGTGGAACTGCCTTGGTCCATTCTCCCCTGGCTGCTATGCCAGTAGCCCCTCTCACTCTCAAAGCTTTGATCCTAGTCTTTGGACTGTGTCTCTTTTGCTGTTTCTCTAACTTCTTACAGGAGTACATGCAGTCCTTCACCAACAGGAAGTGACAATCTTCATGCCCAGAAGGTATTAATTGCTGCCCAAGGAACCACCATCATTCCTTAACCTTCCCTGCCCTGCACTACATCCAAAGTTCATGGGAAATAGCCAGAGAAGACAATACTTTGCCTTAAGGCAGGAATGGCAAGGGCTTAACATCAGTGACACCATTTTGGCTCAGTCCATTTACCTATGAGTTGCTTACCAGATGGTGGTGAGTTTGAATTCCCCCTACAGATACACCCCACCAGCAAGATGAAGCCTCTCATCTTTTGCATTCCCAGTTTGGTAGCAGTCTGCATTAGACAGTGTGTTCCCACATCCTTGTGTAGCAGTACTCCGTCCACGGTCAGTCACGCCTGGCGAGCCAGCCTTAAGCCTGCCGCATCCCGCTCCTGTGAGACTCACTTCTGTAACTCTCCCCAGGCTGCATTCTCTTTCCATCCTGTGTGCAGCCTGGAGGATTTAATAAAAGTCTGCTCAGCACATGGTTAGAGTCTCCCTGAGTATTTTCTATCACCCACACACATATATAATATATCCTGTATTATTTTCTTCCCACTTTGGAGGAGATTTTTAGTAGAAACGTTAGAGATAATTGGTAACAGAGATATGTTCCTTTATTTCTGGTCATAATAGGAAGCTGCTTGTTAACTATAGGGATTTTATGTCTTTTTCTCTTTAGCTTTCTTTTCTCCACTTCTGTCTGCCCTGACTGCTAGAAGAGATTCAGTTTTCTCAAGGAGAAAGGGGTGATATTAGCTTTTTTTAAATCAAAAGATTCCCTATTGTGTTGCACTTTCTATTCTACTGTGAGATGTTTAGCTTCCCTAGATGCTAACTTCCCATACTATTCTAGCCAAGACAATGTGCCAACTGATTTCTCAATAGTTATTATCGAGAAAAGCATTGCTGGAGAGATGAGCTTGGGTGTGCACCTCCTAGGGAGGAAGGGGTGGGTAGAGGTGAATCAAAGTCCTCCAAGGGTGAAGGTTTAGCCTTGCCAGACCTCATGCAGTTAGGGCTTCTAGGAGAAACAGGAACAACACTCTTGACCTATTGTAGTTCAAGGCTGTGTCTACACTGACTGTAGTTGGTTGGCCCATGTTTTATTTCTTGGTCATTAACTTGGCTCAGCATTTCTCTTTGAGATTCTCTTAGGTCCTTCTGTTCTTGCTTTCTTTCCTTGTATCTATTAATTGAACTGATGACTGATATAGATCAGCCCCCAAAGAATAAAAGGAGCATTATAGTTGAATAGGAACCCATTCACAGTCCTGCAGGGACTATTATCCCTGCTGGTCAAAACTCTCCTTACTGGTAATTTTAGGGATGCTGATGGTCGGTCTTGGTCTAAAGATCTTAGCTCTGCATAGATGGCTTCAGTAAGGATGACAGTGCTGCAGCTTCCCTAGACAGAGATAGTGCAGTAGGCTTACTGAACAGGAGATCTTTCTCTGGTTTATAGACCTTGAGTTCTCCATTCCTAGCTAGAATTATAAACAGAATTTGGAGTTGTGGATGTAAAAAATTATCAGATTAGTCAGAAGGAGAAAGCCCACATCCTCAGCAGCTGTTGTGAAGGGTTATGACTCCATTCTTTCTCTGGGAGTCTGGGTGTCTCACGGTGCAGAGTGTTGGAGAAATTACTGGGGCTGGTGATTGGGAAATGAGACTTGTAGTTTCCATACAGATATGTATTTTTTTTTCTCTTTTGCATCTGTCAGATGTGACTCTTTTTGCTAACCACGTGTCCCCCAGGAATAATAGCTAGGTGGCTGTCTAAATGTTGAAAGACGTTTTGACATCTTTGACAAGTGTTACTCAACAGCTGGGTGTGTTAAGATTCCAGCTCTGATAAATGAAAATAACTTGCCATTTTTCTCTAAAAATAAATCACACACAAGTGTTGTTCTGTGGGGAATGACTGACTTAACTGAAACAGGCTTAATTTTTTTATACAGTGCATTTTGTCAAGCCCTGACCCCAGAGCATTCCTTTCTTTGGTACCAGTGATTGAGTGGCTTTGTAAGGGAATACATTCTGCTATCGCAGAAGGCTCAGTCTTTATTTATGAGTCTCCATCAGGGCAAGGATGGTCTCAGCTCCATTTGAACCCACACAGCTGTGAGTGAAGTGATCTGGGGCAGTACAAATAACCCATCATTTCATTGAATTCATTTAAAACTCTTAACACTTCTCTCCAAGCAGCCCAATCATGGGACAGAGGGTCTGTATTTTCTTAAAGGGACACAGCTTTTGTTGAAAGAGGATCCAAAGAAAAGGAATTCAACAGGGCTTCTCTGACTGCTGGCTGGAGAAAGAATGTCATTAGTTATCAAAGGGTGACTGGGATCAGTTTTCTCACTCAGCTGCTGACTGCCAAGGTAAAAGAACAGATTTAAATCATTTGCTCCACTTTCTCTTCTGTCTCTAGGAAGGTCTCTGTCACATTTATTGAATTAAAAATAATGTAAAGTGGGAATATATAAAATTCTTCTTGAGGAAAAAAAGCACGTGTGTGTGTGTATGTGTGTGTGTGTGTGTATGTGTGTGTGTGTGTATGTGTGTGTATGTGTGTGTATGCGTGTGTGTGTGTGTATGTGTGTGTGTGTGTGTGTGCATGCATGTGTGTGATTAGGTACTAAATATTACCAGAAGATTAAAGTCTATTTAAAATTTAGGGACTCACTAATCTTGCAGCATAAACTAAAAATAAAGTAACTGAAATGTGTGCAAGTACCACCATTTTCATAACAAAAATAAAACAAAATTATATGAGTTCTCATAGACTCAGGAATTAATTCACAACACCTTGGCACAGATGCTGTAGCAACAGTGAGGACAGCTGCTCTCTGCCGGGTCTAACGAGATTCTGAGAGATGAAAAGAGTGTCCAAGCTCCTGAGTCTTTGACTCCATTCCTGCCATAACATTATGAGGAGTTGAAGTGTCCCAAGGAACATGAATTTGGGGTATAGATGCTTCTTCAAGCATCAGATACTGAGACCCTCAGCCTGGAGGAACCCAACCCATCCTTTGAGCCACAGAAGGAGATGCTAGACCCTGCTCAGCATTTTCCTTTGGGTCTACCATTGAGTCTTGGCCTTTGCCTTTCAAAGAAGTGAAATTTGGCTGCTGTGTTGACGTAAGACTCATTCTTGTCAACACACCTGTTAGAGTGACCCTTGGAGACCAGGAAGCAAGCTGACAGTCATGGGTGTGTTTCCTCTAGACATGGTACTTTGCCATTGGAAAGTACCCGGTGGAGCGTTCTGAAACATTGACTCATGGGTATTATATTAGTAGAGTGTTTGCTGACTGTTTAATAATAGCATGTTATTTAGAAGCTCTCCACTCAGAAAGTGATGTGTTTTCTCTGGAGACCCCATATTAATGTGGCCCTGAAGTTTAAAAAAACAATGATGTTTTTGTTCTAGGAGAATTTTATACAACACATTTTGATCTTATTCATCCTCTCTCTTACCCCTCTAACTGCTCCCAGATCTACCCACTCCTTCCTATCCCTCAACTTCTAACTTCATTTCCTCTTTTATTTCTTTTACTAACCCATTGAGTCCAGTTATGCCCACCCATACACTTGTGGTTGTGCGGCTGTCTACTAGAACATGGTTGACCTACCCAAGGGCCACATCATCAAAGAAAATGAATTCTTCCTCTCCCAGAAGCCGTCAACTGTCCGTAGCGCCTCAGTTAGGGATAGAAGCTTATGGGCCCTTTCCCACACTGTACTGGAATGCCGACTGGCCTGATCTTGTTCGGGTCTTGTGCAGGCATCCATAGCTGCTCTGAGTCCATGCGTGCAGTGGTCCTATCATGTACAGAGGACACTGTTCTGCTCCTGTCCTCCTCAATTGCTGGCTCTTACAATCTTTCCAGTTCCTTTTCTTATGTGCTTTGGGAAGGGGATGATATAGATGTTTTATTTGTGAGTAACTTTTTATTTTCTCTTTTGCTAGAGTTTCTTCTCATGCTTTTCTACCTCTTCCTTCTGTTAACCTCATTATCTTGTCTCTTCCATTGTCTTTGCTTTGTTTCTTCAGTAAGAAAACAAAACAAAAACAAAACCCTAAGAAAATTTTAAGAAAAAAATAAGAGAAAACTCTTGTTTCACAGTTCTGCGGTTTCAGTCAACTAGTCAGTGCCTCCTGAATAGGCATGAAGGCTATGTACAGGTAGACCCTATGTTCCCTGCTGATCTCTTCCTGTTCTTTCTCCACACAAACTTGTCCTTGGACCACACAGCTAGTCTTTGATCCTATTCTCTCCTCCTTACATTGGAATGCCATATTGTTTGCTTTTCAGTGGCCACGTGTGGCATTTATAAACTTGGACACACTGGCCAAATAACTTGTGATGTATCCTGTGTTTGTCAGATTTTAGAAATGTGACTCTGAGCAGAAGCTTTACTGTGCCTTGGCCTTCTTAGGTTGGGAACTCCAATCCTTAACCTTGCAGAATGTTTGTGATCGTGGAAACTGTGCTTGTTTTCTGCCTGTCTGGCATGGTGATCTTGGCATGTGCTTGTTGATAGAGTTACCAAGAATCACAGTTGGAGAAGGGCTGACATCACTACCCATGATTAGCCATGCTACCTACTATGCTCACAGTGTCTCTAAGCACATCTTCCTGTGAGAGGGCTCCAGACCCCATCTCTGTCAGTAAGCTGCTCATGTTTGCTTTGGCCTCTCCCTATGAGTTTGAAAAGTTTGCTCAGTGACTCTCCCAGTGGACTCTCCCAGTGTCTTTGTCTGTCTGCCCACATTAGAAATTGACAACAATTCCATGTCTATCCTGTATAATTTAAAGCCAAACGTCTGTTTCCTTTCATGTAAGATGAGAGTTATCATGAATGTTGGACGAACAGCTGTTCTTGCCAAAATTGTTACTGGAGTTTTTATGATAAAAGCTTTGTTCCAGCAGCTTCCAATATGGTAGTTACAGAGATAAGAATTAGTAAAAAACAGAGAGTTCAGTGTTGCCACTTCAGGAAAGGGGACAACAGATAAAGATGTCCAGGAATCCCCCACGTCTATCTCTAGGTTAGGTTAGGTTTGAGTGTAAGTAGAGGGCGAGAGATATGTATAACTAAGCAGTCCTGGCAGGAGGTAGCTCTGCCCATCACTGACCACCGTGGTCCAGCTCAGGTCTGTTCTGCGAGGCATTGGGATAAGCACTGGGATAAGCTGTTCACTTGGTAGCCATGAATGGCTAAGGATACACCTTTTTGTCATTTGGGTGTGGGAGTTGTCTGCCCTTCAAGTTTTTTCACCTTCTGGAATCCAAGTTGAGTCAGGAAGAAAAGGTCAAAGACAAGAATTTCTCTCTGTGCCTTTTGCCAGAGTGCAGGCACATAATGAAGGCAGAGGTTCCATGTCCTCATCTGCCTCATAGCTGCCTCGTGAGCCCAAGTGAAGTGTCTTTGCTTCGTAGCAAAGGCAGCAGCTAAGTGTCTGTGGCAGAAATACTTCTTTAAAATGGTGTTTTCCAGGACCCAAATGTAGGGCTTTTTATTCTAAACATCACTGTATAAAATGCAACATGACGTTAACAGTGTAGCTCGGGTAAGCCCTTGGAGTTTATTCAAAGCTGACGCTGCCTTGTATTGATTCTCGATTATAACACATTTAGCATGAATGTACCTGCCAGCGTTCTCGAACAATGCAGTGCCGGGCTGGCAGCTCTGCCCTTGTCTCACTGCCCAGCCAACAGCACAGCAGGGTTTCTTTTGTTCGTTCTGTTTAAAATATCTCTCTCCACCTCGCCCTCCCATGGTACAACCTCGAGTGAGGGCTGCATATTTGAGTTTCACAAAAGCTACTACATCCTCTCTTCCCTTTCTTACTTGGTACTGTTTTTTTTTTCTTTTTCTCTTATCTCTCTTATTACTCTCAAGTACCAAATACTTTCCTTCTCTCTACTCCAGGCAGTAACAACTTATTGCTTGAGATGTTTTTTTTTCCAGTTTGGTCTTTGTTCATTATTTAGATAGGCTGGTATTTTCATATACACAGTGGTTCTTATTGAATGAACTATCTCTTCTTCCCACCAGTGTGTGAGAGGGGAGCAGTTTACAACTGAATTCTTCTGCGTTCTTTGGCCTTTTGTGCATACTGCCAATTGCACCCTTCTGGTTGCTCATTTATGTGTGTATGGTGTGGTGTATGAATGTGGTATCTGTGGACTGTGGAAGCCTCTCTGGTAACTCTGGGAAGAGCCTAGAATCCCATGAGTCCTACTTCAAATTGGAAGGAGATCCTGTCATTGAGTGTGGGAGAGGGGTGGGGCTCAGGTTATCTCTACTGATCTCACACCAGTTGGCTGGCTGTCCCCAGGGTAGACGGGTCAGTGCTCTGTGTAGTACATTCTCATAGGTTGTAGGTTAGACTCATAACCATTAAGATCACTCAGCTGCTTGGGTTCTCCATAACACTGGTGAAGTCAACATTTTTATTAAGTTTTAGTTCCTTTCCTGGTTATTGAACACATCTTATTTTTCCTTAGGCAGACTCACTTCTTTGTGGGTCAGAAACAAGAACTAATTCTTATATATTTGTAGCAATAATTTTGTCCCTATAAATCAAGCAAAATAGGTGGTGATCCGTAAATGGCTTAATCTAATTAGACTCAAGCTTTCATAGAATTCTAGAGAAATAAATGTCCTTACATGTGTGAGCATGTAAACACACCTCAGGGATAGTCTGTTGACCCTAGTGCTAAGAACACTGTCTTATGAATTTCATCTTTTATCTTCCCATCCCTGTTTTCTTCTGGTGTGTGTCTGGCACAGTGTAAGGCTCAGGGGATCCAAGGTAGCTATCAAATGGTGGGGACAGAGAGCTGAGGGATAATTTAATCTGATTAGAGTGTAAAGCACTGACAGTTTCAGAGACCCATACTGTGGAGTTGCCTCTGGGTGCAGGGAGGTTTTTTATGAGATTGTAATGTTTAAACTGGTGATTACCAGTCTGGAGGAAGATGTGACTTGTCTAAGGGCAGTCAGGCTCACGCACACATTTCTATCCTAACCTGAGTTTCATGGAGGAGGTACTATGAGTACTTTGGCACCTTGAATCTCATTCGGGCGTTTGGGCTGTCTGTTTCATGAACAGTTTGTGTCTTGATCATCAACTGTGCTAAAACCTAAGCCCTGGAGTGATGCTGTTCAGAGGAAGGGCCCTGGACATAAATCAGTTACGAGAGTGGAGCCCTCATAATTACTGCCGTCCTGATCAGAGGCTGGTATGGCCCTTTTCTACCATTTAGGACACAGAAATATGACAATAGCCTGCCACCTAGAAGAGGGCTCTCATCAGAACTTGACTATTGACCAGACGCGATACTCTATTCTAGTTTCTCTTGTGTTGCTGTGAAAAAATACTCTAACTAAGGCAACATAGGAGCATAGGATTTATTTGGCTTACAGTTCAGGTCACAGTTGTTCTTTGAGAAAAATCAGAGCAAGAACCGAAGTATGAATGGAGAAACAGGAGGAACATTGCCTACTTAGTTGTTCAGCATCCTAAACCTAGCTAGCTTTTTCATACAACTCAGAACCGTTTGCCTAGGGCTAGTGCTGCCCACAGTTGGCTAGACCCTTTTACACCAAGTAGTAATCAGAATAATGTCTTCTATATGCCCACAGGCCAGTCTGGTCTGGGAAATCCCTTAACTGACACTTCCTTCTCTGGTGGCTCTAGGCTGTGATAGTTAAAGCTGACTTCAGCCTCTAGAAGTCACCCTGTCTAAAGTACTTGCTTATAGCAGCCCAGAGGGATGAGAACAAAGGCTTCTACTTTGAGAATAAGAAACACGTTGAGTGTCTTCCTTCCATGCTGTTCAGTGTTTAATGTCCTGGTCCCTCTCCTCCTAGAGTAGTTATAGGATCTGGTTTATCAGTTCTTATAAGCCTGGATGATTTGTCCTTTATAAGCCTACTTCCCTGTATCTACCTCCCCTGATTACCCATGTCACTGGGGTTTTATTTTAAACCCTGTTCTACTAGATGATAACATTGAAGATCTGGGATTTGTAGAAATTGAGTGGCCAGAGTAAGTGTTGAGCAAAAAGGAAGTTCAATAGTTTTAAGCAACTGAGTAAACTCCGAGGCTCTCTGAAATAAGCCTGGAGGCTGGCCACTTGACAATGAAAGGGAAAGTTCTGTCACTGTTTCCTAATTCTGCAGACCTCTGTGTATGTGTGGGCTCAACCAGATGTGGCACCTGGCAAAAACTGAAGCAAAAACTATTTTGCCTGTCACACATCATAGATGGGTACAGGGACGAGGTGAAGTGGATGGACGGGGTATTAGGAGGATTGACCCAACCTATACCTGTGATGGGTGTCATGTATTATCTTGTACCCAGAAGAGTTTCTCATCCCCGTGCAGAGAAACATGACAGGTATGGAAAATGCGATTTGTTCAAGATCACACACAATGATGTCTTCATTGCCATCACTGTTAACATCATAGATCTGGCTAACGAGTTTCTGAGCTGTGAGAAATTACCTGCCAGAAGTTCTGGTTAAGGGCATTCTCTGGTTAGAAATGTTTTTGTAAGATTCTCAAATAAAATTCTGGTGATAGAGAAGTTTATAATGCTGGAATTATCAGAAAGTATCAAAGACTTTAAAAGTTTGGACCAATGAAATCTTTCTACATGTCATGGAAATCAAACTATGAAAGAAAAGTTTGTTTTGCAATATAATAATTAAAAACTTAGGGATGGAGATGGCTCAGTGTGTAATAATGCTTGATGCATGACTTGAGGAATCATGAAATCAGAACCAGAACTCAGGTAAGTAAGAAAGAAATGTGGATATGGTTATATGTGCCTGTGACCTCATCCTTATGTGTAAATACAGGGTGATGGTTGGCTGTGACCTCATCCTTATATGTACATACAGGGTGAAGATTGCCTATGACCTCATCCTTATGTGTACATACATGGTGATGGTTGCCTATGATCTCATCCTTATGTGTACATACAGGGTGATGGTTGGCTGTGACCTCATCATCGTGTGTATATACAGGATTATGGTTGGCTGTGACCTCATCATCATGTGTACATACATGGTGATGGTTGCCTATGACCTCATCGTCATGTGTCCATACAGGATGATGACTAGCTGTGACCTCATCCTCATGTGTATGTGCAGGTGATGGCTGGACTCTACAGAATCATTTGGCCTTCTTGGCCAATAGCCTCACTGACTAACAGCATAACTCCAGTTTCTGTGAGAGACACTGTCTCAAGGGAATAAAGCAGAGAGCATGAGACAGTGGATGCCTGTTGTCCTACTCTGGCCTCTGTATATGTTCATGGGCACACACCTCCCCACACATTTGTATTCATACACCACTCATACATATACCACAACCACACAAAAACACATGATTAAAAATGCTTTCATTGGACAATATATCACCATAAACAACAATGGAAGAGATGATTGTGGTATTTAGAGTATGTTTATTAATATTGGTAACTGACAAGTACAGGTGAATATGTTGGCAGTGGTTATAAATTTTATCAGCGCTGGTGACAGCGGGTGTTCAGACACTGTAGGTGGTTGCTATGCATTGCTATGGCTAGGTGACAGTTTGAAAAATACATAAAGTTATAAAATGTGTAGGCAATTGGACTCAGCAATTTAGCTTCTTGTATCTGCCCTCCTGGATGAGGATGATGACCTGTGAGAAGGTGAAGCTGGAGCCCTGTGTCAGAAGTCTAGTTGTATAGTCAACTGTCCTGTGATTTCAGCCGTGCAGCGCGTTTGCCACTTTTTTTAGCTAAGCAGATCGTGTACTCATTGGGATGCTGAAGGAGATGAATGGGCTTCAATTAAACATACCTTCATTTTTTTGGACTTGCATATTTAGCTGTTTGGAACAGAGTTGTTTTCTTTCTGAATTTCAAAGATAAGACTGCTGCAGTCACATCACAATATCCCGTGGTGCAATCTTGTTTGTTACTGTCATCTCCATTTTCATTTAGAATCAGAATAAAGTTGTATTTCAAATTATATATATATATGATTTAAGAAAAGCCCATAATGGTATTCAAAACTTGCTGATCCCTGATAATCCAAGGATTTGCAGTGTCATATATGTTTTAAATCTTATTTTTATTTACATGGGTGAACTGCACATATCAGTGAGCTATAGTGTAATGTTCATTGTCAGCTTGAGAGATTTAGAATCATCCAGGAGACACACCTATGGGCTTGTTTCTAGAGAGGACTGACTGAAGAAGGCAGGGCTTCTTCAATGTAGGCTGCACACAGCCTCATGGGATGGGCTTCTGGATGGAATAGATAGGGAAAAGGACCAAAGCCAGATGGTTACCCGTACACTCCTTGCTCTGCTTCCTGCTCTGTGACAATCTGAGCAGGTAGCCTCTAGCTCCCACCACCACCTGTGGCCATGTCCTCCAATGGTAGATTCGTATGTCTGCCAACAATAAGCCAGAATACATCCTTCCTTAAGTTGCTTTGAGAAAAATAATACAAGTGTGACCCATGTGCAAACAATATGCACAGATCAAGTCATGGCAATTAGCATTTCCCTCCTCCTGTTTGGCATCTAGGATCTCCTTTCTTGCAGAGTTCACAAGATCTCTCACAGCATCATTCCTAACAAGGCAGTGGATATGACATTAGCTGACAGGAACATTTATCAAGTTCAACTGCATCTATACCATGATGCTAGGTTAATATGAGCATTGGAGTGTGTATCCTATTCCCCAGAAACATAAAGTCTACAATAATTCCAAGGTCTGTGTTACAGAAGAGGTTGAGGGTGGGATTTGTTGAGGACCTGCTGCTGAGGAGAGCAGGTTAATATTCTAGTTTAACACTTTACCTGGAATGTTTATGCAGATACAAGAGGAAAATGTGCGCCTCACACTAAAGGAGGAGTTTGGGCACAATGTGTAGCTGCCAGTGCTGTTTAACTGAGTGCTGTTACCACTCCAGGCATTTATTTTTAAAAGGAACCAGCAATTTTCTCCATTGACGATTCATTAGGCACCCTAAGAACCTGCAATTTGGCTCTGTGGGCTGGACACAGAGGCTTCTGTGTGGAATGCTGGAGAGAAAGCCAGAAACACATTTCCCAGCAGGAGAGGGCACCTAGTCTCCTTGCAAATAAAATCCATTCTCAGTCACTGTCAGCCCAAGATGCTATTCTCTGGTGTGAGTGGATCTGGCAACAGAATTTTTTTTTTTTACCTTGAAGAACCATAACCTATCAACCTAATGTGCAAATTACATCCAGGAAAGCCTTTTAGATTTTATAACTCATGTTCTCATCTCACATCCCATAGTTTGAAGTTGTCTTAATCTTCTCAGACTCAAAGAATAAAATGTTTATTTGTAGCCAGTGGATATTATTTAGGGCTATTATCCACCAGCCCCCATTCTAAAACTCAGGTCTAAGGAAAGGAAGTTAGTGATGAATCTGTAGACTAGGGGTAGGTCTGTAATCCTAGCTATAGCTACTTGAGAAACTGAGACTGAAGTATCACAAGTTCAAGGCCTGTTTGGGCTACAGAGAGAGCTCAAAGTCAGCCTGGATAACTTATTGGTACCCTGGCTCAAAATGAACAGAAAGTAAGAAGGGAGCTAGATATATCATTAATGGTGTGTGTGTGTGAGGTAGGGGCTCAAACCCTAGCACCACAGGAGAAACAATCTGTGTATACCCAGTTGTGCGTTCTCTCTTAATATCATCGTAAGAATTGATGCAAGGAGACTCTGGAAAAATAGTCTCACTCAGGACATATGTGCCACCTTAGAACCTGGAAGTAAGCCTTATATAAAATTCTCTTTTACAGAATTAAATTTGTCTTAGTCTGAAACCCTGTGATGTTGGTTAATGTCAGTTCATGCCTGCAGAGAAGGATCCACCCCTGTGTATCCAAAGAGAGGCAAAGGTTTTGAAGAAAGTTTTACCCCAGTTCAGGATTCTGAATTTATAGTGGGGACATTCACAGAGTCCTCTTTTTCTCCCTCTGGGCCCACGAGTGAATGGGTAGAGAGTTGGGTTATGGTATTGGTTTTGTCTCGTAGACTAGAGTAGAGAGGGAGCTCAAGGCAGATGCAAGGGCATAGTTATGATAATTGACTGGAATTTAAAGTGACTGACAAAGTGAAGCCCGTTATGAAATGACTGAGGGACAGTGAACAGTGGCAGGTTAGTGGGCCAGGGGTCTCTGGGGCCAGACTGTCAGAATCAGGGTTCCTGAGGTGCAAACTAACAGGAGATGGTGGGTGGATAGTGGCTTGGAGGAACTGTAGGGAAGGACTGGTGTATGATCTTGGAAGGAAGTACTGAAAGCCAGTGTGATTCTGAGTTCACCTAGGGTCAGAGCCACTGACGTGTGGCAGAGGAACATTGAGGGAGCCAACAACCTAGGCCTTCCCAGAATGAGAGGGAGTGGGTGGGATAAGTCTGGATGTGCATGATTCAAAACTCGGGATTTTACATAAGAGGAAGGTAGGAACGTGGTCTGGATGTGCTAACAGAACGCAGTGAAGACACTCCACCCCTAAGCGCCACATCCCAGGGAACTGGGGGAAATTCACTGCCCAAGAACCCTTGGCGGGGATTTAGGGGGTGGGCAGGTGTCCTTGGGGAAAGGCTAAGCTTTAGTCAGGGACAGGGAGCTAGGGGAAGTGTTCCAGGAAGGATGTGAAAGGGTAGTACCTTGTTGATGACCTTTAGCGTACCAGAGAACGCAACCCAGGAGCTGCGGGCACCGTGGAAGGGCCAGAAATAGGACCAGGGAAAAGAATCCAAGGGACCCTGTGGTGAGTAAGGCTGAGGGGTGACAAACAGGCAGGGAGGCCCCAGACCTCGTTGTGCCTGCTGTTGACAGATGGCAGTGATGGAATCTGCTCACTGCACTACCAGGGTATGAAAGTATGGGGCAATCCCAGGACTCTGGGACTCCCATTGGGCTCCTGTTTAGAAGGGCCTTATGTAGTTTATATAGGACTCTAGCTGCAGCCACAGAGCAGCTGGCTTCAGCCAGAGGCTCTCCCTGTTATCCAGGAAGAGTCATGGCATTGTGGAGGTCATGGAAGGCTCTCCTGCTTGACTTAGCTCGGTGTTATCATTTCAACAGCGTCCCTTAGACTGGGCTGGATTCCGATGACTAATCTTGTCTCATTCAGAACCTTCCTTGTACTGCTTCTCCACTCCCCACTTGCCAGGTTTGGGGGGGGGTGATGAAAATCATAATGTATGCCATTCTGAGGTGTGGGGAGTGGGATCTGTGGTGCCTCCTAGCAATACCCAAGATGCTATCTGTGCCTGATGCCAGAGATCACTTCTATCACCCTGACAACTTTTCAACTCCACTGTCTGCTTAGCCCAGGAAAGGTTCCAAAAAAGTAGTAAACACCTTCAAGGCATGTCAACTGATAGTTATCTATCTGGGAGAGAATAGTTCCTGTTTTCCTCTCTGTGAGTGTTGGATTTAAAACTGAGAAGGAACTCCAGGACAGGTCCTTACACCTTGTTGTGGACTCACTCTAGAGTCTTCATCATCTGTGTCACACTTTGCTGAGTCCCAAACAGGCTCTAACAACAACAACAACAGCAACAAAAAATCAGGAAAGATTTACAAAGGACCCAACTTTACCTCTCAGTCCTCTGCCTGCATCCCTCCTTCCTTCGTCATCCAGACAAATGTCACTTCGTGTGAACTGTTGTCACCCTTCACTTGTATCGTCTGCGCTGTACATAAGGGGACTTCTCAGACATGAGTCACAATTTGTGAAACAGAGTAAAGGAACAGAGGTGAACATAAAAGTCGCTAGAAAAGGTCACCTTTTCTGTTCTGGAAAACGGCAGCTTGTGAGAAAGGTTGAGAAGATGAAATGGAACGGAAGTGGCATTCATGACTTCGGTCCTAGCGGCCATATGCACAGCGTGTAATTACCACAGCCACGACTGGCTTCCTGAACTTTTTCATCCCAGCCAGAGCTTTGCACTGACGTTTCTTCCTAGCTGTGGATGTTCCCGGAAGCTCTGGAGATAGCAAAGTAAAACCAGGCCTGTAGCAGGTAGGAGACTCTAGAAGGCCAGTCCAGCAGGCCTTTGTCTCACTTGGTGACTTTGCAGAAGTGATCTCTCTTTTTGGGAAGCTCCGGATGACAAGGCCACAGTGACCAGTGACGCGGTCCTTGACAGTAGATCCAGTGAGTGTTTCTGCAGAGTGAGTTAAATTGTTTCTGTGTTAACTTCTGTGTGTTCCTGTGCATTTCTGTGGGATGTTGGAGATATACATATGTACGAGTGCCCACCCTGACATACAGAGGTACTCCCTGATGCTGAGGGTGACCCTGACTCTGGTTTGGGTGGATTTCAACTGGCCAGACTATTGTACACCTCGATGCTGGTTGATAAGTGGCTTTACTATAAATATAATTGCTTTTGCCAGCTTTTTTCATCTTCTGTTTATTAGAGAAAAAAATAAAATTTATCTCAGGAAATTACAGAATGACAGTGTGCTCTTTCTTACAGTGGTGTAAGCCTAATCGTCCCCCCTCTGACCTAGTTGAACATTGTTTAGCTATAGTTAATGTAGGAGAGAATGAGTTTGTCCTTCCTTCCTTCCTTCCTTCCTTCCTTCCTTCCTTCCTTCCTTCCTTCCTTCCTTCTTCCTTCCCTCCCTCCTTTCCTCCCCACCCTCTCTCTTTTTCCAGAAACATTCCTTACTGCTACAAAAGAAATGAAGGGAGGAAGGGAGAAATTATTAACATGGGATTTGTATTCCTGGTTTTATTGATGTCATCATGAGCCCAGGCTGCCCCTCAGACTTGTTGCATAGTGAGGATGACCTTCAACCTCTGATCCTTATGCAGCCAGATGCTGGGATTACAGGCATGGGTCACCACACCCGATTCATGCTATGCCTGCGAGGATTACAGAGCCCTTTGCGTCCAGTCTGCCAACAGAGCCACACTTACAGGCCCACATTGCTTAATTAAGAACTTGTGTGCAGCATTTATTAAATAACCCCTTGACCTTACTTTCAACAAGTTGTTTTATTCATAACTGGGCCAGTTCTTCTCAAATTAAAAAAAAAAAAAAACCTCTCCATATGGCACTCGTATAGTTATGAGTGTTTGTACGCAACATTCTAGTAACAAAAATATCGTTTAAAAGTGAAAATTGAAATGCCAGCATGAGCCTGTTTCTACAGGGTTCAGCTGTTTCCCAGGCTGAAAGTGGGCGGGATTGCACGTTAGAATTTGTCAGTGTAGTTGTGGGGTTATTAATGCTTGCCCCTTTTGGTTCAACAAACAAGGAAACAGACTGTTCTGGAAGCTTTCTAAATTAAGTATAAGGATTCCAGACCACCCTCATAGGTGCTAAGCTGTTGACTCTTTGCTATATCACTGCAGTTTCGGTGGGTTCTTTAAATAACTCTGATCCCAGTTCCTCCTACATACTTACCCCCGATTCCCTTCTTCTGTTTGACAGCTGGAATAGGATGCCTCTCACTAGATTCTTTCTGATTTAGTTACATTCATCTTTTCTGCAAAGTAACACTTTTCTCAGAGCTTGAAATGTAATGAGTATTGTATCGGGACAGCCTTCATTCCCTGCCATCTGGACCAGGCTCCTTTCACAGTTTGTGTGCCTGCCCATGAGATGATCTCTTCAATCTGTTTTGTATTACCATATTATTATTTCTAGTGTACATCTCATTTATCTTGGATACATCTCATTCTAGGAAGGATTTAAGATGGCTCACAGACAGGCATAACATACAGCAACTTACCATTTAAGAGTGGAGAAGAAAAGGCAGTGGTCATATACATAGAATAAGGATTGAAGGTTTGAAACTTGCAAGCTGCTGAGATGGAACTTGCCTTTGGGGACATGCACATGAGGTGTGGGGCTTCATAGCTGTGTAGAAGGGATTTCTGTCACACTGTGTCCTTGGTGTGAGAACAGACCATTCTTTACCCATACCGCCTCAGGCACCTGTACTCACATGCATAGACATGATCACACATGTAGTTAAAATACATCATGTGCGTGTGTGCGCATATATGTGTGTGCCTGTGTGCGTGTGTGTGTATGCACACATGTACATGCCTGTGTATACTATTCAAAGCAGCATGGTGCTAGTTTAAAAATAGATACAATGGACGATGGAATAAGAAGAGAACCTGTTCAATTAGGGTTAGTTTGTGTTCTGTAAAGATGATAATAAAATTCGGACCTTTAAGTAAACGATGTTAGGGAAATCGGATATCCTATCCATCTGTAAGAGAATAAAGTCGTGCTCTTATACTACATACGAAATCTCAAAATACATCGAACAGTTTAATGTAAGACTCGTGAGAGTGAAAATACTAGTGGGCAACAGAGCCTAGACAATGATGTTTCCAATTTATCCGCCAAAGCTTAGGTAACACAATCAATGATGGACAGATGGATTACATCAGACTAAAGACTCCTGCACAGCAGGGGGACAGCAGAGACAGCCACCTACAGGTTGGGAGAAAATACTTGTAAGTGATACATATGATAATGGATTAGTATCTAAGGTACAGAATCCAAACATTTCAAGAGAGAAAAACCCATTTGCTCTTATGGAGGTGAAAGATACTATCGGTGAGGCCCCACTGTTGGCAGAGATGTCAGTCAGTCCAGCCACTAAAAGAAAACTACATGAGCCTTTAAAGCTGAAAAGAGATCTGGGGAGCCACTTGTGGTTAGATCCATCCGAAGGACTTGAAGTCAGTGTGTTGTGGATATACCCTCACTCCACACTTACTGCAGCATTGTTTACAATATTAAGATGGAGAATCTACACAAAGTGTCTATTAACTGATGCATAAAGAAAACATGTGTATAAGGTATTTGTATGTAAGTATACTTGCACAGCATGGAATATAGTTCGGCTTTGGAAAAGAAGGGAACTCAGGTGCAGGAACGGGAATGAGTCTGGAGAGCATTATAGTGAAACCAGTCAAGTCTGACAGAAACCGTGCATGTTCTCACAGAAGAAAGCAAAAGCCATGGGCAGAGCATAGAACAATGACTGCAGGAGGCTAGAGTGTGGGGAATGGGGGAATGGGAGAATGGAGGACATGGGTTCAAAGGTGCAAAGGTGTAAGTTACAGGGGAGGCGCGAGCGGTAACCACAGGAATTCTGTGTATGCTGTTGTCCCAGTTGAACTGGTTGCGCTAGTTCATCCCACAGTGTATGCAGTTGTCACAGCATTATTACACACACACACACACACACCACCACCACCACCATCAGGGGCAGTTATTTGTCAAAAGCAGTTAAAAGCTCTAAACTATCTTCACTTAATGGTTTTTCTCAGTTCCCAACACGTAAGTCAGGAAATTGCCCTCCAGCACATGTGTGCTGAATGTGATCGCTCTCAGACAATGTCCTTGTCATGAAGTGGTGTCACTGGCCGGATTGAAATGCGGAGAAATCCACACTGCAGATGGAGTGGCAGGTGCTGAGATGCTGAGGCACGGGGAAGTGAACTTTGGTTGTGTAGCACAGGGAGAGTCCTTGGACAGGTGACCGTGGCTGAGGCAGGATGGGTGGGAAGGAGACAGTGCTGCAGGGCCCTGCGCCTCCTTTAAGGTGGGCACGTGACTCCAGCCTGGCTCCTCCCTTCATATGTTTGTCCCTTTACCACATCACACTGAGCCAGGGGTGGAACACAGTCAGTCCAGTCTCTGTCTGTCTGTCTGTCTGTCTGGTTGAAGTCCAGGCGTGTAACTAGACTCACCTCACTCTTATGGTCCCCAAAATGCTATTTCCTGGTCCTACCTTTTCTCAGTAGTTTATGTATTTATGAATTTTGGAGTTGTTGACTTAGCATATACCATTTGTAATCATGAAAATATGTTTAATTTATTCTAAGAAAATGGATTTGCCTAAAACTGATAGCACTTGTCTCTTCCACCCATCTCCTCGCTTGCCCTTATAGTAATGGCTTCTCTGAGTTTCTGGCACCCATAGGCAGGTCTGCCACTGCGTTTTGCCCACTCTTCTCCCTTGACTCAGAGCCTCTCAGCATACTTCCCCCCCCCCCGTCACATGTCAGTGGTAACCCCAGGCAGAATATGCGCATGTTCTTGAGAGTGTAGGAGGGCAGTGAGTCCAGTTATATGCAGGAGGACTTTGATGGATACTCAATCCTCTTCCTGTGTCCCCAGGAGCCCTTCAGTCCTTTCTCCTATGTCCCCAGGGGCCCCCAGTGGCATCTACAATGTGAAAACCCTTTGAGGTCACTGCCTACCCTCCCCCATTCTTCTCAACTGACTAAGAACATTCTGTACCCCGCCACAGACAGAGACTCTCCTTCTGCCAGGTATGTGGGTATGCGAGACATTGCCCTGGAGCCCTGGGAACTCCATCTGAGAAGGCTGGAATGCAAGGCTGGCTTCAGCAGACTGCATCCATCTGACAGGAAGCAGCTCAGCCTGCAAATGTCACCATTACTGCCTCCATAAAGTCAAAAACTATAAGTGGCTTTACTGGAAGGTGAGGTCATTTGCATATTCAAATTCTTTAAATTACAAACTGTTAACAGATATCTATACTTAAATGTTCATTAGAGCATTATTCATAATAGCCAAGATAAGGAAGCAAACATTAAAAAATGGCAGCAGATGAGAAACACACATATTCAACCTAGTAAAAGAAGGGAATCCTGCCACTTACGGCAAAATGGATTCATATGAGCAAGAACTTTATACTGACCAAACCAGTCACAAAAGGACAAAAACCATGTAATCCCACTATATGAGGCTTCTGAAATAGATACACAGCAACAGAAATTTCTGCTAATCCTTGCTTGCTAGGTATGGGGAGACATGGGGTCTCATTTTTCAGAGGGTGTGAAGTTTCTGTTCTGCAAGGTGTGTAGGTTCTAGAGAGCAGGTATAGAATGTGGTGCCTATACTCATCTACGTGGCATGATTCACTTTAAAGGACAAGGGGATAGACTGCATGTTAAGTGTTTTGACCCCCCAAACACACAAGGAAAAGTTTGAGATAGTAGATATAATCTGTACCTTAGTGGCAGTGTAGTACCATGAGTATATGACCAAGTTCATCAACACATGTGCTTTAATTATAGACACACACATATACATACATACACACACATATATACACATATATGTATGTATTTTTATATCTTGTGCCTTATTAAGCTGTATATTTTACAAAGGGTAAGTAATAATAACAATGCCTGTGTATGTCTGTTGTTGTGTAGCCCTGCATGCTTTTTCATCTCTGAGGAGTCAGGGGCTCCATACCATCCTTATGGTCCATACAGGTGGGCTGTGCTGCAGATGGAAGTTGGGACCTCCTCAGGGTCTGACTTAGGGTTTTACTGCTGTGAAGAGACATCATGACCAAGGCAACTCTTATAAAGGAAAAGATTTAATTGGGGCTGGCTTACAGTTTCACAGGTTCAGTCCATTATCATCATGACAGGAAGCATGGCAGCGTGTAGGCAGACATGGTAGTGGAAGAGCTAAGGGTTCTATATCTTGACACAGAGGCAGCCAGGAGGAGGGTCTGATCTGCATTGGACAGAGCTTAATCATAGGAGCCTCAAAGCCCACCCTCACAGTGGCACACTTCCTCCAACAAGGCCACACCTACTCTAACAAGGCCACACCTCCTAATAGTGCCACTCCCTGGGCCAAGCATCTTCAAACCACCACAGGGTCTCCTAGAAGCTGAGCCTCTACTGTGGCTTTTAAATAGCTTCTTTCTCATGTCACTTTCTACTAGCTTGAGGTGTGAGAGCCCAGCCTACAATTGCCTGTAAACCAGAGATAACAAAGAGACTGAAGGTAAAACTAAGAGAAGATTCCCTAGAGAAGCAGGCTGTGGCAGAATGCAGGGATATTGTGCCTACAAAGGTCATAGCCCTGCTCTTCCACTTGGAACCATTCCCTTCAGTTTTTCTACTTCAAATAGAATCCAAGTGGTTGAATGGATTGCCTGGGTTCTAGGCTGGCCATCTCTTTTTGGAAAAGGCTAATGAGAGCTTTCAGGGTAAGCCATAAGAAGGCCATGGCTGAGGGTGATAGCAAATCTATCAAGGGATGGGGAGGCTGTGGGAGCTTCGTTCTCTCTACAGGGCTGGATAGAGTCAGCCTCTTGGAAGGAAACAATCCAGACCTAGGGACAAGCCAATGAAAAGAAATATAAGCTCGGCCAAGACATCAGAATCAAGTCACCACATCACAGCCAAGGGATGGTCTCTTTGAAGGCTGGAGCTGTGCTCTGCCTCTGCATATGGGGTAGTCAGGCTAGAGCCCAAGGGCAGCTACACCCATGGCACAGAGCCACCATGGTTCCTTGACTTTTGACCAAGCCAAGATAATAGAAGTGAGTAGGTACCTGGGCATCTGTGACTATGCTAGGACCACGCAGGAAGGCAGCTATGTTTGTAAACACACCAAGGCCTTACACTGTATTTTGTAGAGAGAGGAATTGGGCATTTCATTTTTCTGTCTTTCCCCATTGCCTTTCTCTTTTATTGTTAACGACTGCAGTGGTATTCAGAGTGGCCAGCCACATGACCCAGAGAAGAGGCCAGGCAGCAGGGCCACCAGGTGCTCCCAGAGCCACAGTAGAGGAAGTCATGTGCTTCCCAAGAGGGTCAATTGTCTGTTCTCTCCACTTGCTCCTTGGCAAAAAGGATGTATCTTGTGCATTCCTGAACAAAAACAGAGACAACTCCTGTCTTCAAGTGGGACATTGGGGTCACATTTCTTCTCCAAGGCCAGCCTCCAAAGCTCTTAAACTGGGGAGACAGACATGGAAACATTTCAGCTTTTCTTTGCCCATCAGAGTGCCCTTGCTCAGCAGGCGTCTTGAACCAAGGCAGCTTCCTCTGCAGAAGGATTGGTCTACTTGCTGAGGGTCCAGGTTCCCAGGCAGAATGAGCTCTGGTACATTCAGAGGGCACAGGGGTTTATGTCCTCTCTGGCAGCGTTCCTAGCAGCCAGCCCCCGAGAGCTGCCAGCTGGATCCTTGTGTCTTGTGTCCTCGGCTCTGAATTCTGTAGAAGCTAACCTCAGCCTTTGTGAAAGCTAACCAAACAGAAATCTGTAGCAAGGTGGTGGTGGACCTAGGCTGGAGTGATGGCTCAGCGGTTAAAAGCCTGTCCTTCTGAGGACCCCCGTGAGTTTGGTTCCCAGCACCCAGCTCACAATTGCCTGCAATACAGAGTATCTGACACTCTCCTCTTACCTCTTTGGGTACGTGCAGTCATTCACATACCCATATTTAGACATACATGAATATGCATAATTGAACAACATATTTTAATGTAACACTTTATTAATTCTTTGTGAATGTCATGCAGTGGACTTTGTTCATATTTATTTCTACCTCATTCCATCCCTAACATCTCCCCTCCTCGACCCTCCCCTCCTCCTCACCCCTTCTTCATTTCTCTTGGTCTTTATTTTCATTGCATGTATACATACTGCAACTGTTGAGTCCTTGTGTTGCGTGTATGGAGGCCCTTTTAGGGCTATTTGGCTTCGGTTAGCCAACGAGAGAGCTCATCCCTGGAGAAGACTGACTCTCCCCTCTCATCAGTCTCTTGTTACCTGTAGCTCTTCATCGGGGGCTGGGGCCTCATCCACCATCACACTGGCGTGTCATTGGATGAAGGCAGTGAATGCAGCTCATCCTGTGTGAGTCACGGGTTTCAGTTTTAGCCCTCCGTGTCCATCTTCCCAACTCGCTTTCTTTTGGACCATAGGAAATCACCTTTCTAGGCTCCTTGAGAGAGTCACAACTTTTACATTTATCCAGCCTTCCTTTCGAATTCTCAAGTCTTAGAACATCAAGGTCCTTCCAACCCCAGGTAAGGTAAAGCCTGTTCCCTGCCAGCAATCAGGCACGCCTGTTCTGTAAAGCTGAACTGAGTGGCCAAGTCAGAAAGAGTTAGATAGAGCCAAGCTTGGGAGGCCAGGAAACATCAGAGCCACAGACTTCTTGTTATATTTTTTTATTTTAATTATTCATAGGGACTTAATGATTTAAGTAGCTAATCAACAGAAACATAAACACAGCTTAGTAGGAAATAATTAGAAATTTGAGATATGTTTGTCTGGAAGAATTTTAAGATCAGAAATCGTCTATTTATTCAAAATGATTGCGTGAAAAAAGACAATTTTCCTTGCCACGTGTGAAGTCTCTCTTGTATGCACACATATCATTCCTGGGTCTTTTAGGAGAAGTAGAGAGGCTAATCATGTTTTCCAAGTGATTTCTCCAACAAATAGAATAGCTTCTGAAACCTTTATGTACTTCTCTGCTAAACACAGACAGTAAGATATTTAAGACTTTTTTTTTTTTTCAAAAACATTCAGCAGTTAAGATGAGAAAAGGAAACATACCTGAATACCAAAACCTAGCTGTGTAGCTAATGAGGAGGACAGGACGTGCCAGAGGATGAAGGACAGAATTGGTGCTTTCAAAGGGGAAGATAAAAGCTTTCAGACTCTCCCTCACCAAGCCACTCCTTTCCACATGTGTTGGTTCCCCATCTCTAAAAAGGGTCTTCAAGACCACCCAGGCAAAATGGCTTATATGTACAATGTGGTCTGCACTCACCTTGGGGTCCGTGCATGGAAAGGACCATACAGAGGCAAACGTTTGTGAATCTCTCAGTGCCTCCTGGGGATGGATGAAGTTTCCCCATTGTTTTCACTGTGCAGGAACCATACATAGGCCTTTGGGGCTGCTATGATAGACTACCAAAGACTGGGTAGTTTATGAATAGCTGGAGTTCTCTTCCTATGGTGTGGAAGTACTCTGAGATCAGAGCACTTACAAATTTTGTTTCCTCGGCTCAATGGGCGGCTATGTGTCATCCTGTGCTTTACCCCATAGAAGTAGGGAGGGTGTCTATTAGTGTCTCTTTCACGATGACACTAATGTCTCAAGAAGTTCCCAGTAGTCTCAACTTTGAGTACCCAACACTGGGGGATTAGGTTTGAACATGCAAGTTTTGACACAAACATTTAGTCACATATAAGGAATTACAGGTAAGAGCTAATGACTCCTTGAGATCATTCTAAGGAAGACTGACATGCAGACATGAAGCTTCAAATCGGGTCTGGGTACTGGCCCACAGTGGGCATCTTGATCATGGGCCTTTTAGAGATAAAGTGGTACCTCTGAGTCCTTAGCCCAAGGGATGTCAGTGGGACCCAAGTTTTGCCTAGATGCCTTTCTTGCTCAGGTCATGGCTGCAAGCTACCCTGAGAAGCAGACACTGTGTTTACCATTAGCCTTCTACTTGGGAGAAGTTTAGTTGACAAAATAGAATCCTGTATACTAAAGTGAGCACACTATAAAGAAACTCCAGAGGGGTATCCCAGATTGGAGACTCTTCAATCACATTGCTAAAAGCCCCTAAAGTCACCCACAGAATAACAGCCCACTGTTGGCTGCCTTTGCCCCAGCCATTCACATGCATTCAGTATTTTAGAGTAGGGATAGATTCCACTAAGTAGCAATGAGCATGTGAAGTCCATATATTAATTTATAAATCTTTGGTCTGTGGGTAGTTTTCTAGGTGCTCTTAAATAATTAATTTGTGCAGGTAGGATGCTAAAACTAAGCTATACCCCTGTACCTAAGCTGTATCTCTTTCTAAGGATGTACCCTCAAGGGCATTTGATATGAACCTCAGAGAAGGCAAGCTTTATATAATTCTCTCCAAGTTCCCTAACGCCTCCTCTTATAATGGCATTGACATCATCCCACAGTAACCCTAATGAACAGAAGGACCATTTCCAAGTAGCACATCAGGTCTTCAACCTGGGAATTTTTGCAGGAGAAATGGTATAGTTAGGTTCCTTGTTATCACCTCCTGGTGACATGGGCAAAATTTTCTCTAGGAAACCTTCATGGAACCTTCTCCAGGAACACCCTTCACGGTTGCTGTGGCCTTCATTCTCCCAGCATGCTGAGTGCTATACTTTGCATACTTCATGCTCCTCATTCACCAAGGAAAGCCAGGGTTGTCTGTGCTGACTAGTGGGAGAAGCAAATGCTATTGTATCCATGGTGATGGCCACAGCACTGCCAGCTACACTGGAGAGGTCTGAAGGGAAAGGGGGACCATCCCGTGGGAGTGAGTGACAAATGACAATGAATTCCTTGGGCTCCTCATGGTCTCCTGCCCCTGTGTCATTGTGTCTGTCATTTTCTCTTCTACCATTACTTGCTCCTTTGCTTGGCTGCCATCCTTCAGTAACTGTGAGTGCATGCACAGAGTGACCGAATGTCCTGATTTGCCTCATTCAGTCCCGAGTCCCTCCTCTTGTCCCAGGGTAATTATTTATACCCTTCTCTTTTATGCTCAAGAATGTCCCAGTTTGGACAATATATCACGTGGCCACTTATTTGCCAAACATCATTCTAAGCACTGTGCATAAGGTTCTCACTTACTGCAGACTAAGCATAGAAACAATGACCTTAAAAATATCAGTTTTACAATGAGAAATAGGATAGAGATTGAATAATGTACTCAGGAACCCTGGGCCAGTGGTCCCAGCCTTTGAACATGGTCTGCTTCCCCTGTGTCTGTGTATTCCAGCTCCCCTGCTTTGCCTCTGGTGAGATCACTCTTGGAAACTCTCTTCTTGCCCTGCCGTACTCTTCACTCAGGCCAGGCCATTTCTGGTGTGATCCTTCTCCCCTATATGCACCTGTATTGTGACAAACTGTGAGGATACTAGGGGTTCTCTCTTCTCATTTCCCAAGACCATCCCTGCATCTCACATACAGTACAGACTAGGCAAATCTGATGAATGACTACATCTTCAGAGCGGGTTGGCTGTGTAGGCACATGGACTTAAAACAGAACTGGACTTGCAGCTGGTCATTTTACCCCTTTCTAGATGTTTCTGTCCTTGTCTATCCTTCAGATGGCACTGACTATCTTCCCTAGCTCAGCACTGTCCCCAGACCTACCAGATTGGGAGCTGGAGCTAAAAACAGACATCCGTGAAAGAAGTGTATCCCATAATTCTGTGTTGCTCAGTCCTCCTGTGACATCACATTCATTGGGAGATTTCTATTTCCTTTCATGTCTCTGAAGCAGTGTTTTATTTTTAGATAGTTCTAGCCCAGAGGGCAACCCAAAGACAATGATGTTTCAAGGGATTTTTACATAAAGTAACACATAATTTTTTTAAGTACAGCTTTTAAAGCTTGCTAAGAGACTTTGAAAGGAACAAGACAGTTGGGTAATTCTGGGGAGACAAAAAGGTGGGTTTTCCTCTGTGTTGATGGTATCACTTCTTTCTGGAGGAAATGTAAAAGGAATATATAGTTTATCTTTAGAAATCCTGGGGGAATATAAAAAGGAATATACAACCATCAGTCCTGGAGCAGTCTGTTCCTGGTGAGAATGGAGACCATAGATTTCTTCAGCTGCCACAGGCAAACTTCTTCCCGTGGTTCCTGGGAACAGAGAAGAGCCAAGTTCCCCTTTAGCCAGGAGCTTTTGTTACCTGTATACCTCAGTATACCTCAGTGTCATGGAGAATAAGGCTATTATATCAACTGTCACCCTTTCCTGTAAGTAAAAAATCCCAGTTAGGAAAGTTTTATCTAGGTAAAAAGCAAAGAAAAGAACACTGGGATCCACCACGTGACCCAACTGCAGCTTTGCCCACCTGGATTGACTGCACACCACAGTTGCTTCCCTAAAGTGGTCTGGTCCTGCAGAGTTCCTTTTTATGCTTTTTATGCTCTGTTTGGATGTGTTCCTAATTTTCTTTGGGAATAGAAAACAGTCTGATAGATGTCTCACTTACCTCAAGAAGTAGCATCCTGGTGTGGTTTTTTTTTTTTTGGGGGGGGGTGCGGCAGGCAGGCATCTCACCTGAAATGGGAGGTGCATGAGCTGTCAAGACAACAATACAGACAAACAGGAATGGCAGGCAGAAGTGATCTTTGCTGGGAGATGGAAGCTCGTTCCTGAGCAACTCTTAGCTCTCAGAGGCACTCTGGGACAGCTAATAGAGGTTACAATAATCATATTTGTTGCCATAATGACGAATGATGACAGCTAGCATTTGGTCATGCTTGTTACATACTATGCACAGCTTCAAATACTTCCAGTAGAGATAACCCACTAGTTCTCATAGCAACCCAGTGAGGAACAAGAACTTGGGGCACAGATGCAGGACTCGGGGCTCAGGAAGGTAGTGAGAGGACATAGGGGGTGAAGGCCATTGAGACCAGCTCCTTCAGTTGGGAGACTGTAGCTTCAGGGGCAAAGAGGACGTCTTCAGGTCATATCCCTGGTGCCAGTGGAACTGCCACTGCCCTCTAGAAGCTGGGCACGGGTCCATTGTTCTTTGGCCACCTCCTGCCTTCATCCTCACTGCCAGGTTCACGTCCTGACTCTTTTCTATCTCTGCCTCTGTGGAATATGTACATCTGTCTGTCTGCCTGACTGTCTGTCTGTCCCATCTTCCCCCTCTCTCCTCTTTTCTATCTCCCTCCTTTTCCCCCTTCCTTGTTTAATTAAGACTCTGGGATATATTGAACTTTGCCAACATTGAGAGAATACAGACTGCAAACAAAACACACCACAAAGCCGATATAAAATTAGAAGAATCTCTTGTCCCCTTATTTGAAATTCCCAAAATAAAATGAATTGTTCTCCTTCCTCTTTTTCCACTTCCTCCAGCTCATAGCCTCAGAAAGTCCCGGATGTGTGAAGAATAATGTCCTCCCCACCGCCAATGAAGGTGCGGCCCACTGCGGGGCTCACTCCTGCTCTTATGTTGCTTTCACTGTGGAAAAGGCCAGTTCAAAGCAGGAAGTCAGTGAGGAAGGAACATGGCTATGGAGAGGAGCAAGGACAGATGGGAGTGGGACTGAGAGAGGAAGAGTGCCTCTGTCCTTTGTTGTGTTGTTTTTGTTGTTGTTTTGTTTTGTTTTAAGCCTGCCTCCTGTATGCATGAGTTCTTACCCATTCAATATGTTATAATCAATCAATCAGTCTTATTACTTCGAACAAGCTTGACTATTGGGAGCCTCTTCCTCGTGGTCCCTCTGTCCTTTTGAAAGCCCTGTTAGTTTTTGCATTTTTTTCTTTTCTTCTTGTTCCTGTGACATCTCCAGATGTCACATTGTGCTTTCTGACCAGTTTTTCTTTCTTTAGTAGTTGTCACTTGTTTTCCTTTTGTGAAAAAATAGAATAGTTTAGATTACATATAGACTTTAGGACATCCTATAAAACCCTGAAAGATTTTAGTTGGGTCATATACCATTTGTGACTTAAAAAAAAAGTCAGCCTTCAAAAACATTATTTTTATTATTTTATTTTATTTTATTTTATTTTATTTTATTTATTTATTTATTTTTACATACAACAGCAAACACCTTTATTACACGAGCTATGAAGGATGGTTATTTGCCTTTCCCAGCTTTGATCTTCCGCAGATAGAACTCCAGCTCCTTGCCTTCGAGCACATAGCCATCTGCTCTGCCACACTGGCCTGATCTTGAGGCAATACAGGCGAGAAGCTTGCCCTGCTGGAACTGTTCCTCCAGGAGACTGCTGATTTTGGCATTCTTTTTCCTTTCGTCGTATTTCTTTTGAATTTTCTTTGATCGTTTTTTGTTTAAAATCTCTTCCTCCTCGGGAGTCAGTTTGACCCCCTTCTTGCGGCCCAGGGGCAGTGCATAGTGGGACTCGTACCACTGCCGGTACGGTGTGCTATCAATAAGCACAATGCAGTTCTTCACCAGGGTCTTGGTGCGGACAAGCTCATTATTGGATGCATTGTAGACAACATCAATGATCCTTGTTTTTCGAGTACAACACTCAGAGCCCCAGGAAAAGTTCCCCACATCCAATCTCAGAGCCTCCTCGAACTCGGACTGTGTGTATGCGGCGAGGGTCAATCTTAGTGTTGGCAGCAGGCCGTCCCAGCTCGTACTTCCGCTTCTTGTGGTAGGGTTTTCTCTTACCCCCGGTCTTGTGGCGCTGGCTAGAAAGAGGAAGCGCAAAGCTTCACGGTCCAAAAACATTATTTTTAGAGTGGAGCCTTATTCTGGAAAAGGAATATATGTATTTCCTAAATCAAGGGTTTCTGGATTTTCCTGATGCCATCCTTTCTCAGGTTAAATGCTTGTACTGATTTCTCTCTTTGAGGTGCATGTTAGGATTGGTTACTAAAGGTATTGCGTATGAAAGTCAAAGGCAAGGATTCTCAGGTCTGACCTTGCACAGACAGTGGTTATGGGATGGCATGCCCAGCGATGGACGTCCCGAGGGCCTGCTACTGCCCAACCCCTGCCTCTCTGAAGCTGGCTAGAGCAACCAAACTTTTCTGTCCAGAGCTAGACATTCCTGGCATCATCTCTTATTTTTTAATCTTTGAAGGACTCAAGAGTTTTTATTGGTTTTTATTTTTGTCATCTATGAGATGAATTTAAAAATTACTTTTGTAAGTTTGAGTGAAGATTAATAAAACCTGTATACCCCAGCAGTGCAGGACCTGAGGCAATAGCAAGGGTGTAATAGTTGTCGAATGACTTCGAACTTGGATTCTGTTCATTTATAGCTTGTCTTATAACTGAACACCACAGACTGGGGTATTTCTAAAGAGCAGTGGATTGTTTACTCATGCTTCTGAAGCCTGGGAAGTTGAAGGGAACAAAGCGTGAGTGTCTTCTCAACCCCCCAAGAGCTCTTCTCATTGCAAGTGATGGAGAAGGGCATCCATCACCTGACAAGAACAGGTCTGTGTCAGCTCAGGTCTCTCTGCCTCTGATAGTCACAGGCACTGATGTCATCAAAGAGGCCCTATTCTCCTGTGACCCTTCCTAGTCCTGATCACTTTCCAAAAGCCCTATCAAAAAAAGAAAGAAAAAGAAAGAAAGAAGGAAAGAAAGGAAGGAAGGAAGGTGGGTGGGGTTTTTTTTTTTGTTTTTTGTTTTGTTTTTGGAGTAAGTTTCCATAGATATTTGGAGGATTCAGGGTAGACCATAGCATACCTGCAGGCTGCAGGGTATGGCTGCTTTGTTCAATAGGCCTTTTTATTACTACATATAAGAGAGATATTCACATCTCATAAAACAGTTGAGCAGTTTATTAAATTTAGGGGATGAGAATTCTCTCCAGCTCTCTTCTTCTGTTAGACAAGGTCCCAGCACATTGTGGGGAGCTGGACAGAGCCTTGCCTGTAGAGAGCTGATGACTCGGGCTCCAGTGCACTGTCAAGTCTCACACTAGAGGGGACAGCACATTCCATTCAGCTAGGTTAATGTTGACCCAAACCCAGAGGCCTGTGTCCCTGTAGTGTGGTTAGGCCTCTCTGTGGATTTGCTGTGCTCCTCAAACTGCACCCCTGCTGTGCAGGATCTGATCTGCTTTGTTTTATAAATTAACAAAAACTGGTGAAACCCAAGTCTTTTAAGTTGATTTCTTTATTGGGGAGGATGATCTCGAATTTGTGATCATCCATCCTCTACATCCTCAATACTAGGATCACAGATAGACATGGCCCTGCCTAGTTATGGGGTGCTAGGGATCTGACCCAGGGCTTTTGTGGGTCACCAGGTACTGCTCAAGGTCACAGTACACCAGGCAAGTACTTTTCCAACCAAGCTACATCTCTAGCCTGGCAAAGGCAGGTGCTGTGCCTGCCGGGCAGATTTCAATTCCACTTCTAAATGGAAATGAAGACCTAAGGAAGGACATTCAGCTTTAGGACCTTGGATCTGCTTGACGTTCTCTTAGCAAGGCTCACTGGCGGGTAACTCAAAGTGACACTCTCAGAGATGGGTGTGACTCCACCTTGTCTGCCTCTTCTCTGGTCCCTCCCTGTGTTCTTGGTCAGTACCAGCCCTGTGTCTCCTTGACCTGATCTTCACATTCCAGGCGCAAGTGAGTTCTTAGTGCTGCCGAGGGAGTCCCTCAGTGCCTTACCATCATCCCACATGCAGTTCTCATTTCTTGTTCATAAGTGACAACCCTGTAAAGCTGAGTCTTCTCCAACAGCCTTTCCGACTCTGTGTCTTACGGCTACAGGAGTTGGCAGCTTGCTGTATTGCTCAGCCCTAGTTTGGGAGAACAAATACTGATTTGAGCTGGCCTGGAGAATGTTGTTCTCTTTTCTTTCTTGATTCTTGTTTGTTTGTTTTTTTAGTGCTGGCTCTTAAAAAATGTCACGAAGCTGTGGCATTATGATAGCCTTTGGTACGGTCGTTTGGGACCAGCGATGGTGGCTGGGCCAGAAAAACAAAACAAAACAAATAAAAGTAAATAAAAAAGGCAGCCCTACAGCCCCTTTTTGGCTGTCGCACACAGTGAAGAAATGCTAATACCATCAGCTCGGGGTGCCAGGAGGATGGCTGTATTCTTTGCTCTCACGGTAACCGTATCCTGTTACCAAGACAATTCTTAGAACAGCCAACTAGCAATGCCAGGGCCATGACAAGGGGGATCTGGGACAGCTAGTCTGGCTGGTAAGATTAACAGAAAGGAAGGCAAGACTTTTCCACACAGGCAGAAGCTATAAAGCCTTATGTTGGATCTTCACAAATGGGATTCCTGAGGTTAGAAGGGGAGACCTTTGAGGGAGGAGCCCCAGAGTGGAGAGACTCTTCTAAGAGTGTATTTGAAGGATGAGTAGGAAACGTGGGCTGAAGGGGAAAGAGGGTGAGACGGAGTCATGGAGAGTAAATTGAGGTTGGTTATAGGGCACAGATGGCAATAGTTCCCGGTGTGTAGGGTTTGAAGATGAGGCTGAACGATTTAGTGGAGTCATGTGTGACTCGCCTCATAGGCCAAGAACGCTCTGTGGGGAGTTTGCTGCTGGGGCCGTTCTCTTGAATAGGAAACCTTCTTTCCCTCCTAAAGCAACTGTACTTCATTTTAATAGATCCACGCTAACAGTTCATCATACAAAGAGGAGGGTCTGAATGATTCACGGTACAGAGCAGAGCTTTCACAGTGCATTTGGATGTTTGACTTGGAATAAATAGAAGCATCAATAACTCTTTAAGAACATTTCTGGTTGGTAATAGACATTTGAGTAGCTACTTGCTAGATCGACTCTAAGAGCTGAGCCATTGTGCTCGGCACTGTGACAGCTTTGCCTTTGTTTCTCAGGACCATTAGGGAAGCTGAGTCTATCATTAGGATTGGCCGAGCTGTCATCTGTTCATGCAGCCCTTGGACACAGCACCCTGGTGCATGGACTGGTCACCATTGGAATGGGACAAAAAAAAAATGGACCAGTGTATTGGTCTACATGCCTTATCATTTCTCAGACTTCAGTGTACCCTATTTTATTTCTTTATTAAATATAACTTTGAAATGCAGTGAATTGTAATGTTTGCTATAATCAGTTCTTATTTTTAATTTTATTCTTTGATAATTTCATATATATACATACATATATATATTATAATATGTATATATAATTTTAGTCATGTTCACTATTCATACCCCTATCTCATCTGCCATCTTCTTTCATGAGATCCCATCTCCTTCCCAACAGGTCTACCTCCTAGTTTTGTGACTTGTGTAGGTGAGACCCATTGAGTTTAATTACAGTTGCTTTCCTGAGCAATGGTAGGAGGTTATTTACTGGAGCGTGGGCAACTGACCAGTGACTCCACTACTGAAGAAAACAATAGCCCCTCCCCCATCCATCCACCGCTTATCTATATTCCTTCAGGGATGGGTGGGGCCTTGTGAACCACCCGCTTTCTGTGAAGAAATGCTGAAAGTCTCAACCTTGTGCAGGTGCTGTAATGCTAACAGTCCGGTTGAACATATTGTTCATTCATACACTGATACTGTGAAGGCTAAACCTGACTACCTTACCTAGAATATTGTTCTGTATTGTCTGGAGAATGGTCCGTGAGAGTTGTCATTTCAATTTTGAAAGAGTGAGTTTATTAACTATATAGCAAGCAAAAGATAAAAGAGTAAGTATCTAGTAGCAGAGATAGCAAAGTATCATCCAGTCAGGAGCTCAGAACATTAGGCAAAGATGGCCAGAGTAGCCCAATTAAAAGCATATAAAAGGTAACATTATCAGATGGGTAGCTGTGGCTCTTCTTGTCTTACTGAGAAATCAATCAGACTCTGGCCACCTGGGAAGCTGTCATTTGCATTGATGACATGTGAGGACAGGAAAAGAGGATGCATGAGGCACCTGGGTATGAAGATCTCAGAAGTTCGCACGCCAGCCTTTGTATAGACAGACAATGCTTCGCTCAGTTCTTCAGTCCTTGTTTCCAAAGGAGCCTTCTTTATGATGTAGAAATACATAACACGCTCTCTCTCTCTCTCTCTCTCACTCTCTCTCTCTCTCTCTCTCTCTCTCCCTCCCTCCCTCCCTCCCTCCCTCCCTCCCTCCCTCTCCCTCCCCCTCTCCCTCTCTTTCTCTCTCTCCATCATTTTCTTTCTCTCCCTACTCCCGCACCCACAGACACACACCCCACACAATGCCTATGACCGTATTCATAATTCTTGGTACAAATGGGCAGATTTCACAAGGCTGAAGTGAAGGCATACTTAGAGAGTCACCAGATGGGCAAGAGGCATCTGGTGTCTTGTGTTTGGGACACCCAGATTCTCATTTCCTGCCAGCTGTCAGCAAGGGTCACTCTCCTCTAGAAGCTGCCCACGTTCCTTGGATTGCCTTCCCTCCTCCATCTGCCGAGCCTGCAGTGGTGGGCCACGTTCCTGTCATGCTTTTAGTCTCACCCTCTCTCCTCCTGCTGCCGCCTCCTCACTTCCCTCCCTTCGTGTGTCTCTCATTAGCTATTCTTCATGTTGCTTTTGGGACTCAGATAATGGTGTTGGGACACCCCCACTCTCACCTGACAATCTTACTGTCTCAAAAATCAACTCATTCTTAGCCTTAACTTTGTCTACTTGTAAGCATTGACTCTTGGATGCTGTCTACTGTCCTCTGTCCACACATGTACCATGACACATGTGAACCCCAATATTTATTTAATAAATAAATATTTAAAAAATTAAGAAGTCTGTCTTTACCCATTTACTCCAGACCCCCCCACACACTTGTTTTCTTAGGTAGAAGGAAAAGCTGAGAAGGCAGGCATTTGTCAAAAAGAAAGAAACACCATTTATGCCAGAGCTGGTGGCTTTTAGTACCTAAGAACTTTTGAGAATTTTAAATTGTTTGCTCTGCCACAGACTTCAGGTGCTTTGGGTACATGGAAGTAAAGCCAGCCTTCTCTTTATGTGATGTTGATAGACAGTGTGGCCATGGGGGTGGTTCTTTCTCTGGGGAGTAGTTGAGGGTGAAGGAGCTTTTGAAGGCTGGGCATTCCGTTAGTCAAACATTTACTGTCTATTCTCAGTTTTCTGAAGATTCTGCCTTTCAGGGGTGACTGCCAGGTAAACCAATGTGGAATTCGGAAAGGCTGCATAGGGATACACAGTGTAGACAGAGCCCGTACTGAAAAATTGAGGCTTTCAATGGAGATACAGCTTCATAAACGTTCATACAATTAGACTTGGGAGAACCGGAGTTTCTGGAGAGTATTTTACGTAATCACAATGTATGAAGTAATTTCCTATACTGGATTTTGTTTTGTTTTCACTGACTTCATGATCAGGATTAGAATAGGTGTGGTACAGATGTGAGGGCTAAAACCAAGGCCTGGAGGAAACCAAATTCAAATGCTGCAGCAGCAGGGCCTGAGCCCACTCTCACCAGCTCTCACACTGGTGAGAGGAGAGGCACACCTACTAAGAAAACAACATGGCAGAACCACGAGGTTGGGCTCAGCCCATGGACCATATGGTAGGGAGCTTCAGTGTGGCCTCTTAGAGCCCCACCTCTTGGCGGCCACACCCTTTTCTAGAGTCCTCCCCAGCTGAGTAGGGTTGACCTGCTTGGACAATAAAACAGTGCAGAAACAACGCTCTACACTGGTGAGTCTGGTTCACAGTAGGCATTACCGCCTGCTCTGCACACCTACTACTGTCTTGAAGACACTGAAGTATCCTCTCAGGGAGCTACCATCGAAGCAAGTTTTTCAAAGCAGAGGCTTACCCTTGGACGGCTGCAGCTCTGGACAGCATGGGAAACCCACTCGGAGACCCTGAGCTGGAACTGCTCCTTTCTCCTACTCTTAGCTGCCTCCCCCAGAGCCGCTATGTCACACACTCAAGGTTTACTGTTCTTTAAAGTCACAAAACTGTGGCCTGATTTTCTTCACACTAAGTCAGTGGCTAATGCAGGGTCGACTGTGGGCAATCTTATTTAAATAGTGTTGAACTGATGGTTAAAATAACAAGCCTGTCTGCCTAGGAGCTGCGTGTTTTATTCTGTAGGTATGAAGACACACTGAGAGCATTAAAGCAGTAGAGTGCTTAGGAAAAGAGACTATTAGAGAGGCCCTTGCTTTTGGAGTGCTCACAGATGTCCTATGTTCCGTGTGATTTGAATCTGGAGCGCAGTCCCTGAGGAATTAATGCCGCACCACCTCCAATACTGTATCTTGAGTGTTTTCTTTCCCTTTTGCCAGAAAACCTTAATGTGTGTATTGACTTTTTATTGTAGGCCTAGGAATCCTATTTTATCTTTCTCTGAGTTGTGTAGAGCGACCTAGTGTCAGCATTCAGACATGGCCACCATGAGTGAGTGAAAGATGAGGTGATGTTTCCAGCAGGATGTGGTTAGTACACGTGGCTCTAATCCCAATCTCAGCACTTGGGAGGCTGAGACAGAGAGGCATTGCAGGTTGGAGTCCAACCTGGATTGTACATAGCAATCCTGTGTTTAACCAACATAATAAACTAAGAACCAAGAACTCTCAGGAGTGCCCAAAAGAGATCCAAGGTTACCACCAGGACAGAGCACCAACAGCATGCGAGCCTGTGAGGGTCAGATTTCAGTAAGGCCCAGACATTGCAGAGACAGTGTGTAGCAGGAGACTCAGATCTCAAGGTCTGTCCATTCTTCCTGCAGAGCTGAGCTGCGAAGGGGTGGGGATTATATTACCAGCAAGACCTTGACATCAAGTTGCTTGCCCAAAGAGTGATGGGTCCTGATTTAGTAGAGTGTCAAGGAGATCTCCTGTGAGAACTTTAGACTTGGAAGTCTCCTCCAGAACTCTGTCAGCAAACAGCTGTAGTTTCTAAGCCTCATCTGTCTTGCAAGAGTAGATGGGTGAAGGGAACACTTTCCTTGTTAGTGAAGGGAAATTTGAGGCCTAGACAAAGTGGCCTAAGGAGGTCGTATAGTTGTTTTTTTTTTTTATTCTACTTGACCCTCCTAAGGGCTGGTGATTGACAGGAACTTTGTCTCTGAACACAACCTTGCTGTGTCATGGGGGCAGTTGGCCCTGCAGATCACGGACTCTCATGCCTAACTGACTCCATCTGGACCTCAGAGGCAGAATGGAACAGTGGAGAACACGGCGGGTTGAGCTTCTAGACAGAAAAGTGCTAGTTCTTACTAGACCAAGGAGACCTGTCTGATCTTGGCAAGTCTTTAGATTTCCCTTTGGATTCCTGTTAAGCAAGGGAGGGTTGGCGGGGGCAGGGCATTGAAGGTTCATTCTAGTTAGGGCTAGACCTGTGGCATTGCATTGTCTTCATCAAAACAGAAGTAGCCTATATCCCTGGAGAGACAGGCTAACACCATCTTTAAGAATACAACAGACATGGGAGGCAAACATGCTCCTTGGAAACTTTATACTCTACTATTAAGCACAGTAAATATTTTTTGCTAACTGCTGTCCAGAGGCTCTTAAGACATTGAAGAATTTTAGGGAAAAAAAAAAAACTCGGAAAGGCCACCATCGAGTGGATTCATAGTGCACAAATAAGCAAATCTGTGCCATAGGCATTGTTTGGTGTGCTTTATATTCTTAATAATTGAAATTTTAATAAATTATGATGAAGAGTGTTGTAGCACTTGGCAGGAGCTGCAGCTTCTGCCTAATGATCAGAGGGATGCTTCGTTCTGATAGAATTTCAACTTGTATGTGTGCCTCTGTGTGTACATATGTGTATGCATGAGTGCCTGTACATGCATGTACACACCTGCAAACATGTACATGCAGTCCTTGGCAATTGCAGTTTGTAATTATTATAGATTTTCTTTTCAGGATTGGTAAGTGGCGACAGGAACTTTACAGACCCCTGACACCCACTAATTAATCATTCCTTCTGTATTTTAGCTTCTACCATAATTTCTTCTTCTTCTTTTTTAACCAGGCTTAATTAGTTAGTCTGGATTTTTTTATTCCTGTCTTTTTCTTCCTTGTAATCAGACAGTCATGTAAAGAAGTTTCTTAGAAGGAAGACCCTAAAGAGGCCAAGATATCATAACAGAATACCAAACTCTGGGGCTGAAGAGGTAGCATAGAGGTTAAGGCTCTTACAGAGGGCAAGAGTTTGGTCCCTAAGCATCCACATGGGACCACTCACAACCACCTATAGCTCCAGCTCCAGTGACTGCACTCCACTGCCCTCTTCTGGCCTCCATAGCCACCTGTACTCACACACATTCCCATGCATGCTCATAGCTGTTAAACATATAAAATGAATCTTTAAGAAAGCCTGGGCCATCTGAGATGATGCAGAGATGAATTGGTAAAGGAAGTGGTCACCAGGAATAGTGGCTGTTTGAGAACTTAGCTACGACCTCTGCCATCAAGCAGATGCCGTGACAAGAAGGCGGTAGTGCTTCCAGTATTTGAAGGGAAGTGTTTCTCCCCAGTCTGCCCACCGTGGATCGTGTTTACACCTTCAGATAAATACATTGGTTTATTTTTCCTGAGGATTATATCCTCTGCTGCTGTCCATCCGTCAGTTTACACATTCATTGAAAAGCGTGTTTTCGATGTGTCTGGATTGGGAACTGGTCGGAACCCCCAAAGAACTGAAGCAGTGCTCAGTGTTGTTGGGCCACCCACCCACATCTTGCTCTTCAAACACCTGAGGATGGTGTGAACTGTAGCCCAGCAGGGTTTAAAGGACCCCAGGATTCTTGAAGTAAACTAAGACCTTTTCTAAACTCTGCCTAAGCACAGATGTTGGGGTAAAGCGGGGTGAGCGGGGATTGTGACAACCCAGTTGTCCTTGGAGTTCCTGACTTAGGAAGTGTGCCTCAGAGCCCCCAAAATTTGCCCTATTAAACATTCCTGGGTGAGAATGATACCTCAGATCTAGGGAATATATTTCTGATAAACTCTTGTTAAGGTATCTCATAGTGTGGAAGGAATTGAAATCAGGCCATAGACCTTTCTCAGTTCTCTGGTTTAGCTGCCCAGCTTGGCTCTGATCGCCTGCCACGTGGCTCTGGGATCATGGATGTGTGCTCATTTCTTGCTCATTTGATGCATAGTTCCCAAGATAATTAAGATCGTCTGAGCTCTGGGATGGCTCTGCAGTCTGACTTTCCAAAGATAAGGTAAAGCTGTGTGTATATTGGGCAGAATGTGTGACCCTCTTACCACTGGGGCATTCTCCATCTTGAGGTAAGGATCTTAGGTGGGGAGCAGTCTCACATTTATGTAGGAGAGACTGAAGCTCAAAGTTTAAATGACTCGTCCAGAAAGTACAGGAAGGGGCAATGCTGGTGTTTGAACCTAGGACTCTGGCTTTAGTGCCTGATTTTCCTTGTCTGCACCTTTATCCTGATTCCTTTTGAGCTGAAGACTCTCCCACCTTCTCTCCTCATTACCAAGACTCCTTGGTTAGCGTTTGAATTCAGGCATCCATATCTATGAATGCGTTCTTTCTATGAATATGCATACACATGTTCCTTTGCTTCATTTTTAATATTTTGCATTTATTTTTATCAGGCTCTATGCTATGTGCCTCTAAGTGGCCAGCACTGCATTGGGAGTAGGGAACAGGATACATATATTTTAAGCATGGTAAATATATTCACACAGATTATTCACCCACTGGCTTTTTCTTCTATAATTTATAGAAGGGTTTCTTAAATTTTTTCCAATTGTAACTCTTTTTCATCCCCACAAAAGTTTTTTGTAACCCAGGGAGTATAAGTATATAAGATAGGTACACATATATTTACTAATAACTCATAAAGAAACTTATTTTGAAGCAATTCTTTGATATAAATATGATTTTAGTATTTGTTAAGGAAAGAATATTTGCATGCTAGTGATGGGTGGGTGAGCTATTTATTTTTACATAAGAGTTAAATCTTGGGGGCTGGAGAAATGTCCTAGTAGGTAAAACATTTGTCACACAAGCATTAAGGACCAGAGTTTGGATCCTCAGCACCAGGAAATGCTGAGTGAGCAAGGTAGCTTACCTCTAAGCCCAGAACTCAAGCAATCCAGAGACACACTAATTTGATACATGTTGAGGGATGATACAGTATTTAAAAATTAAAACACTGTTTGTTCAATACACAAAAATGTTTCTTTAAGAGCAGAAAATTCGTTCTTTCCTTTCTCGGGCATCAGTGGATCACAGCCGCCAAAATGAAGTTCAATCCCTTTGTGACTTCTGACCAAAGCAAGAATCACAAACAGCATTTCAGTGCACCTTCTCAATTTGGAGGAAGATCATGTCTTCCCTTCTTTGCAAAGAGCTGAGACAGGAGTACAATGTTCGGTCTGTGCCCATTCGAAAGGATGCTGAAGTTCAGGTTGTTCGAGGACACTACGAAGGCCAGCAGATTGGCAAAGTGGTCCAAGTGTACAGGAAGAAATATGTCATGTACATTGAGCGAGTCCAGAGAGAGAAGGCTAATGGCACAACTGTCACCAGCTGTGGGCATCCACCCAGCAAAGTGGTTATCACCAGGCTAAAGCTAGACAAGGACCGCAAGAGGATCCTGGAGAGAAAAGCCAAGTCCCGACAAGTAGGAAAGAAGAAACAATCGAGAAGATGCAAGGGTAGAGACATCTCATGCACAGCTTTCATAAAAGACTACTTAAGTGGGAAAAAAAGCTGAAAATTCTATAATACATGTCTTAGAATTGCTTTTTGGGATGAAGCATGAGGACCAAAAGTAACTTGGAGAGAAGAGGGTTTGTTTTTGCTTACAATTCCACCCATTGTTCATCCTCAAAGTCAGCGTAAACAAGACAGGAACACAGACAAGACATGACTCAGAAGCTATGGAGGAGTGCCACTTACTTGCTTGCTCAGCCTGCTTTCAAACAGAACTCAGGACCACTACCCAGAGGTGCCACCACTCATACTGGGGTGGGCCCTTCCACATGGTTCACTAATTAAGAGAATGCTCTATAATCTTACCTAGCTACAGCCCAATCTTATGGGAACAGTTTCTCAATTGAGACTCCCAGCTCTCAGGCCATTGACTTATGTCAAATTGCCATAAATATCAGCCAGAAAAATACAGCCAACGCACTATAGTCCTTAATCTGACCTGTGTTGTTTCAGACATTGTTCTTGGGCATCGGGTGTGGAGACAGCATGAGCAATACAAACTGCTTCCTGTGCGTTCTCAGCTAAGGCTGCAGTGAAGTTGTACGATCCAACACAGATGGATGCTTCCATAAATACCTCGTATTTCTTATGTGTTCGATTTTGAATTAATTTTTGGCTATTGCACATCGGAAAACTTTTTAATGTTGCAAAGAGTCTATAAAAGTCAGAACTGTCTAGTACCTCGGGGTTCCAGTGGGAGGGCGAGGAGGTACCAGGAGTAAGCAGGTAAATCAGTTTGGCAGTTGAAAGTAAATTGTTGCAGCCATTGCAGCCGTAGGGGAGAAACTGGGGACTTTTAGATTGCAGGGCACAGCCTGTCTGTAGAAACTAAGTGGTATTCATGTTCTTGGAAAACACTGTACTCTACAAAGCTATGCAGAACAAACCACAGGCTTTGTGTGTGTGTGTGTGTGTGTGTGTGTGTGTGTGTGTGTGTGTGTGT
>NW_021620939.1:1946782-1979202 GCF_004785775.1 Grammomys surdaster | reverse complement strand
TGTGTGTGTGTGTGTGTGTGTGTGTGTGTGTGTGTGTGTGTGTGTGTGTGATGAACAGGGGACGGGTGCTGGTGCCATAGCGTTCAGCAATTTACAGATAATTAAAGGTTGTAAGGGTCTGGGGAGTCATGTTCTTAAGTGATATAGCCACTGGTACATCGTGCCCATGCTCAGACAGACAATTCTAATCAAATGCAGTGGGACACACACACAATGACATTAAGAAGGAGGAAGAAGAAGGACGAGGAGGAGGAGGAAGAGGAAGAGGAGGAAGAGGGAGCAGGACTAGGAAGAAGAAGGAGAGATGGCTCACAAGTTAAGAGCACTTACTGCTCTTCCAGAGAATTCAGGTTCAGTTCCCAGCACCCACATGGTAGCACATAATAACCTGTAACTCCAGGTCCATGGGATCCAGCACCCTCATCTGGTCTCTGTGGGTACTAAATACACAGACAGTGCACTCAAACACATGCAAACAGAATACCCCTACAGCTCATACACATGATGCTAAAGCATAAAGAACTATAGAAAGGGGTCTTGGGAAGCACATATTTAGCAGGAGGGAGGTTGAGTAATCAAGAGGCACTGCCTGAAGAAAATTGTATTTATATATCAAATTACAAAAGAATACATTTAATTAAAAAAACCCAGAAATTTAATAAAAACAGTATTGGGGTGGTGTGAGGTGGAAATGGCTGAGGAACACAGAAAGGCTTTGATCCTTTACCTTGGGAAACCCTTAAGCATTCTTTTGGAAGAGACTGGAAGGGTCGCTCACTGTTTACTGTGAAGGGGAAGAGGAGGGATTGTCTGACATGGGAAGGATGACTGTTAGCCACAGCGGATGCTATTGGATGTAGGATGTACGGTCCATGGGGGAGTCATGAGCTGGTGAACTAGAGTGAGTTTTAGAGGCAGGCGCTTGTGATCCCAACACCGAGGAGGCTGTGGCAGGAGGATTATGATGTCAACACCAGCCTCAGCTACATAAGGAAACTTTGTCTCAAACAGGTTTAGACATATGCTTGATTCTAGCAGATATGTTTTCTTTTTTGTGGTAATAGATAGAATAACTCAAACATGATTTTTTTTTAGTATTCTTGTCCCTGGTTTAGCATTTGCACAAATACACATTTGTATTTACAATGTATGCATTAAAACAAAATTGACTTTACCAGTCAATTTCAAGATGTATAACCTGCCACCTTCTAAATATATGTAATGACTGTCTGTGAGACAGGAGTCATGTAAGGATGCCTTCTAAACATTTATATTTAGTGTCTCATGGAAGTCCCTCCTCAGCCCCATAAAAGAAATGGTAATTTTTTGAGGGTCACACAAAAATCTCCCCTGTTTCATCATGGCCTTGTAAAGATGACCCCATGGCAGGCCTGCTCTTAAGCTGAGAGCCAAGTTGGTGCCCAGTCCCTGATGTCTGCATGTTATTTTCTCTCTGAAGATTGATTACGTTTGACTGATGGTCCAAAAAGATGCTGAATTGCTTATGTGTTATTTAGTGAAGCACATGTACTCTCGTTTGGGTTACTACAGAGAGGCAGAGAGAGGCTGTCCCCGGGGTTGTCCTTGTTGACTTCAGGGCATGGCTGTGTGTATTGCTCATATGTGAGCGAATCCTGTGTTCAAAATCTGGGGATTTCTGGGAGTTTTAGTGTTTCGGGTCAACTTTGAGAAGAAGAAAAATCCACCTGTAGAAAAGGTATCCCTACATCCCTGTAACCCCCTATGAAGGAGCACCTAACCATTTCCAGTAGATTGACTTAGACCCAGAGTGTTGTCTTCTCACTAGATATGACAGCTGGGTTCTCAAGTGTACATTGGGGTTGTAAACAGATATTTGTGACCACTGGGTGATAAATGATAAATTGCAGCTTTGTCGGGTGTAAGGGTACACAACTAAAGCTCAGCACCGCGCAGGCGCCGGGGTACACAACTAAAACTCAACACTGCGCAGGCGCCAGGCACTGTTCTACGTGGCTCACACAGACTCACTGACCCATAATGCAGTCTGTGAGGAGATAGTTGGCATTGGTACCCCCATTTGATAGGGGGACTGAGGTTCAAAGATGGTGACCTTTCCTTTTGGAAGACCAATAGCTAGTATGATGGGGTGCTGAGGTGGAGAGCCAGGGTGTCAGCTTCCAAGCTTGCACCCCTGGTAGGGAAGAAGGCACAAGTGTTTGCCCTGCTTCTCTCACTAAACTGTTTCTCTAATCTGCCCTGTTCTCTGTTAGAGGAGAACAAAATAACATATACTTTTCCTTTCTCACAGGGGTATGTGTGTGTGTGTGTGTGTGTGTGTGTGTATCTTAGAAGGGGGAGGGAAGAGGTGTATGATGAACACAGACAATATGCCCAATGCTGCACCAGATACTCCATGTGACATCATTTGCTATCCTAGACCGGCACTATGTCCAGTGCTACACCAGATACTCCATGTGACATCAGATGCTACCCTGGACAGATACTATGTCCAGTGCTGCACCAGATACTCCATGTGACATCATTGATTGCTGTCCTGGTGTTGTCGCTGGCACCTGTCAAGTTCACTGTTGACTCTCAAGTCCCTGCCATTTTCAGAGGATAGATGCACAACCATCTGTTCTCAAGTGTGGGTTTTCTTATTGCCTGTCTTACTCATCCAATTCCACATGGGGTAGGGGACTATTTTTAAAGCAACGCAGGCTATTTGTAGAAAATTTAGGCAAAGGATTTGAATTGGCAGTCTACAGAGGAGAAAACTCAAAGGGCCATCAACGGCCAGACATCATGATCAAGACACGCACATGCACGTACACACACACACACACACCCCTACACCTGCAATCACAGCACTCTGGAAGCTGAGGCAAAAGAATGGTAAGTTTGAGAGTCTGGTCTGGAGAGTGAAGCCCCACCTCAAGAAGAAAAACATGTAAATAGTGGACGTTGAGGAAGATAAGCCAATTCAGCAGCAATGAGAGCAGTACAAATTAAATCATTATTATATTATTTGTATGAAATATTAGAGAGTTGAGTTATACCAAGTGTTTCTAGGACCCCATCTACTTCTGATGCTATTATATGGCAGGCACCACCTGCAAATATCAGGCCAGTCAGATTTCCTTGACCCACCCTTGACACTGTTAGAGAGGAAAAGAGGGGGAGGAACTGAGTGGGTAATGTGACATGGATTGTTTGCACAGGCTTATTGTGGTGAGGAGATATTTACAGGTAACTGTGGTGTCATTGGGCATGTGTGTAGGCAGCGGTGACTCAATGACTAGATGGACATTGTTCAACAGGGACAGAACTCAGGGGCGTAGCACCAAGAGAGGCAAGCAAGAGAAGCAATGTCACCCACAGAGTGAAAGCCCATTCCCTCAAGTTCAATACATGCACACAAAATGATACATATTTTCTAAGTGCCCACATGAAAGATATACGTATTAAAGACAGGATGCTTGAACGAGGGTCTGTAAGAGTTATAGAGGGGCATATGGATAGAAAGTAGAGCAATATATATATAAAGCGAGAAAGAGTCTTGCCAGAACCAGTAAACATAAGTGCTATGCTTACAGGTCATGATAAACTCATGGTCCTGAAAAGAAAACAAATTAGAATGTATAAGTCAGAATAGAAAGTATGCATATCTATACTGATTTTATTGATGGTCTTAAAGCTTTAAAACTGAAGCATGTTACTCTAGTATTTTATATGTACCCTATGTACACATGTGTTTATGCGAATGAATTGTACAGATGTATGTACACATTCACTTATTGACACAAATTGTTGAAGGCCACACTACATGTATTCTTTTTGTACTCTGGGCTCTTCAGATGGACTAAAGTGCCTCTGGGATGCCTTCTCCCCTTGGGGTGGATACCGTGCTATCAAAGTCACTCAAGTTGTGACCTGCCATGGGTCCAACATAACTTAAAACCCTTCGCAGATGTCCTTATTGTCAGGTGGGAGGTGAATAGCATTGATTCTGAGAAGATACCAGTTTTTTCATTTATTCATGTTCAATTCTAGTAGCATCATTTGCTTGGCCGTGCTGGAAATTAAGACTTAATCCTAGCTCTCAGGAGGTAGAGGCAGGGATATCTCTGTGAGTTCAAGACCAGCCTGGTCTAAAAGTGACTTCCAGGACAGCCAGGGCTACACAGAGAACCTTTATCTTGCCTTATCTTGAAACTCCCCCCCCCCACACTCACAGAGAGTAAGAGTGTGTAGCATCAAGTGAATACTGGTCCCAAATGGGACAGTGATGTTGAAACTTGGTCTGGTTGAAACCACCCCTTGTTGTAACCTAATGACTTCTGATAGGCAACAACTGAGCTGTTTCTGATGACTGTTTGCTCAAGAACAGGTCAGTCAGTCAACAAACAGTTCGGAGTCTTTCCTCTCTGTTTTGCATCTGAGCTGTGACCAGTCCTTAAATTCCACAGGCGCCTGAGGAAAGTCTTCTAATTAGTCTGGTCTCTCTGCACAGACCTGTGAAACCTCCTGAGGGAGACTCAGATTTCCCTTCAGCTTACCAGGAGCTGAGCAGTACCCAGTACCACTGGCTGCTGTTTCCATGGCGATCTTGCTGACATTGCAGATCCTTCATAATGACTCTCTCCTCAACAGGTGGACTTGCAAAATATTTGTGAAGGTATCAGGGATGGGGGTGGTATCTGTGTCTTTTTGTACGTCTGTGTCTCTTTGTTTGGTGGTGGTCTAATGACTATGCTTTATTCTAAGTACAAAGTATTCAAGGTCAGGAGACATTAATGCTTTACACCTAATTGAGGCTAAACAAAAGTTTGTGGTGTTGAGTGCACTAGATTTGGGAGGAAAAAAAAATCAGACATTCTAGACGACACCCTGAGAATGTCTCCAAAGTTCTCACTGCTGGCTACTCTTTTTCTTCAGCAGTTCTCTCTCTCTCTCTCTCTCTCTCTCTCTCTCTCTCTCTCTCTCTCTCTCTCTCTGTGTATGTGTGTGTGTGTGTGTGTGTAATCTAGATGCATATGAGGTTTGCTGCTCTCTAATATACAAAATCCCACAAATGGGAGAAACTACTTCACAATACAGAGATTGAGGCTGGGGAAATGACTAAGTCAGTAAAGCACTTCATATACAGTCATGAAGACCTAGGTTCACATATTCAACACCCATGTTTAACCCCAGTGCTGGGGGGGGGGCAGTCTGGCAGATCCCTGAGCACCCCAGCCAGCCTACCCAGACTTATTCATAAGCTCCAGTTAGTTTGTGTTAAGTTCTGTGCTTGGGAAATACTTCACAGCTGCCTTTCCTTTGTTCTTCCAAGCCTACCTATTTCTGGCTCCATTTCAGTGACTGAGCAATTTTCCCCTCCCCTCCCCCTCCCCCATTTACTTAAGTGCAAAGGCACTTGCCTATTCTGTCTCACAGGTGGACCTAAAACCAGATAACATTTATCAATAGTCTTCGCAGACACTGTGCGGCTGTGGAAATGTAAGGTGTGATGTGGGACACAGGCTGGTAAAGGATATTTTTCAGGTGTACGGGGCTGGGGGCAATCAGGGGGCTTCAGAGATTACCACATCAGAGGAAAGGGGAAAGAAAAGTGAGAGAAAAGGGGACAGGCACCCCCCTTCCACCTCGACGCTCAGGGACCCATTCAGTATGTGATATGCATTCATTCAGCAGCTCTCTCCCGCTTTGTATGCAAAGACAGAAGCTCTTGTGATAGCGCAGAGGATAAACACTCATTTCCCCAAACATCCAGCTGCAGTTGGCTGCGACCATCTGACAGGGCAGTCTCTCTCTTTAGAAACACAGTTCATTTGCACTTCATTCATCCAGGATCCTCAGTACTTCTTCTGGGTAAATCTGTTTTGTCTACAGAGAAGGGGGACCCATAAAGCAAGTTCCTTGTATAAACACATTTTGCTAGGAAACACATTAACCTGCTTGAGAAGGAGATGTGCCCTTAAAAGCCTTTCTTGCCTCTGTTTGCATCCTAACCATGTGCTGATGATGAGTGATTCCAGCCATTAAGGTAGTCCTTGGAGGGCTGCTACTTGGTAATATTTTATTAGCACTTCATTTGAATTACTTTAATAAAACTCCATTTCTTTGACTCACCCACAATTCACTATGGTCACATGTATCTCCCTTTTTATCCTTATGAACTTGTTAAAAAGTATCTTCATGGGCTGGAGAAATGGCTCAGTGGTTAAGAGCATGGACTGCTCTTCCAGAGGTCCTGAGTTCAATTCCCAGCAACCACATGGTGGCTCACAACCATCTGTAATGCGGATCTGATGCCCTCTTCTGGTGTGTCTGAAGACAGCAGCAGTGTACTCACACATGAAATAAATAAATAAATAAATAAGTCTTTTAAAAAAAAAAAAAGTATCTTCATTAATTATATTCTCCTGTATTCCTCAGGCACTGTTAGATGCAATTTTGAGCACGAGTTTCCATTTTTCTCTATTTTTTATTTTAGGGTAAACACATCCTGACACTCAAACATTTGAAGGAAGAGTAGGATTGCCTGTAAGAAACCCAACTAGGAGAAATATGGTTCATTATGCCTAAAATGTCTAGACTTGACACCCACCTCTGTGGGAAATGGAGGTGAACTACCCTGCCCCTTCCCCCACAATCCACCCAAAAAACTTGGTCACATTTTTTTTAAATGGCAGAAATAAGTTTTGTTATTCCTAAAACAACATCTGTACAAAAATAGGGCACAGTGGATAGTGAGTGAATGACTCAAAACTGGGTGCCCATATATCTTTTGGGATTCCCATTGTGTTTCCTAAGGACTGTCTTTTAATATCAGGCAGTCTGTGTGGTGATAGGAACTGCAAGGGGTTTGTGTTGAAAGGCTTGCCTGTGTTTGTTATATCCATCATGTGCCCACCCAGCTTCTGATATCCAGGGAGGGAACACTGACCATACACCAGCCTACCATAGAGAAGGAAGGAAGCCCTAGTACATCTATCTCCCTTTTAGGGTATAAGACATTCAACCTTTGAGACAGGGAGGAGTCAGTCTTCGGCTCCTTGTATTCAGCTGTCCATCTGTGTGTTGTTAGGCCTACCCCAGCCATCCTGCTGTGGCTATTTGTTATGTTACAGAAGACAGTTGTGACTCCTGTCATGTGTGGGATCTCCCCAGTACTGGGGCTCCACAGCACTCAGTAAATACAGTAACTTTGGACTCGGGAAGTAGCTAGTGTTTTTTAAATATTTGCTCTCAGTATGCCAAATACTGATATTTTATCTGTGTTCTCTTTCCATCCTTATCCATGAAGTGACTGCTTGTCCCATTTCATGGGTAAGGAAACAGAGTCAAACAGATATGTTTATGCAGCATTATTTCAAAAAGGGAAACAGTTGCCTGTCTTCATAGTGAGGATTGTTCAGTATCCCATGGCTTCCAGACAACATCCTCATGACTGTACTTGATCCAATACATCTGTCCCCAGCTATTCACAGCTCTTGAGCCCAGAGGCTCTGAATCCTGGCCCAGGACTCTGTCCAGAAACATGCTACTACTTTCTCTTCATCTGACCTGTAGATCTGTGTTACAGATTTGGACCTCTCTGTCTGATGGGAGATTTGCAGTCTTTGGGACTTCGTATTGAGGAGTGTTACAATGTATCCTATTTGATGGCTAACTCCATGTAAATACCAACACTCACAATGTTAGTTACTTTCATGTATGTCACTCTGACAAAATACCTGACAGAAGAAACTTAGGGAAGAAAGGTGTATCTGGGTCCATAGTTTATAAGGCTGGGTCTACCATTCAGTGGAGGCATGTCAGAGCAGCTTAGACCATGGTGGTGAGCACACACACCAGAGGTTGCTGAAATCATGGTGGACTAAGAGGCATAGAAAGAGAGGCATAAGCCAAGGATTGGGTATATCCTCTCTGTGGTTCCCCATTTCACCCCACTGGGGTGTGGAAATGCTGCTGGGCAGGTGATATGCAGACACTAGACTGCATTTACCCTACGCCCGCCTGCTATTGGGTGTTGGGCTCAAGGGAAGTGCGATACACTGCTCAGAGAGGTCTAAGTTGGGTTTCCTTGATTCCTGGGAATCCAGCCACAGCTGGAAACCACACAGAAGTGTTGGGAGTGAATAGGCCTTTTTCGGAAGACTTGGTTGGTGTGGCTTTGTAGACGAAGGCCTTCTCCCTGCTCCTCATGGTGGTTCTTGATGAAAGAGACAATCCTTGGTTCCAAACTGTTTATTGATTGTTCATTGTTGAAAAATGAATGCATACTACCTCTTCAGTGTGGACCAGAGATTAAATACCTTTTGCAGGGAGGAATGTCCAGGAAGGGAAACTTATTGGCTGAACCCTCAGGGCCTCTAGATACCTCATTAGCATAGAGAACTCTGTTCTGGGCTATGTGACCACAGGTCACATTTCCTATGTGAGAAAGTGTGGCGTATGTTCCAGGCTAGGAATCTGGTAGGGAGCAGGGAGCTGCCTACCATCTCAGGTGGGTGCCTGGGTGCTGGGGACTTTGTGCTGCTCAACCTTGCCAAGGTTTCTGACATGACCATTGTCCCACACCTCTCCAGAGTCCATTCCTAGTGACCTTCTTCTACTGGGTGTACCCGCTGCTACAGCCTCCCAAGAAAACACCAGCAGTGTTTCAAAACAGGAGTGTTCAAAACAGGAGCCCGTGGAAGAGGCTTCAGATTCAAACCTCAACAAACACCTTATTCACTCTCTACTTTATGTTAATAACTGTAATCTGTCTTTAGCAGCCTTGGAGGAAAAGCCAAGTCTCTGACTAAAGAGTATTGATAATTGAGAAACAAATCACCCAGTCTGCTTCAGCGAGCGAGGGGCCGCACTTGCACATCTGTCGTTGTCTTGCTTCAGTCTTCTGCCCTCTGTGGTAGATGTTCAGGGTCTGTGGAGATGCTCACAGAAGCATCTTGTTCTACATGTGATAAAAATGGAGGGAGCACTGCCTTGGGCAGGTGACTTCACTGTCACCACTGAGAGCCACCACATCACTCCTTAGATCTGGCTTGCTAGGGTCTCCTGGACTTAGGAGAAGAACACACAGTTCAGGTGGCAGCTCCGAGAGCTCTCTGGTGGTTTTATAATGAGCACCCACTGTGAGGAAAAAGTGGAAGGAATGTGTGGGAACATATCAACTGAGAGTGATATGGAGGTGAATGATAGATAGCAGTCTAAATTTTTTAATGAAGTGTTCACTCTAACCTTTAGAAGGTGAAAAAAAATTAATTGTATGCCACGGTTCCAATTTTCTTGTTATTGAGTTAACAATCGCTAAGGGGAAATTCCTTTCTGGCTGTCTCTCTGCATGAAGTAAACCCTCCCCCAAGACAAATTTGCAGCTTTAGGACCTTTCGTTGTCATTGTTAAACATCATTTTAAAATTCTTGAATCCCATCTTTAGACGGCTGTGGAGCTTCTGGGGCCCCTGTTTCTGACTTAGCAGCTGGAGTCTTTTCTCTGTTCCTTTCTTATGTGTTGCTGTCTCCATAGTTCTTACTTTGTATATCCCTGATCCAGGTTTTCATTTCTAATAAAGGTCTCAAATACGTTCAGTGCCCACCACGTCGACAGTACAAGCTCTGAGAACAGCTTATACAGGCTGCTACTTCCATCTTGGTCCTCACCTTCTGCTTGGGGCTGCACATGGTAGTAACTGCCCTGTACGATTCACACAAGACACCTGATGGGCAGGAGTAACCTGCAGCCTTTATTCTTTTAAGCTGCATTCTAGCAATGTACAAGCACATGCATGCATATGCACACACTCAACACACCTATGCTTATTTAAATGTATGACTTCTATTGTGCAGTCTACAGTCTCAGCAATAGATGTTGGAAGTCTGCCCTGATCAGTATGCAGAGACGTTGTCACCTTGGTTTGACTGACTGTATAGTGCTCCATTGTGCTCACTGCTATTGTTTAACGTTTGGATTTTCTGTTACAGTCTTCCACTAAACATCCCTAGAAATATCCTTTTGTTTCTGTAGGCATATTTACCAGTTACTGTAAGAGACTCATTGATAAAATAGAATGTGGTTTTTTTAGCATCCCCTAATGCTGCCAAATTGTCCTCCAAAATGATTATATTAATTTATACTTCCACTAACAGCATACAAGAATGTCCTTTTCTCTGCGTCTTTGTCAACAGTGAGTATGGCAAAAATTTGAGTTTGTAAATCTGATAATGAAGGTAGAATCAAATTTTAGTACACGTCTTTAGTAGCTGCCATGTTTAAATTTTGTTTCAGTAACTATTCACTGAACATGTACCATGTCTCTTCATTGGACAAGGACATGGTAACCAAGTGCTGCCCTTGTCCTTTAAAAAGCCATGAGAGTGAACTTTTCTAGAGGAATCCAAAGCTGTCAATGGCAGATATGTGTCTTGTGTTCTCTGCTGGCAGGCAGGTGCTGTCTCTTAAAGCTCGGACAGTGACACCCCTGCCCACATGGATAAAGTCCACCCATGCCCTGCAGTTTACCCATGCTCACTCTGGTTTCTACTCCTTCCTTTCCTAACTTGGCAACTCTCCCTCTCTGCAGCACTTGCCTGGCTTTCCTTGTGGAGAGGAGTTGGCTGCAGCAGAAATGCTTTTCCAGTAGCTTCCATCTTTCTCCTCTCGTTGGCTTGAGTAGCCTATTTGTTACAGTTAGAAGCAAGCACTCACCGCCACCCACTATTGGCATTTGTCCTAAAAGGACACCAGGCATGTGTGGGATTGTTTGGCAGTGTCCCCGAGAGCTAATTCATTGCTTTAAGCTTCTCTCCTGAAGAGATTGTCAGAGATGATATTTCACTTGGGGCACCTGAATTAGGCTACAGACACATTGAGTATTTCTTTAGAATTCACTGCAATTAAAAAAAATGAATATTGCAGCATCAGTGATTTGAGACTATGTTTGTTCTGTTACCAGAGTAAGCTAAGGGAATAAGGAACAACCTATAAGCTGAAATACCTGAATGGTAGCTGTTAAATAAAACAGAGGAGGCTCCCAGACACATACATAATGGGCAAATAAATTCCAGTGGATTTGTGAGTATAGGGATGTCTATCAAGGCCAGAGGTCACCTCAAGTGTCCCCAACCTTCTTTTTTTGTCTGTCTCTCTTTGTCTCTCTGTCTCTGTCTGTCTGTCTGTGTGTCTATTTCTCACTGTGTGTTTGTATCCCTCCTCCTCCTCCTCCCCCTCCTCCTCCTCCTCATCCTTTTCCTCTTCCTCCTCTTCTTCCTCCTCTTCTTCTTCCTCCTCTTCTTCCTCCTCTTCCTCTTCTTTCTTTTCTTCCTCTTCCTCTTCTTCCTCTTCCTCTTCTTCCTCCTCCTCTTCCTCTTCTCCCTCTTTCTCTCTCTTTCTTTTTTAAATCCAGAGAGCTTGCATTTGGCTGGCTTGGCTTGCCAGCAAGCCCCAGGCATCCTCCTGCCTCAACCACCCCATTGCTATGTCTGTGCTACCAAGACTGGCTTTTTGTGTGAGTCCTAGAGATCAAACTCAGGTCTACATTACCAACTGAACCATCTCTCAGCACCTAACCCTGCTTTTCTGAATGGAGCCAGCTTTAGATATTCTGACCTTCGTGTAGCTAAGAATGGGGAAGATCTGGAGTTCTATAAGAACCCTAGAGCTACCCAGAGTTCCCATAGAATTGCACATGCTTAATACATGGCCTTGAGCCTGTAGATATCATTTTATCTTGGGACAAGAGCAAGGTTCCAGGTTGCCCAACACCACTGTGCTCTCCGGGCAGTGCCCAGTGAGGTCTATCTGATAGCTCTCCTAGCCAAGCAGCTCCTAAGACTGTGTTAAAAGATAAGAGGAGAAAGAAGCCAATCCCCATGAAAAGGGCTGGAGCAGGCTAGTAGTTGCTAGGCAAGTTAAAGTAATTCAGTGTCCTTGCCAAATGCCTGCCTTGCAAACAGGGAAACTTTCATGGAAGGGGAGTGAGGTGGGGGTGCTTGCTGGTTGCCATAGGAATGTTTCCATGATTGGAACCAGACCACAGAGTGGGGAGAACAAGCCGGCAGCATCCATGGCTCTTTCAGCTTGGGAATGGAAACACACGGTGGGCGGTGGAACCGAGGTAAGCCCAGGCAGGAAGGGACAAAGATCAGGATTCTTCGGGGGTGAGGGTGGGCAAAGGGGTAAGGACACAGCATCCTGTGATACAGCGAAGACCTGGGCCAGCAATGTCCTAGAGGCCACGTGTATTCAAAGATGGGCAAAGTGTGATCTCGGGGGCTACTCCAAAGACCTGATACTTGTAGGAGAATTTACAATCTGGTCTTATGGAAAATTCTAATTAGAATCTGGAAAAAAAACAACAACCCAGATTTAAAATAGATGAGAACTTAAAATAATACAAGCCGCTAGGAAAGACTAGTCTGAAGGTAGGTATTTGGTATTTATGTAAATATTATGCCAGCTTATGTCTTCCTTTTAGTTCATGAAGCAGAGGTGGTAATTAAAGGTTTGTTATTAATGAATTATCCTGTATTCATCCAATTCAGATTCACAGGGAAGAAAAAGCACAAATGGCCAAAATGAGCTACTGGTAGGAAGCCTTGAAGTCCCTTTGACAGGGCTCCTAATATCAGGCAGCCTCTCACTGGGCGGCAGTTTTGGGGAGGGCAGTTTGCAGGTTTGTGCAGAAAAAAAAAAGTGGCCAGTTAGCAGAAGCTGAGTGTGCTCTTGGGCTTTGCTGGGCTGAGTCAGTTTTCAGCTCTGAGGTGGGAGGTGCTAGGTCTCTCCTGACTCCCTGGGAGGCAAGAGGATGTTCTTTCCACTGAGATCCAGCTCCTGGGGGGAGGCACATAAGAACAGTGCAGGCACTGGTGACAGGGTCTTAGCTGTCCGTTGATAGTGTGTGTGTCAAACACTTCCAGTTTCTCGGTTCACAATCTTTAGTGGAGTTTTCTTTTTATCACCAGGAGGTCTGTGTGAATTTGTCATCATTTGTCATGTATTTGGTTCGTTTCCAGGTGTTCAGAGGGCATTTAAAGTAGCTTCTTCCATAGACTATCACTAGAGATAGGATTGGGGTGATCCATCACTTATTTCTTTCTCTGTGTGTAAACATAGCACTGAGAATAGGGCCTAGGACCTTGTATGTCTAGGCACATGCTCTACCAGGAAGCTTTATACCCAGCCATTTAAAAAAATATATTTGTTATTTTGAGACATGACCTCAGTAAGTTGTATAGGCTGGACTTAAACTCACTTTGTAGACCAGGCTGTCCTTAAATCCTCCTGCCTTAACCTTTCCAGTATATAACAGGCCTAGGAGATGGGGCCCAGCTTTTAATGAATGATATATTTTTTTGCTTTATTTATTTATTTATTTAGTTAGTTAGTTAGTTAGTTTGTTTGTTTTTGGTTAGAAGAATGAGTCATGTAAAAGGAAACTGAAGAACATATTTATTATCAAGTATTTGTGTTCTCGTGTTATATACATTCTTAAGGGGTCAGAAATCACAGTTGTTTGGGGGGGGCAGTCAATTTCTGTGTCAATGTCTTTGAAACAACAATGTCTTTGAAACTTTAGAATTCCTAAGAGTTGGCAGTATGATACCAATCCACAAATTGGAGGCACATTTGTAGACTGACTGCCAAACTTCTGTTTACTGAGAGAGCGTCATCCAATAAGAATGCCTGCCCCTGAGCTCTTCAGATGACATAGACTTGTATGATTCTGACAAAGATGCCAAAACACACTGGTTCTAACCTCTTAAACAATGGTTTTCTTATCTAGAGCCCCTTGACATCTCAAGCAGTGCTGTCGAATAAAAATGTTAACTAGAGCCTCAAAAATGAATCCCAAAGAGCCCATTTCTACACTTAAATTGAGCTTCAAATGGGACTCAGTCTACCATGGAACTGAACTCCATCCACTGTCACTCAAAGGAGCAGCTGAGTCCAGTCAAGAGAAACTCTCCCTTCATCCACACTCCTCCAGCTCAGGCCCAGAGACCCATGCCGGCTGTTTACTAGAGGGAGAATCCTGCTTGCTAAGTGTGATCTCTGGAGTCTACACTTCAAATAGGAAATTCCTATCAAGCTGTGTTAGAGCAGGCCTGTCAGAGCTATCTGCCTGGTGGCCCCAACTCTCCCCACCCTTGTTCCCAAATACACCCTCATTGTCTTCACTACAGATAAAAGTGTGCCAACCCCCTGTTGCCTCCCCCTCTCCTGGGCTCAGCTTCCTTCTTTCCATTACCTCAGTGTGCTTCCAGGGTCAGTGACCCCTTTATCTTTCTCATTGATTCGATTCCCACATCTGGTGTTCATTTATTTCTCAGCTGAGTATAGCAGTCAAACATTCAAATACCAGTTTGGTCCCTAATTACAGTCCTGTCTTTCACTGTCAGTGTGTTGATTTAGATAGATTTGAATGTGACTGGTTGCCTCCTCTGTCCCTTGCCTTGGGTTTGTATGGTATTTTAGGCCTTCAGACCTTGCTTTGGAGAGGTCAGTTATTGAGCATAGTCAGTCTGTAATCAGACTATCTGAACGGTAAAGAACATTGTTAATCTCTAGTCAGGAGGAATTACAACGTGCTTACTTCTTGTGGATGGGTAAGTACTGACTTCGCTCATAGCCCTGACAGAATTTTTGACATGCATTTAGCGTGGCTCCCACCCATTTGTCATAGACTATAATATCAACCCTGTTCATCGGTAGGTTAGAGAAGACAGAAGCCTGTCATTTCCTGTTGGGTGATGGCCATGTGCCAGGGACAGCATCCATCAGAGTATTAATAAAAATTCATCTTCTGTGTCTTAGAATGTTTCAAGTGGAAAATCTCTGACGAGCTTCTCCAGCCTAGAGAGCAAAGGCCTTGGCCTAGGGTGGGCTGTTGTCCAAGATAATAACCAGTCTTCCCTAGGGAAGGAAATAAGCTTGGAAATTAGGAGATAAGTCTGGGACTTGTTGCCCATTTAAATTAATCAGACTAGGAATGCATGCTGCACCCAGTTCTCATTGCTGTCTGAAGGCTGAGGCTACTGGGATGTGTGTCAGAGATAGCCCGGAACCTTAGACGCCACTCCCAACTCCACCCACCACAAGAGTCAGGCAGGACTGCAGGACAGTTATAGAATTGCTTCAGGCCTGTTTCTTACCAGTTAAATAAGGGCCAGGTGACCCTGGGGTCACATTAAATGAAGGGCAGCAAAGCCTAGAGTGAGTTTGAATGGAAGAACAGTATTTAGATATTTTCCCAATTCCCGTTCTCTCCACACATCATTCATTTTGCTGTCAGTCAACTCTTTAAAACCTATAGTTTTCCTGAGAGGTTTCTCTCCTTAAGTGGTCAGTAACTCAGCTCCACTATGTCTCCAACATAAAGGCTTCCAGTAGCCTCCAAAGGAAAACAGGTAGTTCTTTTCTGACTTTAAGATGGTAGATAGCAAGCCAAGCTTAGTGGTTCCTGTATGTAGTCATGACATAAACCAGTTATATGGTAGCAAAGGGGGAAGTTATTAGTGCAAATCTGCTCAGCTACAATTAACAAAGCAAGAGGGGTCCCGTAGCTATTCTGTGGACGTTTCCAGTGTAGACTGGAGCTCTCACCTTCAGGGCCTCAGGGATATCACTCACACAGAAGGATGGGTGTGGCTCCCTGTAATGGCTTTTTTTTTTTTAAATCTGAGATAAACCCTGGGTCTTCGTGCTTCTTCTAGTGAAAAACGACTGTAAAGGACTCTAAGGAAAGGAGACATGTTGATTGCATGTTATGTGCCAGGCACGTTAGATATTTTATATGCAGCGGCTTGTTTAATTCTGTAGCCACCCTGCAAGATAAATAGCCATTATTTTCATTTTAAAGATGAGTCAACAAGCCAAGAACTTTGCTTAGGGTCACACAGTAAAATGACCAGGACTTCCATTTAGCTGTAAAGTCTGGATACTTTCCGCTGGCACACAATAGCAGGTGACAGTGTAGAGCTCAGTGGCTGTATTGTATTCCACTGAATCCAAGGACACCCTGATCGCAAACTTGTAGCTGCCAACAGAGATGGAAACAAAGGGTGGGTGTATAACTGAGTACATCTCTTTGAGAAGCAAAGGTGGTCAGCAATTCTTTGTGGCAGTTAAAAGTATTGGAGAAACTGGTTTTGCAAATAACAGATTAATCACATGTCCACTAATTGACATTGTTGGTCAGTGTCAAACAGTAGGTACATCCTAAACTTAACTTTCAATGGTGGCTTTTGCTTCTTTTGTGGTAAAACATAGAACCGCATTTGAGGTTTTAGGCAGCCTTGATACTTACTGAGTTTCTCCTCCTCTGGGCACATGAGGACATATATATGCATTCAGTGCTCTCCATTTATGGCAAGTCTCTGTTCTCATTATCTAGTGGTTTGTTACAAACCACTCCAGCACTTAGGGTCCCAAAGCAGCAGTCATGGCTGTTGGGTTCACGAATCTTGCAGTCTGACTGGGGCTAAGGGAGAACAGCTCACCTCGGCTCTACTGAGATCCTCTGGGCTGGCTGAACTGCAGGCTTGGTGTGAAGCTAACCCACCCTGTGTGTGCAGCCTGGGCCCGGAGGACTAGAATAGCCAAGCTTCCTTCTAATCTCTCCAGAGAAACGGCTTCGGGTAGCCCAGCTCTGTCTGCTCTGTTCTCTGAGGCCATCACAAAGCCCATTTGGATTCAAGGGAGTGGGTTACACACCTTGATAGAGCAGTGCAGAGTGTCTGCATAGGCCTTGCCATAACTATTTTTAGGAAATACAGACTGCCACAGGGAGAAACTGGACTGCAGGCTGTATTCTGGAGACCAGATGCCACGCTGGGCTTTTCTCTCCCACCCAAGAGAGCATATTGGCATGCAAATGGATCTTACTTATTCCACTATAATTTACGCTTTTCAGAAAAGCTAGTCGTCTGCAGATTCTTGGCAATCTATTTACTGTTGTAACCAAGTGACTTGTGAAGCGCCAGCAGATTAGGTTTATGAGGTGAAGAGCTAGGGCTTACGTCAAACTTTTTCATCCTTTGTGAGCTGCTTCCTGCTTAATGTTTTTGGACTGTGGTCAGAGTTCTGATTAGCTACCTTGTATGTGTATGCAGGTTGTTGGGACAGATAACTGATAGTTACACGGACAGCTTGGCACAGGAAACTTTCCATTTAAAACTAAAACTAAAGGCGGTTGCTCAGCCTGAATGCTTGCTCGTTCCCTCGTTCCCCAAGAGCTCTCTTCCATGTGGAATCGCACCTGCTGCTACCTCCCTCCTCCTGTGGAGATGCAATGATCATTCAGGCCATGCTTCTGAACGTTTACAAAATCAGCATGTTCTTTCAGGCTGTGTGTGAAAAACCCAAGAATCCTGTGTCGCAGGGACAAAACATTGTGTTCTAGGCTTTGAAAGCATAGCATACATATGAAACCGTGTTTAAAATTCATGAACACTATTGAGGAATTAAAAACAGGGGCACTTAGACCCACATCATAGAGGTTTAGAAGCAAGCCATCACTTCTGTAACGCTCCCCAACTCTTGTGTAAATTATCTCCTTTTTTTCACTTTTACAGTGTTCCATTTCTTTGATAGATCCTTTTTAAAAAAGAAAAGAAAAAGGAGAGATTCATATCATAATTTTCAATTCAATTTAAACTTTTTAGTAAATCAGCAGGAGAGTACGTGAGCTCAATCCCTGGCACCAGAAACAGAAAAACAGACAAACAGGAAAACACAAAACGAGAAAGCAATACCAGGAGTAAAACCCCAAAAACATAAAAAAATCACAAAATTTTTTTCAAAGTGTATTGGTAGGTTCTTTATATTTTGCCTCTGTTGATGACAGTGTCTTTGGCATGCCTGCCTAAGGGATCCAAACTGAATGAAAACACACAGTTGATTTTTATATTGTACATACTACTTCAAGACTGTTTTATTTGCCTAATTTTATTAATTTACAAATTGAACATCCCCAGTCAAAAAAAATCTCAAGTGGTCCAGCACCAAAATTTTTGAACATAGTTTAATACCACAAATGGAAAATTCCACCTCTGACCTCATGGTACAACTCGTAGTTGAAATGCAGGTGCAGTAAACATGTTGTGTGAGGCTAGGTTATCAAAGGAAAGTCCTGTGCTAGGCAGCTTCTTGTTAACATAATCAGTGCCTAAGATATCTGTTCAGTAGGTGGAAGGCTGACTTGGGGTCACAGGTTTGGAAGTTGAGTCATACCTTTTGGGCTAAGAGGTCACAGCCTTACATCATGGCACAAGCATGTGGGAGAGGAGACCCACTGACTTCTTGACTAAGTACAGAGAGGGAGAGAGGAAGACACAGGAGCCCTTCTTCAAGGTCCCTCTAGGTACCACCTCTTCAGGGTTCTGTTGCCTCCGATAACTACATGGTCTGAGAACCAAGCCTAGGATATTTAGGCCTTGGTGGGTATTCCCAACCCAAAGTAAGATATATGTGAAACATAAATGAATAATGTGCTTAGATCTGTACCCCCTTATCTCATTATAAACAGGCAAATATTTAAGCATCTAAGGGAAAAAATATTTCTGGTTCCAAATATTTTGATTAACCTAGATAACATTTATTTTTAAGTTCTTTGGCAATTTCTATCAAAGCATACCTATAAATAATGTTTTCTAGGTACAATCATTTTTATATATTTTTGTTTCTTTTACTATATTTGTATCCTAGCCAGTACTTGCAGGGTGTAAAGTACATGTGTTAGCCAGCATGATAGTCTTACATCTAATATTAAAGGAAAATTTAAAATATATTTTAATAATTAAGTACATGATGTTTGTTGCATACATTATTATTTTTATGTTCTCTCTATCAGATCAAAAAAATTTTTTTTTAGTTTGTTAGTATTATAAATTGTAAAGGGAAGGCTAAGGATACCATTCACTGGTAGAGCTCTTGCCTGACAAGCACAAGGCTCAGCACCAATAAGAATAAAATAGACTTGTGAATGAATTTGACCAAACGTTTTTCTAGAACTAATGATTTGGTCATATTGTTTTCTTCTAATTTATTATTGTGATAAAATATGTTAATCGGTTTCCTAATTATTAAACTTTATATCCCAATACATAACCCCAATACGGTCATACAGTTAGGGTTACTAGTGATGTGCTTAAAGATTTTCTCAGATATGTAAGATTCACCTGTGACACCCTTTCTCATTTTGTCTGCCTTAGTTTGGAATCAAGGCAGTATCAAGCATTGGGAAGTACTCTTTTGTTTTCTCACCCCTTTAATATTGGAAGAGTAAGGTGGGATTTTTGTTTGATGAATGTGTTTCATAATTTGATTTTTAAAAGAACCACTGAACCCAATGATTTATTTGTTGGTAGATTTCGGGAGCAAGGAAGGTAATAGGTGTATTCCAGTGTGGTGGTTTGAATAAGTTTGGCCCCCATAGACTTATGTATTTGAATGTTTGGTCCATAGTGAAGACACTGTTAGGAGGTATAGTCTTGTTGGAGTAGGTGTGGGCTTAGTTGGACAAAGAGTATCACTAGGTGTGGGCTTTAATGTCTCAGAAGCTCAAGCCAGTTCTCTTCCTGCTGCCTGTGGATCCAAATGTAGAACTCTCAGCTCCTTCTCCAGCACCATGTCTGCCTGCATGCTGCCATGCTTCCTGCCATGACAATAATAGACTAAATCTCCGAAACTGTAAGCCAGCCCTAGTTAAATGGTTTCCTTTATAAGAGTTTCTGAGGCCATTCTTATGTCTCTTCACAGCAATAAAACCCTAACTAAGGCACTAAGGCTTTGAACTTGGGATCTTCCTACTTTGACCTTCCAAGTTCTGGTACTAAGAGCATGAGCTACCGCTCTGGGCTTTCTTCTGTCCACCAATGGATTATTCATAAAAATCATCATATAAAATGTAAGGAGTAGAGTGACTCTGATCCTTAGAAGGAAGGCTATAACCTTAGATGGCCCTGTCTAACTGGTATTCTGTGTCCTTTGGTCCATCTCTCCCTAGTGTTCCTTACACTAGTACCTGCTAATCCCCAGTGGTGAACATATTGATAAGCTCAGGGAGTGCTGCCCCCAGAGAGGGAAGGGAAGCTGCACACAGACACTCCCCCTTCCCTTGCACACATCCCTACATCCCCTTAATACCATTCTGTGCACCCCAAACCCTAATAATCACCGTTTCACTTTCTGCTTCTTTGTGTGCCAAGGTGGGTTTCACAGTTTCGCCTGTGAGGTCACACGGCACTTGTCTTCCTGCCTGGCTCATTTCATTTCAAGTTTTCTGGTTTCATCCATGTTATCACAAGCAGCAGGATTGCCTTCTGTTTAAAGGCATCATAGAATCCATTTAGTACACACCAGGTTTTCTTTCCCTGATCTAGTTATCTTTAGAAAATATGTTCTATTATATTGTAAAGGAATACCAGGCTTCTGAATTTCTTGGGGCCATCTTTATAGCTTTGTCAGTATTCAGAGTTGTTTTGTAGCTTGCTAATAATTACACACAATACTTCTTATATGTCTTGTGTACTTAAAAGTATAGTATTGGGTTGGAGAGATGGCTTGGGGCTTAAGAGTGCTCACTGCCAGAGTTTAGAGCCCCACATTCGTATCAGGCAACTCACAGATGCCTCTAACTCCAGTTCCAAGACATCCAACATCCTTTTCTATGGGCATGTATGTGGGCACACACACAAAATAATTAAAGATCTTAAAAAGGCAAGTAAAATATAGTATAACATTATTTAAGTCTTCCTTCCTTTCTGGTTTTTATCTGGCAGGCTGGTATCAGGAGATTTGTACTGGAATTTCTCCCTCTGCTGATGGATTATCTATGTAGTGTGGCATGGCAAATAAATATCTGGTTGCTGCCTCCTGCTCTTGACACAGAGTTCCTAAAATACTTTAAATTTTCTGGGTTAGGAGGTGTCAGGAACATCTTCTTTTCTTTTGCTGCCCTTTGACCCTGGCCACTGAGACAAATCTCCTAAGACCTGCCCATTTCCTGAGTGATGTGGATGGCTAGTGTGTCTGCCAGACAGCCCCCGAGTTCCTTGGAATCTCTTTTGTGATAAGAGTGTTATTTTTATCAAATGGCAGTGTTTGGTGCGTTTCTGGATAGTTTCAAGATGAGAGCTGATCACCAGAAAGACTAAAGAGTGAGGGGAAGCTGGGCCTTCAGCCCTGCCTCCTATGCCCTGGAAAAGGGAGCGGCTGGAGACTGAGGTAATAAATGTGTAAGCCAATGTCATGTCTGCATTAAAGTAATTCCTGAAGATGGGATTCAGGGAGCTTCTATCCTAGTGAATGAATTGTGATATTTGGTGTGGGCATGGGAAATCTAATTTACACAAGCACACTCCCTTTTCCTACCCTATATATCTCTTCCATTCAATGCTTTCTGATTGTAGCCTTTGCAACGAACTAGTAACTGTTAGGGAATGTGCCTTCTTGAGCTCTGTGGGCATTTCTGGGAAAGTATCAAACCAGAGGAGAGCATTGTGGGGACCTTTAGTTCGTTGCTGGTGCTGGGGAAACCTGGGGATTGCGGTTGGCATTCATAATGGAAATAGTTGGTTGATACTGGGTCCTTCAACCTATAGAATCAAATGACGACTCCAGGCAGTGTCGGGATTGACTAGAACTGTAAGACATACAGCTCATGTCCACAGGAAGTCAGAGCATTGTTTCAAATGGAAAATACCACCCCCATACTGACTCTTAAAGGTGCTGTGGTAGTGAGAGATAAAGTGTTTTCCCCTTTACCTTGCCACTTTCTGACTTGTATATTTGGAAGGAGTCTTGGCGAGAACCCATGGGTTCATAATCAGACCCTTTCCATGAGTTGGGTGTATCATGGAACACACTGCTACACTTTTTGTTCATTCCAATTTTATTTGGTGTTTGCTCCTACTTGTATTCATTAAAATTAATATATTTTAATATAGTCTATCACCATTATTTTGAGACACACTTTAACATAGCCCAGTTTGCCCTCAAACTCACCATGTAGCCAGGCCTGGTCTTGAACTCCTAATCTTCTCTGCTGAAACTGTAGGCTCATGTCACCATGCTCAGCTGAATTTATTTCTTTTATTTCTCAGTACTTGGCATTGAATATAAGTTTCTGGACATGTTAGGTAGCACACCACCTCCAAGTAATAGTCCCACCTTTCTATACTACCATTAAAATTTTTAAGTGGGGGGGGGGTGGAGAGATGGCTCTGTGGTTAAGAACACTGACATCTCTTCCAGAGGTCCTGAGTTCAATTCCTAGCAACCATATGGTAGTTCACAACCATCTAATGGGATCTGATGCCTCCTTCCAGAATGTCTTGAGAATGACAGTATACTCCCATATATGAAATAAATAAATCTTTTTTAAAAATTTTAATTATATATACTTAATGTATATAATTTAATAAATAATATTATATATATTTATATTCTTGCTGCCTTTTGAACTGGCAAATAGTTTTTCTCCTTATTCTAATTTTTCCAGCTACTCGGTAGCTTCCATGCTTTACGGCTTCCCCTTAAAAGCTGCCCTTACAATTTTAATTCATACTGTTTCTCGAATAACCTGGTTCCAGAGTATGGGGACTAGCTCCTGTGTGTCATGAAGCTGAGGAAAGACAGATAGGCAGACATCCCAGGCTTAAACAGAGCTCAGGGTATTTGGAACCTGCTAACAGAAGCGTGTGCCTGCAGGCAGCAAGACCATCTGGGTGCCTGCAGTTTGGGTCACCAGGAGTTGTATATTGCTTAGGACTAGCCTGGGTGGAATGTATCTGCTGGGTCTTAAACTTTGTCAGAGTCAGGCCCGTCCTGGCACCAGGGTCTGGCATAAAGCCTCACATACCATTCTAATGGTTTCATCTGCTTAGAATTTGTGGAGAAACTATGCAGAAAAATGTAACCAGGGATGTTCTAGGCCAATCATGTTGGTGATGCCTCAGTCATATGAAATTGAATTCCTCCACAACACACTTTAAAATGTCTCTGTTTAATGGACCTGTTACTTTTCATGCACTACAATGCAAAAACTTACATTCCTCTAGTGTCTTTATTTTTCCTTCACAAATTACACATCTTTCAATAGTGTTTGCTTGCTTCTACCTATCTGTGTACTATCTTCTCATTGTTAGTTTTCATCTGGAATCATTTTTTTCTTTTTTGCTTTTCTTCCTGTCTTTTCTTTTTCTCTCCTTTCTTTTCTTTCTTTCTTTCCTTTCTTTCTTTCTTTCTTTCTTTCTCTCTTTCTTCTTTCTTTCTTTCTTTTTTATAGTATCTATTTTAGATTTCCTTAGGTATATTTTTTTACAGTAAACCTTACAGTACTTATCAGTGAGTGATACAAAGATAAAATATGCTTCTGTAATAGACACAGTTACAATGTAACTTAAGTATGAAATTAGAGGTCAGGATGAAACATTGAGAACAGCAAGAAGGACTTCATAGCAGGGAATGCAGAGGGGCAGGTGTGTGTGTGTGTGTGTGTGTGTGTGTGTGTGTGTGTGTGTATGCATGAGATAATGGGAGGTTGTGAAAGCCTTCACAGAACACTCATCATTCCTGGCGACTCTTATGAGTCCTGGTGACTCTTCATCAGTCCTGGGGGCTGGAGCTTAGGCATGAGTTGATGCCAGATGGATCTAGAGAGATAAGCTAACTAGTGGGTTGTAAAGAACCTTCCATACTAAATGAAAGGAGCAGAGAACCAGGCATCTTTCAAGTGGGAGGGCTTACAAGATTGGATGCATTATTTAGGGGTGGAATGTGTGACCTCATGGAGAGGGTGAGTGGTTACTGGGCTGGGGGGACTGGGGAGCTGACCAAAGCAAAGCAAAGATACTGAAGAGAAAACCTGAATTCTCTAAATGATACTCACAAGGTAAAGCACAGAGGATTGAAGGATATGGTCTTGGGGACCCTACTGGATGATGAGCACAGAATGGGGTGTTTGTTCCTGTTTACATCTAGTTGGTAGCAGAGGTTTTGACCTGTGCTCTGGACAAACGGCAGGCTGATTTTACAAGAAGCAGAATTGCTCCTTTTGGAGATGCCTTCTGACAACTCAGTGACATTTTCTGAATGTAAGCTTTAACAACCATGGCTTCTAATTTCTGAATTAGAGGAGAGATCACCACTTCAGGGGACAGAGGATGGAGTTTCAGCAGCAAATGGATGCCACTGATGAATGATTATCTTTCAGTTGAAGTCTGGGGCAGGGTTTGAGATGGAGTACCACCTTCACTGCTGTTCCGAAAGTATTGCTGCCGAGATGTGGTTGCTCTTGGCAGTAAGAGATGGGAACTCTTATTGGTCTATTTTTCCCTTAGCAGCAATGACATGACAGATGTGACCCTGGGTGTCCAAGGGGGGCTGGTACCACAGGAGAAAAAGAGACAGAAAAGTCAGGGAGAGATGCTGCACAGAGTGGATGAAGATGGGAGTGGGGGAACTCCTTGGTTTAATTGAAAAGTGTATTCCCTGGTCTTATGGTTCCGCCCTGATGTTTTTAGCTAGCAAGATCACTTCCCCTTAGACACCACATCCTGGCCTATGGGCCCAGGGGAGGACCTTCTGTTCGATGTGATGTCATTAGTGTGATTCAGTGGCTGACTGCTCAGTCATTTGTTAAACTTGCAGTGGGCTCTGCTAGAAGAGAGAGGACAGTCTCCTGACCAGGATGGCAGCAGCCATGTCCTCAAGCATAGTAGCCTGCCAACCTGGGTAATAACTTCTCTTCCTCCTAGTGCCAGTGAGGACCTCTCTAGCTGGGAGAGAACAGCATCATAGCTGGGCATCATTTGGCAGAAGAAAGGGAAATAACCAAAGAGTTTTGAGGGGGAAAAAATCAAATGTGTTCCACCCAGTGTTTTATTTGGGGATTTGTTCCCTGTCTAGCAGCATCATGATCTAAAACAAGCTCCAGTCTATTTGTTGTGATGCTGGCTGATGCATGGTACCCCACGGTGTGTTACATAGCAGATCAAAGCAGGGCTCAGAAGGGAAAGTACTGGGCAGCAGTGAATCATATCCTGGCTGAAAGGTAAGATCGTGGTTGTTAAGTTGCAGAATGAGGCCCAAAGTTTTCCATGGCTGTAGTTATAAATCACCATGATGACCTGAGATCCATCCCTGCATTTGCAGAAGAACCAACCATGTCCGTTCCTTGTCAGCGCCACCTTCTGGGTGGCATCAATACGGCAGAGCAAGGCATCACATGGGGAGCATGTTGGAGCCATTCTGGACATTCTATCTGTTCCATTACATTAGTCTATTGGGCAGGTAAAGAAAGTCTGATTCACAGAGAGACTTGGGACTGTGCCATGGTCTCCAAGCAGTTGTATGTAGCCAGCTCTATCATAGTCTTCATTTTAAACTTGTGTTCAAATGGAAGCTAGGGCATTTATTAGTGAAGTTTTAAAATTGCTACAGTTTCTGGGTGGGCATAGGGCAGTGGCTCAGTGGGTAAAGGGCTCAATGTGGAAGCTTTCAGATCTTTAGCATCCCTGTAAACAGGCAGTATGTGCCTGTGATCCCAGCAGTGATTGCTGGAGACAGGATTCCTGGCCCTTACTGACCATCTGCTCTTAACAAATCAGTGGGAACGATTGAGAAAGCTACCTGGACATCAACCTCTGGCCTTCATACATACATGTACACACATGTATACACACGTGCACATGGTACATTTACATATACATGCATCCAAACTTCTGGCTATTCTTATCCCAAGAGTAGAGATTGTCAGCTGTAGAAATGCAGGTATTTGTTCCTTTCTTCCCACCCTAGTGATTTAAAATTAACTAATTTGCTGAGGCCGACCCAAATGCCAAGCCACCAGGAAACAAAGAAATGTGTAAAGATGCCTTAGTGGCAAGTTTCCTTGGTGCCTGAACTGCTTTCCTGGTCTACAGAGCTGGGAGAAGACAAAGTCTTTGATATAGGTAGAGTGTTTTCATTGTCTCCGAGAGAGTGTGCAATCGCTCTCTTGAACAAGTAGGATTTACAATAAGAAGGCGGGCAACCCTTTATTATGGAGAGAAGGTGTATTTTGCACATGAAAATGTTAAGACTTAAGAGTTGGGGACGTTAATTGGCACTAGAGTGTATCCCACTTAGGTTTGTATCATGTCAGAATAGGTGGCACTTCAGTCTGAATCTTTTGAAATAAGGACTTTGTGAACGTGTCTTCTTCCATACCTTATAGGTTGATGTATTCAATCCACGCTCCGCACGGTCTTAGCTCTCCAGTGCATTCATCTGGAGAAGTTTGGAAGGAAGAGAAGGGAGTGTGTTTGTAGAGTTCATCTTTAATAGCATCATTGAATTTTATCCTCAGAGCAGCGCAAAAGCAAAACCACTTAGGAGGCAGAAGAGTTTCCATTAATCAATTCGTTCCTTTCCGATTGTCATCGCTTTGTGACATGAAAGATGCTGTAATCCTGTTTACAGGTGAGAAAACAGAGGAACAGAGAGATGAAGCCAGTTGCCCAAGGCAGCAAAAGCAGTGTTTGCTGTGTAATTCCCAAAGGCCCTGGGCAGACCCTAAATCTGCCGCTGTGAACGAGGAAGGGAGTCTAGGCTGCACCTCACACTAGGACCTGTGCTCTTCCTGGGCCCTGAACTGCATGCCCTGCCTCACTGCACCTCCTCAGCCCTCAGTGCCTCCTGCTGTTTCTCTGATGCTCTAACTGGGGAGCATCTGTGTGGGATATGAAAGCTCTGGGACTGGCAACTTCCCCAGACCCTTCAGAACCTCCACTCGCACATCTTTAAAATGAAATCAGCATGACTGAGTAGCTACTGCTGAGAACATTTTATTTAAGCCAACCCAGTTAGTGACTATTTCAGTATTTTCTTGTCAGCCCTGAAGTTCACTGGCTTTGAGAACATGTGAAGATGTTTAATGTATTTGAGAAATCTTAGATTAAGAGGTTTCTCTATTGAAACACTTCTCTGGTCTGACTGCTTAAGGCAGCGGTTCTTCACCTTGCTAACGTTGCAACCCTTAATACAGTTCCTTGTGCTGTGATGACTCCCAAGCATAAAATTACTTAACTATGCTTCATAACTGTAATTTTGCTACTATTATGAATCATAATGTCAATATTTGATATGCAGGACATTTGATATGCAACCCCTGTGAAAAGGTCGTCATACCTCCCAGAGGGGTTGTGACCCACAGATTGAGAACCACTGGCTTAAAAATGACTCCTGTGGTATATTGGCTTATTCATGCTTTACTGCATATGCTGATAAAAGTAGGATATATGTTTTTATAAATAACATTCGCATGTATTTTCTAGTTGTGACCGCTGAGAACAGTGAGCCAGCATAGTACCCAAGCCTTGATTTTAAATATCATTTTCTAACAAAACAAATAGAGTTTCTGTAGTAATGGCTGGGTTTACAGCAGAGTGGAGAATACAAGCTGAGTCTAGAGTGCTGTGTAGGACCAGGAAGTAAGAAAAGGCTCAGAGAAGAAGGGTGGGGGAGGAAGGGAGAGAGAGGATGGACATGAATGCCAGCAGGGCAGAGAAGCTCATCCGAAAGAGCCTCTAGCTGTCCACATAGCTGCAAATTTAGCAACAAAGTTCATATAGTGGATAATGACACAAGAATAAAATAAGTACCCATGAGACCATAACAACGTAAGTGGAGAGGAGAAGAGGAACCCAGTTTCTTGAAGAATTGCCCTTTTTTCTAAAAAGATGTATTTATTTTTATGTGTATGAGTGTTTTGTCTGTATGTGTATTTATGCACCATGTGCATGCCTGCCACACACAGAGGCCAGAAAATGTGTCAGACCCCTCTGGAACTGGAATTCTAGACGGTTGTGAGACACTTTGTGGGTGCAAGGAATCAAACCTGGGTCCTGGAATAGCAGCCAGTGTTTTTAACCATTGGACTATCTCTCCAGTTCCAGAATTACATTTCTTGAGTATGGAAGTGATAGGTAGAGAAAAAGACGGGGTGGGTGGGTAAGGGGAGTAGAAAGTCCTTTGGATGGGTGCTAAAATAGAGTAAAACTTTTGAGAAATGATATTTCTGGAGACTCAAGTGATCTCTCGCAAAGTAGTTATTATTATGGTGTTCATAACATATGCCGGAAATTATCTGATATGTCCCCCGTCAGTAAGTAAAGCTTAATTACTGCAGCTTTGCAGGATTTTGACTTGGCAGCATATTTTAAGCTAGTGCTTGGAGACATGACCTTAACCATGTGACCAACGTGGTGCAGCGAGAATGTATACCCTGACAGGACATAATGAAACTGGCCCCTCACCTCTAGGGTATGCTTGCAAAACTTCACAGCCACAAAGCAAAAGGCCTGACGAGCTTTTCAAAAGGACCAAGGTCATGACAGAGGCCTGAGAAACTGTTGGGGTTGAAGGAGACACAGAGACCTAATGACCAAATGTGACATGTGTCTTGAACTGGATCCAGGAACAGAAAAGGGAATGAGAGAGCAAAACATGGGGAAATTCCAGTCAAGCGTGTAGTTTACTCGGGGTTGGGGAGGCTCCCTAACCGTACTGTGGCTATGACAGGTCTTAGCAATTGAAGAGAGATGAATTATGACTATACCTCATAACCAGGCAGCTCTTCCAGATAGCGGGTCTTCACCATTCCCTCCTGTGGGATACACTAGTGCATAGCTCAATTTCCAACACTTAGAAGGCTGAGGCAGGAGGATTGATGAAAACGGGAAGCCAGCCTGGACTATGTAGAGAGTACTAGGCTAGTCAGACCTACAAAGTGGCTTGTCACAATAGTGAGAGAGTGGGTCACTAGGGAAATGGATCAGTGATTAAAGCAAGCACTTGCCACACAGTCATGAGGACCAAAATCCACATAAAAGCTGCGTGGGCTTGAGGGAGAGGCAGAGAATCCCAAAGCAAGTAGCTGAACCTGTGAGCTCTGGGTTCAGAGCCTCATTGAATAGGTAGGGATTCAGGAAAGCACCTGATGTTAACTTCAGTCTCCACAGGCCCATACATGCGGGTGCACAGGCACTTGCACATCAGTGTTCAGACATATATGAATAGGCATACACACAGACATGTACCCCCACATGCAAACATGCTTACACATACAATAAATGTATACTATATACAAATAGACACTCTACACACACACAAGCAAAAGACTAGAAAAGAATATACATATAAGTATAAATATAAATTCTTTCCTACGCTTTTCAGTTTTTCTGTTTCTCTAGAATTTTTATTGTAGACCCTTGGGGCCATAATTTAACAGGCATGCCCTTTGAGGTATGGGTGATACCCAGTTATTATATAAACCCTACAAAGAATACTTCTCATACTGATTGGTTCTAAGGAATTGTATTCATATTTAGTGATGAACAAATGGACAAAAATGAGAGAGAAAATTGGGCTGTTATAAAAATTCACTTACTAAATAAAAATTGCATATAGCTTTATATATTTTCATTTGTTTTTAAAGGTATGCCTAAAATATGTCTTAACTCTAGGAGCGAGCTAGGCCCATGGTTGGTGGTCTGTAGGTACACAGGTATTATTTTTCCAAATATTCTCTAACAGTTCTCAGGGACTGTGTTTTAGAGAAATCTGGGCCATGGTGCACATGTATGATTTCATTACTGATAAAATCAAACCTAGCATTTGCCCATGCTGTCTTTAAAAGTCCATTCTAGGGCTTTGAAAGTTAAGGTTAGAAGAGGCAGGGCTCTGTCATGTTTGCGATTCTGTCAAATGTTCCCCCAGGTTAGAAGAGCAACCTCTTAGGCAGTGATTAACTTGTACTGTAGATACATGCTGCCTGCAAAGTTTGTGGCTATCATTGGTCTTCTCGGGAAACATTGTAAGCAATAATTAAAACGTGTAATAGATATTTGTCGTGAGACAGTAGAGAAATACTTAGGCTGACTTAGGAGCCAAAGAGTCTGGTTTTGCTGTGTTGTTTCTTTTTTTCTCTAGGCACATAAGTTTTTTTAAAAGAAGTTACCTTCCATGAAGATACTGCTTGGATGATATCATTGCATTTTAATTTGATGATGCTAACCCTGGAGAAAGTTTGAGCTTTCCTTTATAAGTCTTTTGTGCATTCAAAATATAAAAACAGGCTCCTTGCATGATTTTAGCATAGGTCTTCTGAAGTGGCATTCCTGATGGAAATTATTGAGAAGCAATCTCAGCTTTCACGTATGTTGGGAACATATATAGCATATGTTTATAAGAGAAGAACATGCCCAAATCAAACTCTACTCTCTAGTTGTTGCTACAGAGAGGAATGTCTACCAAGAGCTTGGATTTGGAGCTTTATTCAAAACTCAGAACCTCCAGGTCTTCAAAGAAACCATTCATATTTGTTTACTCCCATAAGCTTTGCCTAAACTGTAACCAGCAAGTAAAAGTTGAATGTACTTAATGATGGTTTGATACATGATTACAATGTTAATCAAGTCTATTTACATGTCTGTTACCTCATCTACTTGCCATTTTTTATTTATTTGTATGTAAATATATTTAAACTACTTCAGGTCTACCATAGTAAATTTTAAATGTATAATATATTGTTGTTACCAGCTGTGATAAGTAATCTTAATTGTTAACTTGACTGAGTTTGGAATTACCTAGGAGACACACCTCTGGGTGTGTCCGTGAAGGCATTTCCAGAGAAGTTTAAAACTAAAGAGGGAAGACCCATCCTAAATGTGGGTGATTCTAGACTGAAAGGGGATTGGGGAATGAGCTGAACATCAGCCTCAGTTTCTCTCTTCTTTCTGACTGTAGACACAATGTAACCAACCACCTCAGGTTCCCACCCCTATCCTTCTCTGTCAAGATGGACTGTGTCTCTCAGAACTGCGAGCCAGAGTTCTTACCTTTAACTGTTGCAGTTAGGTATTTTATCACTGCCGTGAGTAAGATATCTAATTAACAGTAGTTACCACACTGGACATTTGATCCCCAGAATGTTTTCATCCTCTAGTGGAACTTTTTTATCCAAGTTTTCCATTTTCCCCATGGCAGACCCTGGCAGCCACTATTCTGTTTCTGAGTTTAACTTCTTTAAAGTCCACAGAGTATACAATAGTATACTATTAATACTATTATTAATAAATAATATTAAATTATTAAATATTAATTATTAAATTAATATTAATTTGATACTATCAATAGTATCAAATAGTAAAACAGTAGTTATCTTTCCATGTTTGCCTTATTTCAGTTGATATTACATCCCCAGATTCTCCATGTTGATCCCCTGTGTTGTAAAGACTGGATAATACCCTATCATGAGTATATGCCACATTGTCTCTGATCCACTTACCTACTGATGTATTGATGGACACAGGCTGTTTCTGTATCTTGGTTGTTCTGAAAAGGGCTGCAGTGAACTCTTTGTTGAGTACAGGCATCTCTTTGACATCCTGATTGTTTTCCTTTGGGTAAATAAATACCCAGTAATGAGATGCTGCTGGATCATAGTCTAATTCTCTTTTTAGGTTTTTGAGACATCCAATACTGTCTCCCATAATAGCTATATGAATTTGCTTTCCTGCCAACAGCATATAAGCCTTACCTACTCCCTGCCTCCTAACCAGCACTCACCTATTTTGCTAATAGCCCACCTAGAGTACAGAGACACCTCACTATGGATGTTATTAGCATTTCTCTAACAATTAGTGATGGCAAGCACCTTCCTTAGCCCTGACAAAAGGGCAATTAAAGTTCCTTGCCCCCTGCCCTTTGTATTGTTTAGGAGAAAGATGGAACTCAGGCTGGACTTGAATTCTGTAGAAGTCAGGCTGGACTAAACTCCTAATCCTCCTGTGGCCAATTCTCTGGTGCTGAGATTATAGGTATGAGCCAGCATTCTTGAATCTTTGAGATTTTTTAGTGCCATCTCTTTTGCTGTTGAGTTGTATGATTGCATCACATGTCCTTGAGTCATATGATCCCTGATGTACTTCACATGTCCTTGAGTTGTATGATTCCTCATGTACTTCACATGTCTTTGAGTCATATGATCCCTGATGCACTTCACATGTCCTTGAGTCGTATGATCCCTGATGCACTTCACATGTCTTTGAGTCATATGCTTCCTCATGTACGTCACATGTTACCTCCTCTTGGGTAGCTGGTTGTTTTCTACACTTCTGCAGGTTGCAGTTTCATTTTGTCATTGTCCCTTTCCTGTGAGAAACTCTATAGTTTAAGGTAGTTCTGCTTCTTTATTTTTGCTTTGGGAGTGATAGCCTTAAGATCACAGTTCCTCCTTATAACCTCTGTTACCTAAAAAGTGAGACAAGCTAGATCATAGGCCTTTAAAGTACTTTAAAGACCAAGAATAGTGTCTGTATGTGTGCCTCTGTATGTGTGTGTGTGTGTGTGTGTGTGTGTGTGTGTGTGTGTGTGTGTGTGTG
>NW_021620939.1:1939597-1946772 GCF_004785775.1 Grammomys surdaster | reverse complement strand
GTGTGTGTGTGTGTGTGTGTGTGTGTGTGTGTGTGTGTGTGTGTGTGCAGGAGAGAATATACACACCACAGTGAGAGTATTGAGGCCAGAGGAGAGCATCTGGGTGTCAGATGTATCTCACTCCTTCTGCTGTGAGTTCCGAGGGTTGAACTCAGGTGGTTGGACATGCATGGCAAGTGTGTTTACCCACCCAGTCATCTCACTGACCTCTAGCTTCTAAAGAACATACGCTATTTTATGCTAAAAAGTGGAGAGGCTATTAAGGGCAGTTATTAAGTGTTCTGAGTAGTCTCTGAAGTAGGACGGAGTCAGCATTGTTGTCCGAGGGGATAAGTGGTCTGGTGGTACAGCATCACTTTGGCAGAAGCTAAGTGGCAGGGGACCAGGCCATGCCCATGAATACCCTCTTCCTCTCAAGACCCTTTAATGTTTCTCTTCTCTTGGCTTCCACACCCTTTCTGATTTGGCCCCAGTTTACTACCCTTGACCACATTATCCCAACCCAGCTATCCTGAGAGCGAGCTGCTTTGATTCCAACCTATACCTTCTGCTCCACCTCTGACCAGACTGGGTTTTCACTCTTTTCAGAATGCTTACACAGTCCTGTTCTATCACTGTCTCCTTCAGGAAGTCCTCCTTCAGTCTCTCTAGGTGTAAAGGAGGAGATGTTGCTAGGTGCTCCTTCAGCATCCATCCTGACTCTCCCCTTATTAGCACTGGTATGCTGCATTTTTTTGACTGCTACTCTCTATGCCTATTATATGTGGTGTGTGTGTGTGCGTGTGTGTGTGTATGTGTGTGTGTTTAGAGGTCACGAGAAACATTTGTCTTGCTGTATCTCTAGCTCATCACTTAATTCATGGCAGCAAGGTACTCAAAAACTACTTTTTGAATAAACCAACCAACCACCAAGTGTACAAATGAATGAACACACGAGCAATATTGATCTGAACCAGGTGCTGACTTTGCACATCCCATCCCAGAGGTTTTTCAGTGGAAAATCCACCATGGAACTCAGACTGCCCTACATCTGTGTCTGCTGTGAAGCATAAATCGGCTTTGTAGTCATTATGTGCCACACATAAAGAGAAATTCTTTAAACAACTGGAAGAAGTCTAATAGAAACTTGGAGGAGAGGGAGTCACTGACGTTCAACAGGGATTTTAATTCTGGAAACAAATGATAGTAATAAAACTAAACTTAAAGTTTATGAACCAGGGGCTGGGCTGGGGGTGGTTCAGTGGATAAAATGCTAGCCTGGCAAGAATGACAACTAAAGTTTGCATCCCCAGAACCCATGTAAAGCTCCGTGTGTGGAGATGCAAGCCCGTAGCCCCAGCAGTGAAGGAAGGAAGCTTGTTGACCATCAGAGTAGCCAAAATGCCAAACTTCAGATTCAGTGAGAGACCCTGTCTGAAAAACTAAGGTGAAAAGCTATAGAAGAAACCCAAAGTTGACATCTGGCCTCTACACGTACATGTGTCTGCATGTATACATACATCATATATGTACACACATACATACACACATGTATACAACTTATTACTTAATGTAATGAAGCATTGATACACACACACACACACACACACACACACACGCACGCACGCACATTCTCCCCTCTCTGCTTGGGTATCAATAGAACCATTTTTTACACATACTAAGATTTTTAATGGCAGGTTGTCAAACGGCATCCTGTCACTTTATGTAACAGAGGTTTCAGTGTTTAACCACTCCACAGCATCTCAGTATCCTAATTCCCTCATATTTCATTGGTCCCTTTCAGAGGCAGAGTAGGAGAAAGAGATTAGAGAAGAACAGGGAGAATTGAATGCCACAGTAAATGCCCAACAGGGTAGACCAGAGTCCGTTTTTTCTTGTCTCCACTTGGCCTGTACACCCTGAGTGATGGCTCATGACTTTACTTGGTGACTTTGAGATCAGAACAGTGGCTGCCTTCTTACGGCCTTGGCTTGATGAGTGCAGGACACTCAGTCCCATCAGGATCTCTGGCTACCTGTTAGATACACGAGGCAGAAGAAGGTCTCCTGCTCTTTAGCCACAAAGCCTTTGAAGAACAGCACTGGATGCTAAGGAACAGCAGTGGCACATTTTTGTGCCAACAATTGGTCTGTTGGGAATTGACATTACTGCTTCAGCCAGGCTGTCTCCCCAGAAAGAAGTGATAGCAGTTTTTGTTCCTTAACGTAATGGTGACATATTGACTGTAGTTCATCTCTTTCAGTCAAGGGTTATCGTTGATGAGCCTTCCTTAAGGCTGAGACATGGAGATGACGTGCCTGCCTTCTCATGAGTAGTGAGATGATTCCGGAAAATTCAAAGGAATAAAATGAGGAAATTCATCTTTACCATTGCTTTAAAAATGGCTGCCATCTGTTTGGGTGAAAACTTTGTTTCCTGGTCCTTTTATGGCTCCCTTGCTTACCAGGGTCATGGATTCTCTTTGATAAATAAGGACATTCACAAGTTTGCTTAGGAAGAATAAGAATTTAACTCCCAGAACCTGGAGGACATGCTAGACCTTCGGGAATGTCTAGACTTCATTAGCTGGAAAAACACTTTAAAGCTGTTTTTAGAAATACCCTTACCTAAGCCTGTTAGACAAGAACCAATTCTCTCTCTCTCTCTCTCTCTCTCTCTCTCTCTCTCTGTCTCTCTCTCTCTCTGTCTCTCTCTCTCTCTCTCTCTCTCTTTCTCTCATAGTATACTGGGACACAGCATTTTCACAAGCTCTTGAAACTCATTCAGTGTAGCAATTTAGGGTGACTTAATTAAAAACAACTAACGTTGTCATTAAGCTGGTGAGCAAAATAGATTTAATTTCAGACTCGAGTCCTAGCTCTAGGCCACAGAGGCTTGGAGTCAGCACTGAGTCCCGTTTCCCTTCGAACTAAGACCACGGTTCAGCAGTGTTGACTGCACGCATGCCCTTAACTAGGTAAGTTTTTGAGAAGAAGTGAAAATTGAACCCAAGAAAATTAACCTCGATTTGAGTGGAATCAAGTAGATTAATTAGTTCGTCAAAAACTACTCCAGAAAAGATGTCTTTTTCACTGGCCAAAGAGTACATGAGGCTACAGTCAAGAGGCCTAGACGTGATCTTAGCTTTATCAACAGATTATATGATTCTTTAGACAAGATAGAATGACCTATGTACTCCTGAGAAATATTTGGCTGGGAGCTAAGCACTGTTAAATTCCACTGAGAAGGTTAATGGGGCTGGAGAGAGGGCTGAGTGGTTAAGAGCACACTGGGTGTTCTTCCAGAGGGCCTGGGTTCAATTCCCAGCACCACATGAGACCTCACACCTGTCTGTAACTCAGTGTCAGGAGATCCGACACTGCCTTTCGTGGTTATAAGACATGTACATTTAGACAAAACATATGTATAACATGGTTTTTTCAAGAAGGTTGACTTTGGGCTGGGTTGATAGCTTGGCCAATAAAATGCTGGCCTTCTGAGCACGAGGACCCGGGTTTGAACTGTCAGAACCCACATTTTTAAAAAAACGGTGGACATAGTGGCATGCACTTGTATTTGTTGTGATGGTGGTTTGGGTTGGTTTTTTAACTTTTTATTGATTCTTGGTGGATTTCACATCATGTACCCCAATCCCTCTCATCTCCTCATCCCTTTCATCTGCCCTCCACCCTTGCAACCCTTCCAAGAGAAATAGAAAATAATAAATAATAAATGGAAGCTGCAGTATGCCACAGTGTGTCATGCAACGTACCCTTTTGTCTACCCGTTGTCACCTGTAAAGGTTCATTGCAACGAGTCATTGGTCTGGTTCAAGGTCCTTGGCTTCTACTACTCTGTCAAATACTGGATCCTCATTGGGGCTCTTCTTAGATATCCTGTTGTTGGTCTGTGTCATGGAAATTGTGTGGCTTTGATTGGGCAGGACTGGCCCCTTTATGCCCTCCAGCTGTTCATAGGTGGGGTAGATGTTGGGGTGGGCCAACTCAAAGCCCTGGGTCTGGGCTCAGGTGGTAGCTGAGTTGGTCAGCCCACCAGTTCTCCTGCATCCACACCACCAGGCTGTCCTCTCAGCCAGCAAGGGGGTGGAGCCAACTCCCCAACTCTCACACCTCAGGGCCAACTGACCTTGTGTCCCTGCAGCCAGTGCCATCTCTACTGTGTGGTCCAGGCCAGGTGCAGTGCCCGCTCTCCAACATGTGCTGCAGCTAGTGAGGGGCAGTGCCAGCTATGTGCAGTCCTTGGATATCAACATAGTCCCAGGCAGCAGCCTAGACCAAGGATGTCCATATGGCCTCTCTAGCGGTAATGTGGGCCACAAACATTGATATAAACCCCTGTTGCTGCTGGCCACAGACCCAGACATGTCCCTCAGTGGCAGCACAGACCGGGATTTCAGTGTGGCCTCAGGTGACATGGCTACTCTCATCAGGCTGTTCCTCTCCACCCCCCATGTCTCCAGTCCCACCTCTTTTCATAGTGTTCAAACTGTCCAGCTTCTCTTTGTCTCCCATCTGTCTTACCACATACTTGTCACATCGCAGTGGGTCTTGCTGTGGTGAGCAGCCTCTGGGTATCTTCTGCTGTGTAGTGGTAGGTAGGCCTCTTGTGGCATGCCCTTGTAATTCCAGCACAAGGTGAACACAGATGGGTCCTTATGGTTGCATTGGCCAGCCATCTTACTCAATAGAATGAGTTCTAGTCAGAGAGAGACTGTGTCTCTCATTCATAAGTAGTAAGTCATGGGTGGCCCCCTGAAGAATGACAGTCAAGGTCGTTCTCTGGCTTATACATGCACCTCCACACATGTACATGTGTCATGCACATGGACATATACATACATAAATATACACAGACAGACACAACAGTGTTAATGACAAGTCTTTATTGTAGCCACCCTTTCACTTTTCTTTCAGATCAGGCTTCTAGAGGCTCCCAAACCTTCCCTTGCACCCGACTGCCTTAAGCAGGAAACTGCACACCAAATAGTCCCCCTTTTGGTGACCACTGGACTGTTGTCATGGTAACCTGGCTGGTCTAAACACTTCAGACATGTCTTAAGGAAACTACCTCTGCTGCAGGAACTCATTCCCCTCTGTGGCTGGCAATGGCTTCTGCTTGAAGAGGCCTTATTCCAGTTCCATCTTCTCCCTCCTGCAATGGCAGTGCCACACCACTCTGGCAAGCCCTAATAGCCCCCAGATGGCCTTGCCCACTACTGCCCTCGAGGCTCAGACTTGGCTACTCTGGACCTTGTAGCAGCCATCATCAAATTAGGTCAAAAGAAAGAGCACTCCTCACAGTGACCCAGCAGATAGTTCCTGACTGACCAATATGGGGCTGTATCTATCTTTACATGGCTTGTGATTGGTTCTTATTCAAAGCTTGTTGTCTGGTCTTTAATGTGAGAGTTGTGAGTAGCCTTAGTGAAATTGGAAGCTGTGCTGTGATTGGTACAAGTTATAGTCCCCCAGTTACATAGCATACTTGTAGTACCCACTTTGGGTTGTATAACTGGGCTGTTCCCCACACTTTAACTACTTGGTGTGGGAGGTTTCTCTTAACTGCAACTCCTGAACATCCATCCAATGCTGCAGTGTTAGGTCCTAATCAAGACTTCTCCCAAAGGGCCTTTTGTATACTTTTGTCTTTATCATGGGTAGAATAGGCTGTCCTGATTACATGAACAGCAGGCAAAAACCCAGGGCTTCCAGCCTGGCAGCAGAAGTAAGGGGTGGGTGGGAGACACCAGGAACTGAGGGTCCTGATGCCCAGAGTTGTAACACCAAGAGGTGGCTCTGAATTCCAAAGTCAGTGAGAGATAGAGGACTTGGTACTTAAGGGCTCAGAGCTATAATATCCAGAGGCATCCAAGAGTTAGAGACTCCAGCACCCAAAGGTCTGAGCTATATAACACTAGGAGGCAAAATGGCTGAAGAGTGCAAGAATGTAACCGAGGGCAGAATCCACAAGAAGCCAAAGACAGGTGCAAAGAAGGTGAGAATCGCCCAGAAGCTGAAACTAGCAAGTGAAGACAAGAGCCTGTGAACAGCCAAAGACTGAATGAAGATAAGCTCCAAAAGCTGTGAGCTCTGGTCTGAAGAGTTCGAGAGCCGCCAAGAGTCCTTGCACCGCCTCTCCACAGTTGTGGGTCTTGCTGCTACATGAAGGCACTTCAAGCCACGGACAATGAGCGTCTGGTTTAGCAAGCTTGGACCCATAAGCCTCTACCTTTCCGAGTCTAGACCTAAGAGACCCTGCGTTTAGAAGCCCAGCCTCAGAACTTCTGAAACTCATGGCCACAAAGGCACAGGGAGCTTCCCCTTGCTTTTCCATGATTCCTATAGAGTAGAGCCAAAGAAGCCCCAGCCAGCCATTTGTGTTGAATCCAAGGAAAGCCCTTGAATTTCTCGGGAGCAGGTGCATTCCAAAGCCACCCCCTTCGGCCTAAAATTTAATTATCTCTTAATATCTCAGCTCGGTTGGCTCGAGGAGAGGCATTTGGCAAAATGCAGAGAAAAGAAGTTACAGTAACAGTTACTGCGTGCCTACCGTGTATTCTAAGTGGTTTGAATGCATTATTCCTTTTAATCCTTCACAGCAGCTCTGTGAGATCAGTGCTGTAAGTTACAGCCTCACGTTTCTAACAAGGGAGTGAGGGGAAGTTAATCCATCAGCCCCGCTGCAGGTGAGCTCCATCTCTGGCTAGATTTCAGACTCCTCAGAGGAGCTGCGAGGGACTCTTTCCATGTCATCCCCTCCACACTCACCCAGCGTTTCTGCTGATCAAGGGCTTGGCTTTCACGCTCTCCCGTTTTTGCCTTGTGTGAAAGCTCTGTGGTCACTGTGGCATTTCCAGCGGGAATTCTGACATTGTCTAGCAAGAGGCCTTTCAGTGGATCACTCACAAAGAGTAAATCTCAGTGTCAAAGTCAAAGAAAGCCTGTGGAGCCTGTGGTAAGCGGCCGGTGGTGTGCTCCGTGATTTGATGGGATGTAAAAGGGAGGCAGGTGCATTAATGCTACACTCATGGTGCGTCTGTGAAACCTTGTTTCTTGAGAGGCAGGCAGCCTTGTTCCCTCTCAGAGGCAGGAGAACATTATCAAATGCAGCAGACCTGATTCTCCCTACGCTTCTTCTTTTTTTTTTTTTTTTTTTTTTTTTTTTTTTTTTTTTTT
>NW_021620939.1:1925669-1939497 GCF_004785775.1 Grammomys surdaster | reverse complement strand
TTTTTTTTTTTTTTTTTTTTTTTTTTTTTTTTTTTTTTTTTTTTTTGGTGGCCTCTGAACCTAGTCATAGTGTTTAGACAGTAGGGCAATTCTGTAGGCATTTTAAAAGTCAACAAAGCCTTGAATGGCTTTCCTCTGGGGCTGAGATATTGTTGAATCTGTTCAAAAAACTATCTGAGAATAAATATTTAGGAAGCACAGAGCCTGTTGGACATGTACTGTGTGTGTGTGTGTGTGTGTGTGTGTGTGTGTGTGTGTGTGTGTGTGTGTGAATACATAAAGAGATGAGTACTGTCAGGTAAGGAGTAATATGAATACACTGAATGATAGAGTGTAACTCAAATTATGGGTGTAAACATCTGTACCTCAGCCAGCACAGTGCCACACACCTGTAATTCCTATGCTCATGGCATGGAAGCAGGAGAGTCGATAATTCAAAGCTAACCTGGACTGCGTAGTGAACAGAGACCAGCCCAGACCACGTAAGACAGTGTCTCAAAAATAAATTTGTACCCCAATAGTCTCTTAAGTAAAAGAATGTGCTGCTGCAATGTCTTTTGGCATGCTGTTGATGTGATTCGAGGAGGTTAACTCATTTATAAAATGGAATGCCGAATCCAAACTAAGAATGGAGTTGAAAGCAGAGGAGCGACGAATGTGGAAAGCTTCCCATCACTCTCACGTTGACACTCTCATTTGCAGTAGCAGTTAGTGATGTCTCGCCACAGTGTCCAGTCAGTGTCTTCTACCTGTGTTAAAGTACCTTTTATTCGCCTGTTATAATTGTTATTTTGAAGGGTTACTGTCTCTGTCTGCTAACCTAGGCCTAGTCCTGGAAGCTTCTAGCCTCCATACAATCTTACCTAGGCCTAGAATGTTTTCAGCCTCTGAGACTTACTGCTGAATAAGCTCACTCTTCCTAGTTCTTTCTGAACTCTAGCAGCCTAGTTCAACTCTGCTATTTCGACTCAGATTCTTCTCCAAGCTGACTGATTCAATCTAGCTTCACTCAGCCTCTCCTTCTCATTCTGTCTTCACCTGTGTCTAGCTTGTTCTTTCTTCAGCCTGTCTCTGTAAAAACTCTCCCTGTAAAATTGCCTCACCTCCTATCTCTCTCTGCACTCTCCTCTTAAGTAGCTTCCCTTTCCTCTCTCTTCTCATGAGAGTTGGGCATATCCTATTCTGTCAAATCTTTCTCTGATTCATCACTTTGTCTGCCACTCAATTAGACATCACTCTCAAACATGGATGCTTCCTTCTACAAACTAACTTTACCTTCCTTGTTTGGGATTAAAGGTGTGTACTAAGGAAGGTCATGTCTATATTCCAGCCAGAGAGATTAAAGGTGTTTGCTAAGGCTAAGCCACACTACAACAGGAAACAGGTTTTTCTAGTAAACAACACAATCTCGGGGTTCACAGTGTAGTCACAAATCCTGCAACATCCCTGTGCTAGAGCTGGCCTGTCTCCCCCCTTTTGCAGTTAGATACAGCTGTATACAAGGTCTGTGAAACATATGCCCAACACTGATCATTTGCAGATAAAAGCTCTTACAAGACTCTCTGTGACTCACCACTTAGCACTCAGCACTTTCTTTTTGTGTTGCTGTGTGATTGCAGAAGCACAGCACAGCCTTAATCAGCCTTAAGTAGCCCTGGTGCACAGAACCTCTAGCTAACGAATGTTGCCTGGGGAACACAGCAAGAAAAATATGCCACCTTGAAGTCACGAGCCTTGGTTGCTACTGTAGCACTCCCCTCTCATACTCTGGCTAGAATTCGAGTCTATCATGTTGCTTGAGCACCTGTGGATGGGTTATTGTAGTGCTACCTGCTCTGTAATGGCAGTTCTGGTCTGGGGCTGCACTTTTCCAAGAGATACTGATCTCAAACCAGTCTTAACTCGGTCTTATCTTTCTCATCAAATATTTATAAGATTTACAAACCAAGAGGGGAACTGCTGTTCACACCTACTCCTGTTTTCCAAAATTAGTTTCTTTGATGAACTGTTGATCAGGATACAATTTCTAGGAACATCTTGTCAATGTTAGGAAGAATTGTTGATTATATCCAAAGACAAATTTCCATGTACACACACACACATACACACATACACATACACATACACATACACACACACACACACACACACACACACATACACACATTGCTAGTCTGTAGTTGTCAGTATATATAGTTTATTGGGTCTCACACATGCACTGCTAACATGTAGCTTCAACAACAAAATTATATGTTAAATTCTTTCTTAGGCTTTGAGCTCTTACTGTATTTTTTAAAGATTTACTTATTCATTTTATGCATGTGAGTACACTGTAGCTATCTTCAGACACACAAGAAGAGGACATCAGACCCCATTATAGATGGTTGTGAGCCACCATGTGGATGCTGGGAATTGAACTCAGGACCTCTGGAAAAGTAATTGGTACTCTTAACCACTGAGCCATCTCTCCAGCACCCCAGCTCTTACTCTTTTTAACAAGCTTTTCTCACTTAGAGAAAACTGGGTTTATTTTAACACGTGACCACAAACCCTTGCAAGAAATAACACTCAGGGTAGTAGAGGTTTTTAGGGTTTTTTTTTTTGTTTTGGGGGGTTTTTTTTTTTTGGTTATTTGTTTGTTTAGAAGTTTGTGATGACAAATACTCTTGGATGCTGCATGAAGCAAAACTGCTTTAACCCATTCTCCAGAGATCACAGTTGCATTCTGCTCATTGGTCATAGGCTCTGGTGAGCCGAGTCATTAGAGACGATCTCCTGCATACTGTTGTATGACAATTGTAAGGTACGTGAGTCAAGAAGAATGTTCTAGAAGAGTGGTTAGTCACTGTGACTGTTAGAATGCTGGTGGGCACCAGTACTGAAGCCTGAGGTGGGCATCTTTATTCTCTTTAGACTGAAAAGAGTAACTTATCTTTTGAGAGCAAAGCTCGCCTGCCACAGGTGCAGGACCAGTCTCTATGTTGCTTGGTTTTCTATCGCCATGACACAGACTAGAGTCATCTGAGAAGGAACCTCAAATGAGAAAATGCCCCCATCAGCTTGGCCTGTAATGCAAGGGTCTACATTAATGATTTGGCAGGGTCTGCCCAGCTGCTAATTAAGGCTGGTAGAAAAAAAACAAATAAAAAAGTGACTCACAGCAGTTTAGTGTTCAACTGTGTTCGTCAATCTAAGGAAATCCCACCAGTCTCCCCAGTGGGAAAGAGGGAACATTGTATCCATCGGCTCTCCAGACCTTCACTTCAGATAGTCCTTGTTTCTGATAGCATCCTCGGATGTCCCTTGGGTAAGGGAAGTGGGTGAGATAGTCAGCATGTCACTTGTGCTTTCCTGGACAATGATGAATACACGTTCCTCGCTGACAAATCCCATAGCCATCCACTCGTTAACTAGATTTCAGTTTGACTTTTACTAATTAAGTTAGCTAAATCCCCGCAGCCCGTTGTCTTGGAATTTTAATAATTTTAAGCATCAACCCACCTGGGCATTTTTTTTCTCTGTTCTTCTTCACTGCATTTATGTGTTTGTGCTCCAAAATGACTAATTACTGTCTTTTCTCTGCTAGGGAAGACACCTCCCCTTCAACTTTGTCATTTTGATGGTCCTCACACCTTACCTGGTCTCTCTGATAGCTGCTTTCCAAACACAAAACCTGTGGGATGTGGTGGTGCTCACCTTTAATCCCAGCACTCAGGAGGCAGAGGCAGGCAAATCTCCATGAGTTTGAGGCCAGCCTAGACTACATAGTGAATTCCAGGCCAGCTAAAGCTACATAGTAAGCCCTGTCAAAAAAGAAAGCAAGAGAGAACCATGTGCCCCATGATACTTCCATTTACATGCCTGCTCTGCACACAAAGTAACAGTGGGAGAACTGTAGATCAAGCCAGACAGTGTGTGCTCTGAGCCTCCTTCCTTACAGTTGCTGTTAGACCCACCCTTCACCCACTTCTTAACCTGTGGCGTCTCTTTCTACTTGTGTTCTCTATAAAGATGAAGCAGGTGCAGAGAGAGAAGGTAAAGGACTGGTCCTGAGCTTGCTGAAGGGAAGTGCCTTGGGAGAAGCAGACAGCAAACAACACACCTGCCTGCTTTGTTCTCCAGTTCTGATTAAGATCACAGAGGGGTGATCCCCGGCTGCGGGATTTCTGGGGAGATCTGGTTGCTTTCTGGCTGGTATTTGGCAAAGGCATCTTCCAAGGTAGGTGGATTTCCATCAGGGCACTGATACCTCAGATGGGACACTCAACAAAGTCCTTGTCTCTGTGAGGTCCTGTTAGGCAAGGATCTTACTGTGTTTGCCTCAGCTGTTCAAAATGAAAGAGAAAATGGCTCTAGAAAGTAGTGCTGGCATTGATATCAAACATGATGGAGGTACAGAATTGTAAACTCATTAAGCTAGGATAGATGATAGAGTGCTTTATCTAAATTGCCAAATATGATGGACTGGATGTTATAAGTGTATACTTACCTTATGTTACATAATTGTTATAATTGTGTTCAATTTATATCTGAGAGAAAACAGCCTTTTATTGGACTAAAAGGGGGAATTGTTCTTTCATCCAGAAACATAAATGGTCAAACAGGGGAAGAAACCCATTATCAGGATTTAGTAAATATTTTATAGAACATAAAAAAAAAAAAAAAAAAAAGAAAGTAGTGCTGGTAGCAAGAGGGTCTGACAACACGTGACTGTCACGAAAGTTCTCCTAAGTCTTAAATCTTAGCCGCACCAGGAGAGTAGGCCTCCGCTTCTGTTCAGCCATACTGAGATTCTAATTGTCTCTGAGTCTTAGACTCTATGCTGTTCCTCCAGACATAGGTGAGAATGAATTGAGCCCTTCACGTGGGCTCAATTGAGGCATAGCATAACTGGCCACCTTGGGCCACCAATGGCTGCCACCTTCAAGGTTTTCCTTTTGCAGAAGAGCTGGTGGGTATATGGCTCAGTCTGTAGTTCTGTTGCTGGCACAGAAACCCCAGGTTTGTCCCCAGCATTGCACAAGTTAGGTGTGCGGCTTACTCCTGTAATCCCAGACTCAGGAGGTAGAATCGGAGAATCAAAAGTTCCCAAGATCATCTTTAGCTACATTAGTGAATTTGAGGCCAACCTGGGCTACATGAGACCATAGGGGAAAGGAGTTGGGGGTGGGGAACACCAGGGGTCTCCAGGAGGCAGACTGCACCTAGCTATAACTACTAACCTGGCCGTGTCCTTACACAGGTCAGCCCAATGCCACCTGTGTCGTGTTTGTATACTATTCTGACTGCCACACACCTTTTCGTGCTGTCCTTTGGAGATGGCTGCAGACAGCACACCATGTGACATCAGGGTTAAGCTGGCACCTAGTAATGACCCTCAGATCGACCGTCCCTCCTCTCCACCTGCCTCCAAAGCTATTGTCTATGATCTTTTCTAAATGGAAACCCCATCATGTCTCTTTTAGGCTGAAAACCCTGCAGTGATTCCTCAAGCATACTGAATGGCTTCTCACCCCAGTGTGCTTAGCCTCTGTCCCGATGGCATCTATACCCGCCTTCCCCTTTGTTTCGAGCACAGCCATGTTGTCCTTCCTTTCCCAATTCTCGGTCCCCCAGTGGCACTTGTGTGCAGGCCCTGTCTGTGTCCTGGAATGTCTGTCTGTCGATCTTCACTGCACATGGCCGCCACCTTCCTCAAACCATCAGATCATCTCTACAAGGTACTTCATCTGAGTAGCTACCCAGTCACCCTTAAAACCACTGTCCCTTCCCTTCCATTAGGAAATCCACCTCATGGCCTTTCTTGGATGCTCTCTGCTGTATTTGCCACCCAGAGAATAAGGCCTGGGATGCCCAGGATTCAGTTGATATACGTTGAATGATGGGCAAGGAACAAGTGCCCCACACATGCTAGCTATTAGTAATTGTGTTAGATAAAAAGCAAATGGGACTGGGGTTCTCTTTATATGTGGTTCTTTGCAGTGATGTGCCCAAAGGAAACTAGAAGCACAAACCTTTCACTTGCTCAAGAAAATGTCCAAAATGGAAAGGTGGATTTCCTACCTATAACAGAACATTGAAATCCAGTCTTGCTATCTCTGATGCAGTGTATCTACCAATACCTTTCTATCTTCCTACCACCTATGCAACAACTCTCCTTAAAAGCCTGTGACAGCCCTAAGCAAGCACATGCCTTTACCTGTTGTTTGCTCGCTATTTATGTTTTGACCCTGTTTTTAAAGGAGCATAACAGAAGGCCAGAAGTTAACTGGCACCCTTGGAACTTGCAGTGAACGTGGGGGCTGATGTAAAGAAGGCTGGAAATCCTCAGAGGGACCACTTGATTATTTGTGCATCTGCTCTTCATATACAACTGAAAGGCATGTGCGGGGTGTGGGGTAGGGGGTAGAGAGTTCTAGTGAATTGTCATCTGAGTGGATTTTTAAAGACTACTGCAGTAAATTAGTTGAACTTGGGGACTTCTGAATACCAGGTGCCTTTGTTCAGTATACGAAAAGCAGATCTCCTTCATGGGTGTCCTGAGACAGGCATTGAACCCAGGATTGGAGGAGGTCTGTACTGCTGCAAGGTGGGTATACTAAAGCCACATGACTACTCTGTAGAAACCCACTTAGAAAAAAAATTAATTAAAAAAACAAAAGGAACTCACTTAGAACCTAATTGATGATATGAGACATCATTACTAACTTGCTTAATTATTTCATTTTTAATTACTGCTGATTAACAACAATGAGAGAGAAGGGCAGATGTTAGACATAGAGTTAGGAACATGGTACCAGTTAGGCTAGCAGGAGCAGACCAAGGATGAACACCATGCCTCTATACCTTCACAACAGTGACCTTGGTTCCTAAAATGGGGTGGGGTCTTATTTCACCCCGAATTGTCTCTCCAGCAGTGCATCCTATCTTCCAGAGCCTCCAGGGAGTGTTCTTTACTCAGCTCCCTTACGTCCAGCACCCACTTGCAGAACAGATGCTCTAAGATTATAGGATGTCATGTGGGGGAAGTCAGGGCTCCCCTGGTAGCATCTCCAGGTCAACAAGAACATCTTTTCTGAGCCCTTGGCTTCATTAGCACGCTGCTCCATGCTGACCTCAACTGACTCATCGGGCTATGAGCACAGTTGGGAATGGGAATTATTTCCCTGGGGTATCCCGGCTGAATAATAGCTATCATTTGTATGCAGTTAAATGATCTGCGGGGTGGCGCGGCTCAGAGCTCCCAGCTGCATGCTATTTCTGGAAGCCTGTGAATCAGTTTGTTGAGCATGTGCTTTCTGGAAGGTAAGGTGGACATGATGGCAACATCTGGAATTGGGGCTTTCTCCTACCACTTACAGATTTTGTTTGATGTCTGGAACTAAAGAATGTGGATTAATGTCTACTTCCTGCTTTTCGGACACATGGCTGGTGGCTTTCTTTACTACCTGCCATAGTCTTGAGCCTCCAGATCCTGCCAAAGGAAAAGAACTGGACATAAATATTCATGAGGGACTGAACTTCAGAAAGCCAAGGTCAGGAAAAACCTTTCTCTAAGATGGGCTTTTGGCATGTTGCCTGGCTTTCCTCATTTTCTAGTCCACTCCCTTGAGGAAGTTAACAGATACAGTAGCCTCATGTCAGGATAGTGTGGGAGACAACAGGGGGGTCCCCTAAGATGGTATACGGGTTCCCAGCTCAACAGTCATAGCTACAGCGCCCACATACTTCATGAGATGAACTGAGGATGGGATGAGGGTGGCAGATAATTAAATAAGTGACAGTGTCTGCCGTGATTGACAGGGAAGGAGGAAATGTTCCCACTGCCCTAGCCAGGCCACTGAGGATTCTGCCCTAGACTCACTCAGGGGCTTGCAATGCCTCCTCTCAACCCCTGAGAAAACCAGATTTATACCAAACATAGCTGCAGCCTGAAGGCTCACAGAGGGCAGAAGGGTAGCCAGGTTTCTTCACCCTGATGTAGGAACCTTTGGAAACTTGGCCAGTAGATGGACTTCTTCCCCTGTACTCTCATCTTTCTTTCCCCTCTGCTTCCAAATGAATGTGGGCCACAAGGGTTTCTCTGTGCTTAGATGTTAGCAGAGGCACCAGTTTGCCCCACACTACAAATTGATTTGTAACAGCTCCTTGTTTCAGGCTCAAGTTCCTGGTGTTCAGCATTTTGCTGTTCAAGGCTAGATTCTCACCTGTTTTCTGGTCCCTCTGCTCTGGGTTTTATCTCATAACTTCAATCAGGGATGCTTTATCTCCATCCACTCCTTTCTCCCTTCTCTTCAGAATATTCAGGGGTGAGATTAACTTACACAGCAAGTCACCGGATGGGAGGAGCCAGACTTTCTTCCTGACTCCACTAAATGCCTGCAACAAAGAGTGTTCTCATAATGGAACACGCAGCAGCGTTTGAATGGTCCTCAGCCCAGTCTGCCTCCTGGGGCCTGGTGGGAAGCCTGGTGCCCTGAGCAAGTGGTTGAACACATGGAGTCTTTGAGCAAGCACATGCAGAGTCTAGTGGTCCTAGATTCATGAAAACAGAGGGTCTGAGTTCAGTTTCCAGGACCCATGGGATAAAACTGGGCATAGTGGTGCGTGCTTGTATTCCCAGCCCTGGGGAGACAGACAAGAAGGCCCCTGGGGCTCACTGGCCAAACCAGTCTAGTTTAATCTGCAAACTCCAGGCCAATGAGAGACTCTGTCTCAAAAACAAGGCAGACAGTTGCTAAGGAATGACACTCTGGCTTCTATACTCAGACACATATGTACACATGTATGTACACAACAGAGCAGGGAGACACCCTGGGGAGGTTTGCAGACAATCAGGAAGACACTGTCCCCACTGTCATCTCCTCTGTGGACTCTGTGCGTCTTGGTTTGGAGAAGCATCTGTGAGTTTACACACAATGCCAGCCATGTTGTTGTTAGAGGATGAAGTTCTGTGGTTCTCTGTGTTTCTCAAGCTGTCTACAATAAGCATGTGTTTCTTTTGTGCTCAGCAAAGCAACACAAATATAAGTGAAGCCCTAAGGTAGTATCTCTCTAGGAAAAGGATGTTCATTCAGTGGTGTTCATTCTTTTGTCCCCAGTTTTCTGTACTGTGAACCTGAAGCATGTCCAGGCTGTGAATGGTCCCAGTTTCTGAGCCTTGCTCCTGGAGATGCTAATTTGGTTGGTCCTGAAGGAGATGAGACTGTCAAGGAAGGCGGAAACTGATCCTAGAGTCAGTCAGGCTGACTGGCAGAGAGCATTGTCTGAACCACCATCTGTATACATAGTAGCTTCTTACAAGGAACAGTGTCTGTGTTGCAGTTGAAAATCTACATCCCCCACCCCACTCTGTACCCCTCCCCCACGTGGGCTCCAGCTGTTGCTCTACCTGGGAAGAGTAAGTCTGGTTCAGTTTCCTCATGTGTCATTTAAGCTCCTGGGACTTGGAAAAGGCAATTATCTATCAAATTCCAGATGGCTGTGTAGATTAGCCCCAATGAGCAAAACCACAGAGATGCGAACAAAAGCCGGTGATTAGCTGGTTGAGTAACGACAGGCCCTCTCCGTGCAGATGCACCGGAAACAAGGGCAGGAGCCGATCTTAATGTCTTTATTTGCCTGGGTTCATTAACGGTGCATTCATTATGTCTGTACCACTCTGATGTAAACAGTGGAGAGAGAAACCGAGAGCGCCACCTCCTATCCCACAACATGTCTGTTTTTATGTGTTTTCCTTAGATTTTTTATGGTAGGAGATGACAGTGTTACTTTCTATCCGGTTGTAAAGTGCTTCCTGGAAGGTTTCATTCCCCTCCCACCCCCCAAATTAAGCATTTTAAAGCTCAGTTTATGTGACTATGTAAACACTTATTCCTCCCCCTGATGTGACACAGGACAAAGCTGCACTGAAAAGAAAAGGGAAAAATGCCCAAAAACACTCAAAATATTTTAGGCTACCATTCCAGTTGTGCTGTGGAGGAAATTCTCTAAGATGTTGCCTGTGGTGCCCTGCTCCAGACCCGGGATTTGCCAGCTGCTGGTTATCTGAGCTCTGAGTAGAGAGAAGGCCACAGGTAATTTAAAACACAGTTAGACAAAACCTAGCAACGTGCATTGTCAAAATTTCAAATCATCACTACATTAAGTTTAAAGTGTACTCGAGATTCTAAAATATCAAAATTCAAAAGCTTCACCATGAGCATTTGACTATTGATATCATGTAAGCTGTAAACAGTTTACTTCTTCAGTGGTGAGAGCTTTTGAAAATATCAAATTCTGCTTAACTATACTATTTTTTTTTTTAATGAAAGTAGAGCAGAATCTTGAAGGTATGATAAGAAATCCTCCAGGTTCATGTATATCCCTACGGCCCCCAGGGACGTCAGTGTTGTTTCTGACTTGTGGCATTACTTTTTGACAGACTCACTACCTCTACATATTTTGGGGGACATGATTAATCTGACCCCTTCATAATCAAGAATTGGACCCCATGCTGCCCCTTACCCATGTTCCTAATGAAGATAAGGATAAAGATTAGGCCAGGAAAGGCAGTCACTATGGTTGACAAGATGCAGCAGCTTGTTCAGGGGCTGATCTTTTAAAATCACTAACTTCTATATGAGACTGAGGTCCCTGGGCCTGGTGATAACTTGCCTCCGGTTAAGTGGTAGTTGTGGTGTCCAGTAGTATGTAGATCAGTGTCTCCACATGTTGGTTTGCCCACACAGACCAGGTAGAGGGGAACAGTTGGTCAAGCTGTAGGCTAAAGGTGATAAGTTTTCAGAAGGGCTGTGTCCATTTCACTCGAGGCTGTTGAGGGCAAAAATGATGAAGGAAAGTTTTATTGATGCCAGAGCAGCAAACTGAGAGCTCACATCTTGAACCACAAGCAGGAAGCCATGTGGAAACCGGAAATGGTACATGGCTCGTGAAATTTCAGGTCCTGTCTTCAGTGACTTACTTCCCCCAGCAAGGCCATGCCTCCTCAACCAGACCAAACTGAGCCACCAGTTGGGGCCAAGTATTCAAATGCCTGACACTATGGAGAACCTTTCACTCAAAATGGCTGGTCATTCTAGCTGGGGTGAGGCACTACCACACTGTGATTCTGATTTGTGTTGCCTGATGACTAATACTACTGGAAGCTATTCCCCACATACACTGGATATTTATGTGTCTTTTCTGAGATGTCTGTTCAGGATCTTTGCCAGTGTTTCCATTGGCTTATTGTGTGTGTGCATACGTGGGTGCATGCGTACATGCATGCATATGTGGGTTGAGTTTCTTAATTTTTTTTCTGGGTAGTAACTCCTTTGTCACATGAACAGTTTACAGATACTTTCTCTCTTTCTGCAGGCTCTCTCGTAACTTTATTAGTTAAGAGACTGCAGAGCAGGTTTTTAGTTTTATTTAATCCTTTGTCTTGTTGTGTATGTCGTTTAGTTTCATTTAAGAAAAAAAGAAACAATGAAAAAAAAAACCCTTTTTACTTTCCCGCCCTTATCTGAGGAACCACTGGCCATTGACACTGCTGAGGGAGAGTCTGTCTTGTCCATAGAGTCAGGCCCGTGGAGGCTCTACTGCAGTAGAAGGTCCCATGCCCCTCCAACACACCCAGCAGTAAATGGGCTCAGTGAATACCTGTTTTTTTTTGTTTACTTTTTTGGTTTTGTTTTGTTGTTTTGTTCTAAAGTGTAGAGACAGCATATGAAGTTAGGATGAAAAGATTTTGGTGGGACAGAGGAGGCATTGGAGGGACAGAGGGGAGGGAGTCGGGGTGGCTATGACTCAAGCACACAGTATGCATGTGTGAACATTAAATATTTTTGAAACTCTGACCCATGCTAATGTCTTGAAGTATTTCCATGTTCTTGTAGCCATTTCAGTTTAGGGTCAAGGCGGTGAACTAGTTCCACACTCCAGTTTTTCGGCTCCATTACAAAGAAACTCTTTTCTCCAGTGTGTATTTTTGATGCTTTTCTCAAAAAGATCAGTAAGCTATGGGCGTGGAACAGTTTCTTTGAAGTTTCTTCTAAGAAGAAAGACGCTTTCCTGTTGGTCTTTGTCCCTACTTCCCTGTCAGTTGCTGTTGCTATAGGTCTGTCATTTGTTTACAATAAAAACCTTACTACACGTGTGTGTGTGTGTGTGTGTGTGTATACAGGTGTATATGCGTGTCATGGTGACCTGTGAGGACAGAGGACAATTTCGGGCGTTAGTTCTCTCCTCCACCTGGTGAGTCCTGGGGATCAAACTCAGGCTGTCAAGCTTGGCAGCACATGATTTGGCCTAGGTAGCCAGCTTGGTAGCCTTGCCATGTGATTTTGAGTCAGCCATTGTTAAAGTCCCCAGCTTTCTCCCTCCACAGCCCACAGCATTGCTTTGGTTCTTCTGGGTCTTTTGTGATTCCAAGAGTTGTATGATATTTTTCTACTTCCATGAAAGCAGTCATTGGTAACCTATTCTAACAGAGGTTGTCTTGAGTTTACAGCTCACTTTTTGTGGCATAGTATTTTTAGCACTATTGATATTTTTAGTCCCTGAATACAGGATAGTTTTGTGTGTATGTGTGTATGTGTGTGTGCATGTGTATGTATATGTTTGTGTGTATGCATGCATATGTATATGTTTGTATGTATGCTTTTATGTGTGTATGTTTTCATATGTATGTATATGTGTATGTGTTTTTATGTGTGTGTTTACGTGAGTGTGTGTGTATGTGTCTCTCTGTTGTATGGTTTCTTTGATCAGTATTTTATCACTTTCATTATAAAGATATTTCACTTAGTAAATTCATTTTTAAGCGCTTTGTTTTGGCAGCTATCACGACTCGTTTTGCTTCCTTGATTTTCTGTTCATCAGTTCTATTGTTGGTAAATAAAAAAGCTGCCTATTTTACACTAATTTTCTATCCCTTAATCTTACTAAATTTGTTGGTTCTAACAGCTTTTTAATGAAATATTTAAGTTTCACGATGTATAAATCACATCTTTACAAACATGAATACCTTTACCTCCTTCTTTCCAATCAGAACCCCTTTGCCTCCTTCTTTGCAATTTGAATACCTTTTATTTCTTTGCTAATTGCTGTAGCTAAGACTTCTAACATAGACTGCAGAGAAGTGAAAGCCCCTTCCTTGTCTCCTTTAGATCTTAAAGGAAGGGCCTTTTCCCTTCAGGAGGATATTGCCTGTGGGCTTTTATTATGCAGCTTTTATTATTATGAGGTATGTTCCTTCAATACTTGATTTGTTAGAGGTTTTATCAGGAAGGTGTGTTGAATCTCAGCACATGCTTTATCTGTGTCTGTTGTGATCATGGCTTTTCTCTGCTATCTCTTAGTGAGATGTAATGTTTACTAATTTGCGCTGCTAGACCTTCTCTGTGTAGCTCCTGCTAACCGTGGTGTGTGACCTCTCCTACAATATTGTTGGCTTCGGTTTGCTTCTTTATTGAGAATTTTTGTATGCTTGACCATCAGGGAGATGGTCTATATTTTTTGTTACATCCTAGCGTGGTTTTAGTATCAGGGTAACCTGAGCTTTGTGAAACAAGTTTGGCAAAGTTCTTTCCTTTTCATTTGAAATATATGATGAGTTGAGTGAGAAGTATCTCCCATAAGGACACTCTTGAACACTTATTCCCAGTTGGTGGCACTATTCACGCAAGTCTAGTTGAGGGTGGTCAAGGCCACACTGGGAAAAGTACACTAGGGTGGGCTTTGATAGCTTGTAGCCTGTCCCCACTTCAGTTCTCTCAGGTTCTCCCCCCTCCCCTGTCTCCCCTCTCCCCTCTCTCTTCTCCTCTCTCCCCTCTCCCCTCTCCCC
>NW_021620939.1:1920445-1920669 GCF_004785775.1 Grammomys surdaster | reverse complement strand
GGTGATGTTGCTGTGTGTGGATGCAGGCTTTGATGGTCGTGGTGATGCTGCTGTGTGTGTGTGTGTGAACACAGGCTTTGATGGTCGTGGTGATGCTGCTGTGTGTGTGTGGATACAGGCTTTGATGGTCGTGGTGATGCTGCTGCTGTGTGTGGATGCAGGCTTTGATGGTCGTGATGCTGCTGCTGTGTGTGGATGCAGGCTTTGATGGTCGTGGTGATGCT
>NW_021620939.1:1907081-1920435 GCF_004785775.1 Grammomys surdaster | reverse complement strand
GGATGCAGGCTTTGATGGTCGTGGTGATGCTGCTGTGTGTGTGTGGATGCAGGCTTTGATGGTAGCCGTGATCCTGACGGTAGTTGATACCTAGTCAGCATTTTCCAGGCACACAGCACTGCACTGAGTTCCCTCAATTCACCCTTACAATGATTCTATTAGAAAAGGTTACAGTTATCTTCTTCCTCTTTTACAGCTCTATTTTCCCAATGGCTTGTTGTATACAGATGGCAGGACAAGGAATGGACCTTAGTCTTGCTTCAGCCCTGGTCTCCAGCAATACTTCTCCCTGCTTCTCCTTAGAGAAATTACTGAACATTTACTATTTTAAAACTAGTATTCAAATGGCCACTGAGAGTCTCGTGTTGGAGAAGTACTGGGATCATTCAAACAGCTATCCATGAAAGATCGGGTAGTGTTAGACAGAGACACCACCGCAGGTGCCATGTGGCTTACTAAGATGCATCCTGAAATAAAATTTCTGAGATGATTTCACTAACCATTATTTTATGAACATCTTATGTGGGATTAAGGATATTGTGTGGCAGTTTGACTCAGAAATCACACACACACACACACACACACACACACACACAGCACCTGATTTCTCTTTTATTTGGGGAATAGGTGTCATTTCCCAGTTGTCAGCGGATAAAGACATTGGATATGTGGTACACTTGGTAGTTGTCACCAGTCTCCTAGTATGGTGAGCTAAGGAACAGTAGAAACTTGACGTTGGCAAGTGTCAGGAAAACTGAGTAAGCCCCAGTCAGGATTTGACCATCTCTCTGAGCCCATCTCTGCTCAGGCTTCTTCTCTCTGTTTCTCTGTCTCTCTGTCTCTGTCTCTCTCTGTGTGCGTCTGTCTCTCTATCTGTCTCTGTCTCTCTGTGTGTGTCTCTCTCTGTCTCTATTCTTCTCTGTATCTCTGTGTCTTTCTCTCCCTTTTTCTCTCTTTCCCTCCCTCACACCCTCCCCCAGAACATAGGAAAAGAAAGACCCTATCCCAGTCATCAGTCAGAGGCTTGTCACTAATGCAGCTGTTCTGAACTTCTTTTTATATCAGGAAGTCTGCATTTACTTCCTCTCCAGTTGATAGCTTCCTCCCCCAGTTTATGCCTCGTGGTGGCAAAAAAAAAATAGAGCCTAAGTGTGACGCCAAGCTGAGGGTCACTTCTGCACCTCTACCTCTGGCTTTCCCCTATTCTGGATCCAGCAATGGCCCTGTACCATTGCAACAAAGAACACTATTTCAAGTGTCTTTTTCCTTTGTTTTACTTTTTAAATTTCTCTTTGAAAATTCATTTATGGGTACTATATTTACACTATTTTTACCCCTTCATCTCCTCTGTCTACTCCTTTCCTGTCTGCCCTCAAATTCATGACTTGCTGTTTCTCCTCAGTCATTGTTGATATATATGTATATACATACATATGTATAAGCATACCCTCCTAAGTCTGTTTATTGTTGTTTGTATGATCACTTAGTGTCATCAGGGAGCTTGTCCTGCCCTTTCTTGCAGCCATTTATTGCTTACAGATGTTCATACAGGGGTAGGACCTTGTGAAATTCCCCTCATCCATGTGGACGTGGTAGGTTTTGATTAGCAACCTTACTATTAAGATCCCGTGGGTGTAGCATCATTGTCATGCTAGAAGACCCTAGCAACAGGCACCATGGTCCTCTGGCCCTTGCAGTCTTTCCACCGCCCCAACTGAGCCTCACAGAAAGGAGATGCATTGTGTAGATCAGGACTGGGCACCCACACTCATTTACTCTCTATATTTCCCCCAGTGTCGATGTCTGTAGCAGTTTCCAACTGTTGAGAAGGGAAAGAATCCCTTTTGATGAGGGACAAGAGACACACCTATAGATATCCTAAATTTTTATAAGGATAAATATTTAGAATGCAGTGAGAAATTAACAGAGAAAGGAGAAAGGAGTAACGCAGTCTATATACATATATAATGGACTTTTAATCAGCTTTAAAGAAGAATGAAACTTGGGTATTTCTAGGAAATCAGATAGAAATAAAGATTACAGTGTTAAGTGTGCTAAATCAGACTCAAAAAGACAAATACTGTGTTTTATCTCATACATACAATAAAAATTTTATACCCCCTTTCTCCTATCATCTATCTATCTATCTATCTATCTATCTATCTATCATCTATCTATCTATCTATCTATCACCTATCTATCTATCTATCACCTATCTATCTATCTATCTATCATCTATCTATCTGTCTGTCTGTCTGTCTGTCTGTCTATCTATCAATCTCTCTATCTATCTCTCAAAAAAATACAGGTTTAGGAAAATGTCAGTAGTAGGTTCTCCTCTAGGGTCTATGACCTCTCTAGCCACAGTAGTTAGGTAGGTTAAAAGTACCAGGCTGAGTTCCCTCCTGTTCTAATTAAATATCTATTGGTTAGTTCCCAGGATAAAAATGCCACTTTGTACCACTAGGGCTCTATGCCTGGCTGGTCATTGCTGGGGTTTATAAACTTCACAGCTGGGTAGGATGATTGACTGTGTTTCTCACTTTGCAACTTGCATAGCACGTTTTGACTCTGTGTCCTCAAGGAGGAGGCTTCCGGGTCATGCCCAGCTTAATTCTTCCATGTCCAGTATGAAGAGTGTGGTGTCTCCAGCAACAGGGGCTTACCTTCAGGTTGTGGAGTCATGTGCGGACAGTGGCAAGAGCTTGTGTTGTTTTGGGAGACTCTTCTATCCCCCTGACCAGTGAGTACAGGGGAGATTACACTGGGACTTTTGTTAGAGTGTATGGCTCTTCAAAGGTGCATTATCACCCCATGTGGTATAACTCTATTTAGATTATAGACACATAGATAATATGTATGTATTTTTAAGTTCACGAATAACAGTGTTTCCCTATGTCCTTTTCAAACATCCTTAGTATTTTTTCTTTATCTCTCCTTTCTTCCTCTCCCTCTTCTCTCTTCCAGAAAAGGGGTTATTGAGACATGGGTACCAAAAAGGAAAATGGAAACGTGGAGAGGGAACTTTAATTGGGGTGGGAGAAGGAAGGTAATTTTAAGCACATTTCAATGGAACTGAGATTTCAAAAGAAGGAGGAGGAGGAGGAAGGGGGGAAAGAAAAAAGTGATTGTGTTCTAGGAATGTTAAATTAATCAGATTAAATCTAGAACACAGATTTCAGTCCAACAGAGGACTGGAGGCTGTTCACCATCACCATATAAACCTTGGATTTTGGTAGTAGGAATAAAGACTGTTTATCTAGCTTAAAGTTATTCTGAGTCTAATTTGGGGACTGTACCATAGCCTGGCAGTGATTAATCAGAATTAAACTTCCCCATGTATGTGTTGGGCCCTTAAGACTGAAACAAGTTTGGCATTGAAACACAGGGTAAATGTCCTGGGATACCTTTTTGCCAGAGCAGTGAATCACAGGTACTTTAAGCCACAAATAAGTGGTCTTTGATAATAGGCTCTATCACCCAGTCCCAAATCTGCCCATCCAACAGTTTTACCTTCCAACTCTTACCCTGTGTGGGCAGCCCAACCTGGCTTGATCCACCATCCAGCTGCTATCATCTGACAGATGTTTCAAGCCCTAGTTGCTTCTGCATACCAGTTTTAGCAGCCACAGAGCCTGACCTTCTCAGTGGTCAATCCATTAGCCAGCCTGCTTTGAGGAGATTAACTTTCCCCTTCAGTACTCATGCCCCTGCTAGTATATAAAAGACGAGACTCTGGCTTACACCAAGGAAAATGCTGATTTGATTCTCCCCAGAGATCCTCTCTAAGTATAAATGTGAAAAGTTCCCTGGGAAGATGTGCTAGGGAATCCCCTTTAGAGAGAACAGCCTGAGAGTCCAGTGTGGATCTCTCACTTAGCACATCTGAGCATTAGTAAAACACAAGGCAGCGATCGCAGGAAGTCCAGGGAACATTAGGAACTGGCACACAGTTAATTGAACTAAAGTCTGGATCTGAAAGTTCATGACATGGCTGTGTTTTCATGGCCTGTGGTTTTAAGGACTCAACATTGTTTGGTTAGCTGTTGAGTGCTGGAGAATGTCTTACGTCAGGTAAAGCTCTTTCTTCTCTTTTCCCAAGAACACAGGGCCCAGCTAATGTGTGTATCCACATGTCCTTTCAGTGGACCCTCCAAAGTCATGGGAAGACATCTGTTGTATAATAGCATACATGGCTTAGTTCGGTTTTACCCTCTCTGTCATCAGCATCCTTGCTATACTGTCTGGCAAGACACTGATGGATAGCAGTAACTAATGTTATTTAGCTGGTAATAAAGAGGTTTTATCGTAGCAACTGAAATATTTGGTGGAAATATTCAGCTCTCACTCTGGACTACTAATAGTAAATAAATGAAAACAAATTAATACAGGTATTGAACAATATGGAACTCCCTCCTTAAAATCATGTTGTACTTCTTGGAAACATGATTGACATTACTGCTCCAGCAGTGAAAACTGGAAAGACGGCGACATTGGAAAGCCCAGTTCACTTCCTTTATCTACTCCTTAGATATGGAGGAGTCAGCTCAGCAGGGTCACTAGAAAAAGGTTAGTCAGCAAAAGAGGTAATACAGAATAAGAAAAATAAAAGTAAACCCAGACAGTGGTGGTGTATACCTTTAATCCCAGAACTCAGGAGGCAGAGACAGGCAGATGTTTTGAGTTCAAGGCCAGCCTGGTCTACTAGAGTGAGGTCCAGGACAGCTGGGGCTACACAGAGAAACCCTTTCTCAAAAAAAAAAAAAAAAATCAGAAAAGAAAAATAAAAGAATAGTCTGCATCTGCCCTGTCCAGGGTAGAGATAGGAGAAAGAAGGAGACATGGGACATCTGCAGAGGTCTCTGAGTTTTGGTGTTAGAGACAGGAATCCAGGGAAAGCTTACAGGCGTTAAAATCTACCCTGCACTCCACATGGGTCTTCTACTGGCCCCAGAGCCTGCTCCAGCCAGTGCAAGCAACAGTCAGCGTGCAGCAGGGGGACTGGCTGAGCAGCTGTACAGATGTGAGGGTGGACCCTGGCAGGGATGCCTGCTGTGTGACAGAGACTCCAGTGTCTGCAGCCAAGCAGGGCTGAGGAAAGGCGATGAGCCCTCTGGGCAGATGAGGAGACGGAGGTTGTGTGGCTGGATATGAAGGAAGTGGTCAGACTTGTATTTCACCACTAGAGACCAAAAGGACCTCTGACTGCAGGAAACAAGGGACATTTCTCCAGAGCACTGGCAGTGTATAATAAAAGCCTGGCATAGGATCTACTTCCTATGCCCCACCAAATGCTCTGGTGACAGGGATGCCAGTGCGTGAAAGAGAGCATTTATCAGGTAGTCTCAACACTTGGTAAACAACAATTTGTCTAAATTACTGAATTGAACCAAATTTATAAGTTGGATTGGACATTTAGTTACAGTTTAAAAAAAAAAAGCTATTGCATCAGATCTGATCAGAATCAATTTTTGACAAGTTATGAAAGCATAAGTAATATATGCATGCCCATATATAACTTAAACATTTTATGTCAATTTAATGTAAGTCGACATTAGAAATCTTTCCATGTAGGGCTGAGAATTTTGTTTCTCTTCCCATTAGAGTTCTCTAGCTGCCACTTTCTAGAATAAACCAGCCTTCTAATGGAAAATCTACAGCTTCAACCTGTGCTTTCTGGGCAGGATCAAGAATGCTTTGAGATACTTAGAAACTTAGGTGTAGAAAGTTGGCTTTCTACACACACACACACACACACACACACACACGCACAGGCACGCATCCATAGCGCAATCCCTTGACACCTCCTTGGCTTTGTGGATGTTTTTCTAGTCTCTGTCTCCTTTTAATACAAGACCTCCTCCACTCTTTCTGTAGTCTACTTGGAAACATTTAAACCATTTTTGTTGAGAAAAGAAACTTCTTGATTGGTCCCAAGCCACAAACTCATTGATGGGTGGTTTCCTGTTGGATGGACACATTCATGTTTGTTACATTTCTGATCTCCCTTACTCTCTTTCTACTTCTGCTTTGCTCCAACGATGACCAGGTTTAACATCCTGCCCAGTATTCTGCCAGCTTCTGAACAGTGGCGGTGAAACAGAGGATGCAGTCAGTAGGACAGAGCTGACCTCCCTCCAGGCTGAATGCCCAGGGGAAAGGACAACTAACTGTTGTTTAATCTTGGTATTTTTCTCTCAGGAGCCAGTGCTGCTCCCTCCTTTAGCTTGTCATGGCTTATTTCATAGTATCAGTTATTATTATATGTGGTCTCTTTATGACATGGCTTTGAATTTTACTTTCAAGGTATTGACGAGCAGGATTGATGAACTCCCCAAACTGATTTGAACCAATATGTTCATAGTTTTTTCTAGTATAATCATAGCTTGTCATACAAGCTGTGAGCCGCACCTGAGGAGCCATGTGCTAGGAAACTAGTGCAGAGGTATAGTGTGTGCTAAGTGTGCTGGTGTTGCTTTTTAATACCTAATACCTTCAAAGGGCTTAGAATTTGAAACCCAGTTTAAAACATGGCCCATCTTATTTGTAAGTAAAAATAGAAATGTCAGTCGAGAGCATAATGTGACAGATGTCGGGGAATTGTGTCCTCTACCAATTTGTGTAGTTATCCCTGGGAAGCTCCAGGAGGGAAGTAAGCCTTCCCAGTTCGCATTTCCCTCCCGATAAAACATTGGCATGAGCCTTTCTAATCCTAGGTTTCAAGTCTTAAATTTTGCTAGATGGTGCATACATTAAGGATCTGGTACTTTAAATATCATCATACTGCTTCCAGACGCCTGAGGGCTTAACATGCTAATTAACGTATGCCATCCCACCCTCCTTCCTGTGTGTGTGATTATGTGTGTGAATGTATATATTACCTCAGTCGTTCAGAGCAGAGAAGCCTGTCTCTTCCCACTATAATGGGAAAGGCTCCTGCTTGATTTTATTTCCAGCTCTTCCTGGTTGCAACATTCTCTTAGTGTACTGGGAAAGAATTTTGAATCCACGAGTTTGTTTGTGACCTGAATACACTGACAGAATTGAACAGTGTTTTATGTCTGAGTGTCTAGAATAAGGTTTCCATATCATACACATAATTTCATTTTATTTTAATATATGTCAAGAAGTACTTAAAAGATTAATTTTGTTTTACTAAATTCTTCATATACACTTAAACTCAGTCTTTACCACTATGTATTCCTGCCAATACCAATGTTTAGAAATCTTAAATAAGATACTATATAATGCAGCAGTATTACATTACTTAGCCTGGACTCCAGGAACAACAGCTATCCCTGGATCCTTAGCACAAGGTGTGGCTTCTTAGCATAAAGTGTGGTCCTAACTGTTATTTGACTGCAGGTTTCTAAGTCTCCGCCCACTTTCAGGAAACTATCTACTTTCCTATAGCTTTCATGTATCAGAACCCTAGTTGTCAGGAAAGGGAAATGAGAGCCAGAAAGATGTTGAGTGAGTGAAGCACTTAACCTCACAAGGCTTGAAGACCTCAATTCAAGCCCCTGCCCCATATAAAGCCAGATACTGTAACATGGCTCTGTAACCCCAGCGCACTTACAGCAAGAGAAGAAGCAAGGGAATTCTGGAATGTTCACAGGTGCTAGCCTGACATCCATAGAGAGGTACACCAGGAAACCCTGCCTCAGACAAACACGGCAAAGGAGGACAATCTAGACTCAAGCTTGGCCTCTTACCTCCATGCCACTTACTGCCTATACTCACATGTGTGACTCGCACAAGTAGCGTACACACAGGTGTATGTGTGCACACACGTGCACATACAGTATGCACATACACACACTGATTTTGTTAAGAGAAAAGACAGTAATAGTCAGTAGCCTTCCTGTGTGCATACACATATAGATGATGCCTCATATGCCATTTCTTCCCCAGAGCCATGATGAGCTGCAGTTGAACTTAACTCACTTCTGTCCTCTCTGCATGAGAGCCAAAACTAGTCTTTGCTGCTTTCCTCACTTCTCACACTGCATTAGCACGAAAGCTAATTCGTCACAGTGACACCAAGGAATGTTATTATTCAAAGCTGAATTAAAAAGGGAATTTATAGAGAACAAAACCAATAAGGCAAGCAGCCCTGACATTTAATTTTCTTGGAAACCTTTTCCACTGAACTAGGCAAGTCTACACATCTTCAAAAGGGAAAGTAGCTAGCACTGTAGTAAAATAATCTCATATAAATGATGAGCAAACCCTCTGAAAGAGGAGAGCCGTGGCTCTCTCTCCCCTTCTGTCAGGCCTCTCTCTCCCCTCCCCTTGTTCTTCTTCACCCCACTGTGAAGTAACAGTGTAGATTCAAGCTTTCAAAGATGGTATGTTAGGTCTTTTTTCCTTCGTTCTTTTTCTCATAGAATGGAACATTGGCAGAAGTCAGAAAGAAGACATTTTTGTATTGTATTTTGTCACAAATTGCACATTTGTCTGCTTTAAGATATATTTCCTGCCCCTTGAGTCCAGAGAATTAATGAACACTGTTTGTCTATCAAGTTGTGCTTCAAAATCCTAATTCCATTAGTCAGGATTACTGGGCCGCTGGCTGCTGCTGAACTGAGCATATTGAAGGAGCCCTACTTAGAATATACCAGGCTTTCCTTTTAAGTCAGAGTAGGCAACGTTAGTTGCTTTAACAAAAATCTTAACATCTCAGCAGTTGATATGACAGTTACTTATTATTCCTATCCAATGCCATTTGGAAGTGAGCTGGAGAGTTAGATAGCCTTTCAGGGGTGCAGAATTGTCTATAATGTAGGTTGGCTAACTTCGAGGTCCCAGCAGTATTCCATGTACCTCACCTATCCAGGGATAGAAGAAATTAATCTGGTGAACACAAACTCTGCCTTGGTTCCCTTCTCGCTTGCTATAAACAGTAGTGTATACAGACCTATTGCTACAGTGGGATGCCTGGGAAGCATTTATACAACATACATTCATACAATGGGTCAGGTACCCACTCTGTTCCTGTCTCCTCTCACTTGCTCTTCTCTGGAAGATGACTTAGAAGGTAAAATAGAGGAGGGCTTCCCTGCTATCAAGGGTAAACATGTAGAATTAGAGAGCCTGCTTAGGTCTCCATATTTGCTGGGAATGGAGGTCAATGACTGATAGACAGAGAGAAAGACAGGCAGATGATTGATAGATAGATAGATAGATAGATAGATAGATAGATAGATAGATAGACTCCATAAACAAGGTGTAGTTAACAGTGATAGCATTTATTTATGTCTGTAGTGGGCACAACAGCAAGCTGTTCCTCTGTTGGGAACGGGAGAGAATTCTAGACCTTTGAGATAACCAGAAGATGCCCAAATAAGCAAAATAAAAAGCCAGACAGATTTCAACATTCATTATAATGAGATTAAAAGATAGCAAGATGCCTAGCAGTAGAATTCTACTTGATGCCAACATGAGACAGACAGTGATTCTAGAGATTCATTCATTCCCCTATGCTACACCAGCATCCAGTATGTACAGAATCCACAGAGCAAGTGAGTCTTGACCAGGAGCCAGAGAGGCACATGAAGCATTCACTCACCAACGAAAGCGGGAAATCATAGAGAAGAGTATTTACAAGGGCTGACGGGAGCCAGGCAGTGTGGTGTGCATGCGAGTGTTTGGCTTTTCTACTTTAACAATTTGCAGATTCTTCAGCAAAGCACAATGATGACATCAGTTAGCTAGCATCTCTGTTGAGAACCACGCATTTCACAGGAGAAACCCTAGGCACGGGCATCTTGGCCACTGTTGCTTTGGCTTAGGATCGTGAACCCCAAGAAGGATGCAGACAGTGAAGTATCACTTTCTTATTGATTAGGGTACTGACTCCATCTGCCAGGAAAGGCCAGCACTGCAAGAGAAATAACAACTCCATGGTAACAGAGATCTCAACGTTTAACTCGACATCAGATGAAAATTATTGTTTCTGTGGTCTTGAGGACTGCAGTTTTGTGGTTGTAGGAGTGACCTTTGATCACAGAGTTTTGTTAGCATATCTGGGCCAAGGGCTAATGTCCAGGATAAAGACCTCAGGACTTTTAATATGTCAGCCTTGATTTTTAAGTACATCAGGACAAGAAGCAGCATTCAGATCATGCAAGATACTGTTTCCTACCAATATCAGTGCCCTTATTTTTATTCTAGCGGCATCTCAAGGATAGAAGGATAAGATGTTTTGCTTTCTTGAACTTCCCAGAATAGTATGGGGCCCTCAGAACTGGGGGTGGGGTGGGAGCTAATTAAATGCTCTGCATTAGATGTTGTAATCCCCCTTTCCTGCTAACTCACTGGCCTCCTTTTGTCATTAACCTGGTTAAGACAGGGCAGTCCTGTCTAGGACACGTGGAAAACAGCCTCCCTGCTGACAAGGGACAGCTGACTCTGTGTTTTCTTTCCTCCTTAAGCATAGTGTTAGAAATTGATTTATTTCTATATTGTTCCTTATGGTGTTTTTTTTTCTGTAATCATGTCCTCAGCTAACAGTTAACTTGGGGTTTGTTTGTTTGTTTGGTTTGTTTTGTTTTTTGACTTGTTCTTCCTCTATAGTCTTGTGATTCACATGTCATAAATTGTTTCCATTGTTTCATGGTATATTACAGAAACAGTCTGACTGTAAACCCATAACATGTACCTCTTCCATGTTCTAAAAATAACTGCAATGATTCCACTTCTGTAATCACTTCTTCACTTGCTCTAAAGAGGTTCCCTGCTTTTGATCTGGGCTACTTCATTCTTCTACCAAGAGAGAGAGTAAGTTTTGTCCTACTCTGTGTGTGTGTGTGTGTGTGTGTGTGTGTGTATTAGCTTGCAACATCTCATCACTAGCTTCTGGTTTTCGGTTAGCACACCTATGAGCTGTGCTATAGAAAAGTCACATGCTGTCTTTGCTTTAAAACTTTAAAACAGGAAGACTTGATATTCCCCATGCCCATTTTATATAGGATTTCATGTAGTCCAAGCCAGTCTTCAATTCCTGACCCTCCTCCTTCCATCTCTTAGGTACTGGGATTGCAGGCTTGCACCACCACACCTAGTGACCATGTCTTCTCAGCAGAGATATATAAAGGTCTATAAGAGACCGGCCGTGTGCTGCTCATACTATGGAATGGGCACTGTGCTAGCTGCCTCAGCTGCCTCAAGCACTCTGAGACCAGTATGGAGTTTGTTCTGGGCTCTTGTGAATGAAGAGAAGCATTGGCTCATGTAGCATTAGTCTGCATATCTAAACTAAATACTCACATATTCTAAGGCCGTTGGTGCCTGGATACGTTATGAGTCTGTCAGAGATATCGAAAGAACCGTTTTTGTTTGTTTATTTGTTGTTTGTTTTTAGTTAAATAATAATTCTTTGAAAAGAAAAGGGAGTCTTATCAGTGCCAATTTGGATCTTTTTTTTTCTTGTTTGATCTTTGTGTATGTGAGTGTGGGTGTCTGTGAGCATGGTGTAAACATGTCACAATATGGGTGTGGTGCACAGGTGTCACATATGCAGTGTGACAGTGTGCATGTGGAAGTCAGAAGACACTCTCAGGATCCTTCCACTTTGTTTGAGATCTTCTCTTTGTTCATCCCTGCTGTGAACACCAGGCTCTCTGCCCTGAGACCGTCCAAGGATTCCCCTGCCTCTGCCTCCTGTCTCTCCATAGAAACAGCACTGAGATCATTTGCTTCCCTATCCATCTTTATGTGGGTTCTGGGGATTCAAACCCAGCTCTTCAAATTTCCAGTTCAAAGGCTTTATCCACCAAGTGATGCTACCTGGCTCCCCACTTTAGTTTTAATAATCAAAACCACAGTCACTTTTCACTCAGAATTAATTAGAGGACACGAGCAGTGTCACTGTGAGCAGCACTCAGGGTTGTGGTGGGGTTCTCATATGTGTGAGGAGAAAAAAAATCAGAGAAGAGAAACAACTGGCTAAAGCACAGTTCCTGGATTCCCTAAAGCTTGTCTCCAGCTAAGCATTCTTTGGCAAGTAAACTTTCATCTTCTTTAGCGTGAAATAGAAACACTTTTTAAAAGCCGCTCATCTATCATTCTGATGCACACTGAGGTAACAGCTGTCAGTGTCGGTGACAGCCCCTCAGTGTGTCACATGTCATCTAGGATGGGTTACAGCTCAGCTTGATGTCATCCCACCCGGAAGCCTAGGCAATGATGTCACCTCTACCTGGAAGTTGGCCACTTTTGTGCTGTGGAGAGGGTAAATTCCCTTTTTGCTAATTAGGCCTTGGCTCTTAATGTTTCCTTCCCAGCTTCTACTTCAAGGTGGTTAGGACTCATTGTCAGTGCCCAGTAGGGAGCCACTAAAGAACTCCCCATGTGGTGATGCACTGCTCAGTGTTTAGAAATTAAGAATCTTGAAGGCAGAAGCTGTGGGAGATGCTTTCAGCTGCCCACTGCCCACCTCAGACCCTGCTGTGAAGAAACTGGAGGGTGAAATCATGATCCTCCCACTACCCCACTCTGTTATTTAAAACCTGATTGCCAAAGCGCCCACGCTGCCAGAGGAGCCACAGAGTGCCAGTGCAGCCCCTCAGTACTAAGCTTTCTGGTCAACATCAGGTCTCCCAGCCCCACCCCTCCCACTCCGCCCTAGTGTTCTCTTCTTTCCTGTAGGCTCCTTTGCCGAGAGAGACCTGTGTACTCTGCCTGCTCCAAAACACAAGGCTACGCTAGCTGACTCAAAGGACCAATGCTTGGACACAGGAAAAGAGTAAGGTGGCCTTGACATCATGCAGGTGGCGTGTGTGTGTGTGTGTGTGTGTGTGTGTGTGTGTGTGTGTGTGTGTGTTTGAGAACATTCTCCACTGCTGACATGGAAGACTCAGGGAGGTGGCTGGATTATGTGGAGAGTTAGTATACTCATCTTCTTTGGCCACACTGAGTTGGAACGGAGCTCCTCTGAGATCAGCCAGCCCTCGGGAAGCTGTAGAGGCATCAACAGGCAGAGGCTTTGCTAAGTAAAAAAACTAGACTGGAGGAGATTAAAGGGATCGCTGGACCAGGCTATTATGAAATCTGATACACCAGGGGTCGGGGGGACCTTTGGCAGGCCCATGCCAAGGTATACCCCTGAGAAATTATACCCTACAACAGATCTAGTGTAAAAGAGGTTTATTGGGGAGGGGAGAGGAGTGAGGACCTGGGGAAGGGATAGAGAGACAGACAAGTGGACATGTAGACAGACAGACAGACAGACAGACAGACAGACAGACAGCTGAGAAAGAATAAGGGAAGAGAAAGGAGGTGTGTGCAGAGAACGGAGAGAGGGAAGAGAGAGAGAGAGAGAGAGAGAGAGAGAGAGAGAGAGAGAGAGAGA
>NW_021620939.1:1880513-1907071 GCF_004785775.1 Grammomys surdaster | reverse complement strand
GAGAGAGAGAGAGAGAGAGAGAGAGAGAGAGAGAGAGAGAGAGAGAGCTGGGGTGGTCCTTTTATCTGCAGCACACACCTGTGCACCTGGTGGCAGCAGCAGGTGATGACATAAGCAGTTGCTAGATCCCTGAGGGCAGACCAGTGGAACTGCCTGTAAGCTAACACAAGCTTCTTAACGTTTCCCACTCACTCCCTGGACCCCTACCAGAGACATTTTTACACGAGTGTATAGGTATATGAAATAGGTATGTAAATCAAATACTTGCTGATAATGTAGCATAAAGAAGTCTATTTCAAAATAATTCTTTGGTATATAGATCATTTTTGTCATTTATTAAAGACAAAAAGCAAATTTGCATTCTAATAAGATGTCTGTGTTTGTTTTTCCTATAAAGAATTCGATCTTGGCTGACTCTTTGACACTGTAGAATGCAGAGATTCCTTTGTTTTTCAGAATTGATTGGTAATTTGAGTTTACAACTGTCCATGGTAAGAATTCAACTTTACAAAAATACATAGTACAACCACATGGCATGTTTGGGGGCCATGTGATAAATTATTAGAAAATCTATCCTAATCCCTATCCAAAATTCATTGAATGATTTTTTTTTAATGAAATTAAATACAGCAGCTCAAACAGCAATTTTTAAAATCAAACATTCTAATGAACTACAATCTAAACACTTAATTTGATATTTAAATGCTAAGAAATAATGGCTGGGAAATGCTGTCTTTATTTTTCAGAATTAAATCATTATGTTTCTATCACAGCAGAAAGAAATTGTTTAGTAAAAACTCTGCAGTTCATTGTACACAGTAGTCCTAATTCTGAGCCGAGGTATTTTGGGGCCCATCCATTGGCATTGCGCAGCTCGACGGCACGATGTAGAACCCGTGTGTGCTCCACATTCAGAGTCAAGCTTGCAGTGACATCATGTGAAGAACACAGATTCACACTGCTCAGATTCATTACACATTAGATTTTTTCAGTTAATTTTCTGTTGCTGTATATTCACAGATCTCATAGTGTTGTCAGATCTTTCATAACCTCCGTGTTCTCTTCTGTGGCCCCGCCCTGCTATCCCCTCCCGCTCCTGTGACCCATAATTTAAAAAGATGGGGCCCAGAGGAACATGGATGGGAAGGAAGGCGGAGGGGTAAGAATGGGAGGGAATGCTTCAGAGGCAGAAAGAGGAAACAAAATCATAAACTGAGAAGACAGGGAAGAGTGCATTAGGCCAGCCAGTCTCCTTTTAAATCCAGTTGGCTTGATTCTTGTGTTCATTCACCACTGGTTGTGACCAAGCTTGGGTTGTCTTCAAAGCATTGACATGGACTGACTTCCCTGGCTCATGTGTGACATGAGTTTTGTTGTATAACTTGTATATTGACAACACAGAAGACTTAGCCTAAGAGGGATGAAAACCAAGGTCTTTTAGAGGTGGGAGTAGACAAACAATATATGGGACTTTGCAAGTGGCCATCTCTTTCCAAGTATTGGGGGTTTATCTTACCTGTCCCTTTTCAGGAGCCATTTTGTATGTGTATGTGAGAGAGAGTGAGTTAGTGAGAGTGTGTGGGGCGTGAGTGTATATGTGTGTCACTCATATGCCATACTGTCCATGTAGAGGTCCGAGAACAACCTTGGTTGTTTACTGCTGTGGACACCAGGCTAGCTGGCCTTCAAGCTTCCGGGGAGCTTCCTGACTCCACCTCCCTTTTCCCAGTAAAGCGTGCTGGATTACAGAAGTGCTCACTGCTGCGAGTGGAACCTTGTGTGGGTTTCAGGGATCCTGCCTCAGGTCATCCTACCACAGACTTGCATGTGCTTTACCCACTGGGCCATCTCCCCAGCCCCTTAAAGAGTGATCTAAGTGTTGTCAGGAGGACTTTTTGCCCTGGTAAGAATTGAAATAGATGCCGCCGTTTGTGGTCCACACAACCCTGGAATTTTAGGTCTGGGAATGATACTCAAGTGATAACTGGAGGATGAAGGCTAAGGGGGAATTACAGCGGAAACAGGTTTGGGTGGAAGACTCACAAAACCAGCTCCACTCCAAATCCACAACATCATTTGGTCCATGAATTTGCTGGTTTCACACACTCAGATTCAGCCAACTGAGGATGAGACATAGTCTGGGGGTGGGGCTAGGGAGTGTGTGTGTCTTCACTGAACACGTTCTGACTCTCTTTTCCTTGTCAATAATTCCTAAATAATTCAGTACAACACTATTTACATAACATTTACATTGCATTAGATATTATAAGTGCTCTAGAGATGGTTTAAAGTATGCGAGAAGATATATAAAGACGATATGTAAATACAGTACCATTTGTGCTAGAGAGTTTGATATCTATACAATGTATTATCCGAGGTTCTGGACCCTAGTTCTGGACCAGGAAACAACTGCACACTTGAAGTAGTAGAGGGAAGGAAGGAAAGGATATTCACTACGGGAGCTTAAGACTACAGTGGAAATGAGGAGAGAAGCGTACAAGGCAGTGTGAATGGGAGGGAGACGGGCGGTCGCAAGCTTAATACGGAAGAAAGCAGTCGACAGTGAGGTGGGTCTGAGATCTGCTGAGAAGAGTTGGTAAGTTAGGCAAAAGGAAGTCTGTGTGGATTCTTGAAAAGTAAGTTTGTAGTCTGGTGTGTGTGTGTGTGTGTGTGTGTGTGTGTGTGTGTGTGTGTGTGTGTATGTGTTTGGGAGGGCAGGCATGCCTTTGACCTGGCATGTCTTAGTAGAGGACAGGGAGGTTGGCAGTGAGGTTTGGCAACCAAGATCATGATTTGGAATCACGGTTCCACCATAAGCTGCCTTATGAATTGGACTCACCTAGACTTTCTGAGCCCTCCAAAAGAGCAAAGCCATTACTGCCTGCTTTATGAGGGTGCTGTGAAGACAGCACTGAAACAATGGCTTCTGACATGTCACAGGTCATATTACTCAATAAATCTGAATTTCCCTTTGTCACCTGCAGTTGTAGAAAGGCACCCAGATAGGTGAGTGACAGGATCCAAAAATATCATCAGGCTTGTTACTGACTAGCCTGAAGAAAAGAGATGGACATGCTTTTCCCCACATGCTTTTACATAAAATGGAGTTTATTATTATTATTATTATTAAAGTGTTGAAATATAAATATTAGACATACTCATTCATAAATTGAATTACATGTTTAATGAAATGCAGATGCTTAGAAGTCATAGGAATGGTGGTTTTTAAATCATACAACTTCACATTTAACCCCTCCTCTTTCCACATGAATGAATCAGTAATTCCACTGGACACTTGTTTGAAATCTTAGGATGTATTTATGTCAATTTTGCTGAAGTTTCTGTATTTAATCATAATTTTCCAAATTGCACCTCATCTGTAGTGATCAGATCCACTCCAACAGGTTCCTTAGTGTCTAAACTTTTCAACAACAAAAAGGAAATCCTGTGGCTGAATTTTTTTCTCTGAGAAATCCCATCATTTTTTTCCCACTCAATCAGAGAAACTAATTTGCTTTCCCCAGGTTTGTTCATTCCTCTGGCTCAGCGCCTGACCAGCTGAGTGAAAGACACCATAGTTGGAGCCAGCTATCTTCCCCTTGGGGGGAACAGTTGTCTTGGGTTAATAAGCCTGCTGCCAGGAACCAGAGAGATGGTGAGAGCCAGAGGATCCGGGGCCTTGCTGTGAGACTGTGTCTTCTCATAACATCGGAGGCTAATGTTGAGGTTTAGCCTATTGCTCTGTACTGTAATGTTAAATTCTATGTCGGAAGGTCTAGACCTTCAGGTGAGTCCTCAGGTTGGCCAGCTTTTGTTGTGCAAACCTCGTTGTTTTGATTTAAAACTATTGGTTAAATAAAATTGGCTACAGCCAATTATTGGAGGGATTAGCGGTAGGTAGGTTTGGAATGACCTGGTTGGAGGAGAGAGTCTTGAGGAGGAGGAAGAGGAAGGAGAGAGAGAGGAAGCCACCATGAAAGGAGATAGACAGTGAGCTCATGCCCAAGAGAAACAGTAAATATCTGGGGTACATTGTAGTGGCAGTAGCTAGGCTAGCAGTTAGAAGAGTAGATTAGGGTTACCCCACCCCCACTCTAGGTAATTGTCAAAGCCAAATAAAATAGCCATAATCTGACTCTTATTTATTTGTAAACTAGTCGGGGATAAGCTGAAGATGGTTATACTACAGCTAACTCAGCAGTATGACTGCCCAAACGAGTTCATCAAGGAAGATACCAGCAAACATGCCAAACTGGACAGGGAAAAGCCCAAAGTTCTCAGCCTGCACAAAGAGCCACAGGCAACTGAGTGAAGCTGGGAGAGTGAGGTGCCTCAGGGAGGAACACAACAATTGGTGTCCTGAGAAAGGCCAAGGACGTAAAGAAAAGCAGGAGGGATATATGGGAGAGTTTGGAGTGGGGAAAGGAAAAGGGAAGTGTTATAAGTGTTATAATTAAAATACAATCTCAAAAAGAATAAAAGAAACCTGTTTTCTAGTTACAAATTTGTCATTGTGAAATTATAACTTCTTGAATCCTATTCAGTATAGCCAAGATAGTAGATGTTTAGTTATGGGGCATGTATGGATACTGCATACCTGGATGCTGTATACTATGATATAATAATGTACAGTTTCTGACTCCAGGACACGTTTAAAGGGGGGGTTGGAGAGGAAGAGGGAGAGGGAGAGAGAGAGAGAGAGAGAGAGAGAGAGAGAGAGAGAATAAGAAAAGTCTTTTAAACTATTGATTAATTGTGTAATTCACATATGATCTTAAATCTGTAAAAAACAAGTTTGAATGTTTAATTCTTCTTTTTTGATGTGCACAGATTAGCAACCAAAGCAAACTTTATAAGAAAACCAATTATAGTTACTTCTTTATAATTAATAAAATGTTCCCACATGGATTACTTAATTTAATACTTGTCGTGAGTGGTCCCTGAACAATGATAGTAATCACACTTTTACAGCTAAACAAAAATGAGGCTCCCAAAAATTAAGTAATCTCTGTAATTCTGTCTCTCTAAAAGAAAGACTGAAACAAAATTCAAAACCTGATTTCTGCAGCCTATTCTTTTTCCACCCCAGTTACAGGTTCTCTTCTGAGCATTCCTTTGAACGTCCTACCTGCTGTATGGGATTCAGCATCGCTGTCTTCTTCACACAGGACTCTATCAATCCATCAGAACAAAGCTCTTCCTCTTCTCACTATGTGTCTCTGATGTTATGAGACAGAATCTTATTATGTAACTTTGGCTAGCTAGAACTCACTTTCTAGACCAAGTCAGCTTCAAACTCAGAGCAATCCTCCTGTGTCTGCTCTCCAAATACTAGGACTACAGATGTGTGCTGCCATACCTGGCTGGTATATTTCTTAGCGCATAACTGAATGAATGATGCTTCAGGAATGACTGATGCTTCAGGAATGTCTTCCATGACACTTGCAGTATGGGATGAGTCAGTGAAAGGCCTCAGAACTGTCAGCTAAGTGAAGAAAGGCCTCTGTCAGCTTGTAGCTGAGCTAGAGCTTTCAACTGGATACCGTGCATGGCTGACCATGGCAAGCCATCTGTCACACAGTGGTCCCTCTCTCTGCCTTTGTTGCTTTAGCTTCTTTCTCCATGATGTTCTCTCACAGACCACAGTAGCTCTGGAGTTGGCAGATGGAAGCGACCCACACTGTCCTGTGCTACCTAACTGCAGTAGTAAAGGATTAGCTCCTTTGTTCCTTCTACCTCTTGAGGGTCCAGCAGATATGCTGGCAGCTGGTTGGTTATTGGCTGAATCTCTCTCCTTTTATGGATTATCTTCTCACTGTTTCTTGTCTTCCCATCTCTCTGTTTTCCTAACACTGGGGTTTAGTGAGGGCGGTAGTTCAGTTCTTGAAGGAGATGATAATGTCTGTCCTTGATTGTTGATTCTGGATGCAATCCCTGTAGGCGTGTGTTTCTTTTCTCAGTGGTCAGAAGACAGCATTCATTTGAGTAGGATTCCTACAGAGCCTTTTATCACCCTGTGGCCTATGAGCTTGGAACTTATGGTGTATTAAATTGCTAATCAAAATGGAAACCAGCTAGCAAGATAATTAGAAAACACAAAAACGGTTCCTGTCCAGGATGCGCAGCTTCGGAAGAGGCCAGGGCCGCATAGATTGATGCGTCTCTTTTGGAAAGTAATTTAGCAACACGTATCATAAATTAACATATGTTTACTCCTTTTTTTTTTTGATGTGGCAGTTTCCTTCTGGGAATCCATTCAAAGCAAGTCATTCTAAAGTTAGAACTATCAATGCTGTGTGTGTCAGAGAGGGGATGGCACTCAGCGGTGTTCCAGACAAGTAACAGATTTACAAAATAAGCATTTATCCTACCCACATGAAAAGTGTGGAGACCAGCATCAGAGTTCCTGGAGCAAGTCCAGAGCCAGGACCCTCTGATGGCCCAGTAGCCGCCACTGACCCAGGTCCTTCCACTGCATCCCTGTCACTGTAGGATGGTAAGCTTATCACCGTTTCATTGTTGCAAGCAGAAAGAGAAAAACACAAGATAAATGAAATTTACCTAAAGAAATCCAGTGGGCATGTGTCTTCTCTACTGAAGGCAAAAAATAATAGGAAGTTGAATTTTGGATCACATATGTTTCCAGATTAATTAAACTTTGGATTTTGTTTGTAGGTGAAATTTCAGAGAATGGTTAGTGCAAAATCAGCTAGTCATGCCTTCCATTGTAACCAACATATGAATCCTGGCAGAGATAAAATAATGGGGTCATGCCTTTTGATCCATAACACAAACATACGTGTATGTATGTATGTATGTATGTATGTATGTGACACACATACATACAGATAATACAGTGATCCAGCATGGACTATTACATAACTACATTGGTTATGACTTGGTCACAAACTTCTTCAAATAGGAGATGTGTTAATTTCTGAACCTCCTATGACCTGTGGAGGGCTGAGTGAGTGAGGTCAGGAAGGCCTCTGTCTTCATTTAGATACTATCAGTGCAGAGCCTGAGGCAAGGATTAAGGGGCAAAGGGCTTATTTGGAAGGTGAGCCCAGAGAACAGGAAGAGAATGAGCAAGAGGAGCGGCCAACAGAGAGATACGTTATTGAAGTTGTGTTGGAGAGGGAGAGGTTGACTTCTGTCGGGATCTTCTGGGAAGCATGAGGTATCTCCTAGATTTGTCTTCACAGATTGTAGCAGGTAGGAAGGCTGACTTGCCAGAGAGGTACCCCAGAGATATGACCCTGAGGTGTTTCTCAGCAACATATGTGTATATAAGCCTGACCAATTCTCGTGGCTCCTGCAGTTTTAGAAGAGTCCTATAACCCAGAGTGAGAATGTGTAGTTCACATTTGAGGTAGACAGCTGTCGGTGTTAGTATTCTAAGTTCCACCCCACAGTTACCTGGCAACAATCAGGTATGCCTGACTCACTATAAAAGGGGCTGCTTGCCCCCTCCTCTCTCTCTTGCTCTCTCTTGATCCTCTCTTGCTCTTGCCTTCCTGTTCCCACTCTCTCCTCATTCCCTTCCCTCCTCTCTCTTCATGGGCTCATGGCCAGCCTCTACTTCTCTACTCCTCTTTCTCTCCCTCCCACCCCCCCTTTCTCCTTTTCTATTACCCTCTTATCTCCCCTCCCCATGTCCTGAATAAACTCTATTCTATACTATACCAGTTGCTGGTTCCTCAGGGTGAAGGGATGCCTCAGCATGGGCCTACCGAGGCACCTCCTCCCCCCTTACCTCACCACACACCCACCAAATATATCCCCTCCTCTCTTTATAAACACATCTTTAGGCCCAGTGGGAGCTATATGATGGAACCGTGTGGTTATGGCTGAGATCAAAAGTGAAGAAAGCATGAACCAGGACACAGAAGTATCTACTATAGAGTGTTTTAGAAAGCAGGACATTTAAAGAGTTGTAGAGGAGGGACCGGTAGCAGCCATGCTTCCAGGTCTCTGGTAGGCTCTAGGGAGCCTGTGCTAAGCCTTCCATGTCTTGACTTGTACTCTCCCGGGCTGCTACAGGAGAATAATGTCTTTGCTCTGCTGCCCTTTCCTAGGTGGTGAAGCTGTCTCTAGTTGTAAGACCCAATAGGCTTCCTGATATAAAGATCCCTGGTAAAAAAAAAACACTTCCAGGTCTCATGGCCCTGAAGTATCACGGAAGGTCAGAAGGATGGGGTGAGCCTAAATAGCTGCCAGTGATACCCAGCCCATCAAGATCTAATGAGGTCTTTATAAAACTACCTGCAAGGATGACATCACTTGCATTTTACCCTAATGGAGGGAAGGTTACAGGTGTGTGGAGATGGCCAAAGCCACCACACTGATACTAGGTAGATGACAGAACTCGCAGCTTCTTAGTCTCATTGGTTCATAGCCTGGGGAAGAAGGTCAGCACATGATACAAGACCTTATGGGAATTACTCTTGAAAACATGAACAGCAGGTGCTACCAGAGGCAGTGTTTGTATGCTAAGAGGAAAGAATGCCCCTGGCCCCCATGATGCATGAGGAAATAATCCCACTGGTAATAAAGGAGCGCTCCTGTGAAGAGGCAAGCTGCTTGGTCATCAGGTCTTATCCATGGGGCAGACAGGGAAGGAGCTGCGCTTAGGCCTGTAGATGCCCAAGCAGTGGATGATAGTAAGCCTTCACGACAAGCAAACTTCTCTTGTCTGAGGAGACACAAAAATGTACTTCTTTTTTCTTTAGATTGAAGATAAATGCCTCTCATTTCACCATCTCATTTTGCATTATAGCCTTCTCTCCTTTAAGACTTCCTGTCTTTCATAGCAAGCGAGGAAACTCAAGGCATTACCTACCTAATAGGATCCGTTTTGTTTGTGTTTGTTTTGTTTTTATTGGTATAGTGCTCCTCAGAAAGAAACAGAGAAACAGATCAGAAAATGCTCTAATGAATGAAAATGACTGGATGAGCGTCACAGCCTGAGTACATGCGCAGGCAAAGGAAGCGCATGCGCAGCCCAGGGAAGTTCTGAGCTCTTTGTTGCCTAGACTCCTTGGCTAATAAAATGGTTATTGTCCCTTGCCAAATGCACACCAGTTACCTGGATCTTCCTTCCACCGGCTGTACTGTCCATGGGTTCAACACTATCTGATCATCCAAATAAAAGAAAGTATCTTTTTTAGTTTCAAACTCATTTCTCTCTGGGTAGCTGCATGGCCATAGCCTTTAGTGGGAATAATCAGAGTGTGTTTAAAGTGAAATTGCTTCAAATTTAGAGCTTGTATCCCCGGTTAAACTAGCTCCTGGTTTAAGTAGTCAGTAGCCGCCTGTAGCTCGTGGCTATTGTCTTGGTGAACACAACTTCTGTAATAGTTTTATGATCTCTGAAATTTCTATTGGACAGCCCCCTGCATCAGTCTTACAGTAAGTCATCCATGCATGTATTCAAACAGGCACCAAACATCTACCGTGTTCCAGTATTCTGAGCACTAGATATCCACCAGTTGGAGGGAGAGACAAAAACTTTGTCTCCCATGTACATTTTGATTTAAAAGCCTGTGTCTAGGTGTCAGTGTGTATCTGTGGATTAAGGACAGACCACTGTGGCAAGTAGATGACTTGTTTCCTAACTTCCTAGCACATGCCCAGTCTGACTCGGGTGTAATTACTTGTGGCCGTTGTTTGTCTTGTCCAGCTTATAGATCCTGTGTTAGACACTGACCTTCCTTGGCAGAGATGGGTAACATGTTTGATTGATCTTTCCATGTTTGGCTGCCCAGGTTAATCTTTTAGGTTCTGGATGGAAGGTTTCTTTGAAAGTAGTTGTTCTCAGATTTAACTGTTTGGATCAATTCCAGCAGCCTATGTTTAGAATGTTAATTCGATGCTGGGAGATGGTTCAGTGACATTTGCAATCAAGCCTGATGGCCTCGGGTTGCTTTACCTGCCACAAACCCTGTGTTGTTAAGGTGTACCTTATACTTGGACTTTCTCAAAGAGCAGTAACATCACTAGCCCAGGAAGCTGAACCGTGGAGACAGCTGACATTTCTCAGTTGGCCACTGGAAAGCAGACACACTGTGCTACATGCTTCCAACAAGATCCTTGAATACCTGCACTACCCCATTGGAGAACTGCTGGATCACAGTAGGGTGCAGCTGAAATGGGCATTGGAAATTGGTCTCTCTGTTCCAAAGTGGAGATGTAAATGACTTGTCCAAGGTTACAATTATATAATAAAACTCTGCCATACCATAATACTAAGGCAGAGAAGTTTGTGGATAAAGAGGGAGGTTCTCTACTTCTATGTATTTGCATCTTGAGGGGCTTGAAGCTGATTGCTGGGAGCCTACTCTGAATTTTCAGATTCTGGCTCTAGGTAGAACCTGATAATATGTATTTCTAGTAAATTTCCTGGTGCCAGTGGTGTAAGGACTGTATCTGAAGAACCACCAGTATAAGCCATATTGTTACATTATTGCAATGTTAATAGCTGAAGGAGAGAGAACTGGTCTACCTATTTAGCAGTCTGGGGTTCTAAGGAACCAGCAGAGGTATCCATAGCAATCCAGGTATAAACTAGGGTTTGGCACCACCTAGTGGCAGATATCTAATGCTGTTTCTTCATGGATGGGGACAATTCTGAGTCCTGTAGCTGAGTTAGGCTCTTGGAATCTATTGGATAGTGAGTGGCTCTATCTCCTGGTTTGCAAGCATTTCTTTTGTTACATTGGTTTGGGAAGACTGAACATTGAGGCCCATCAGCCATCTTTAGACTACTGGCTACTTCTGTATTTGCCTTTACCTCTTGAGCCTGTATCCTACTCTTCCCCAGCAGATAAGAGCAGTTCTGTCTCAGAAGCTGGAGAGGAAGATGTACTGTTTCCTAAATTGTACTGTGGTAGGATTCTTTTTTTTTAGCTGCCAGTGGTGGAAGTTGCATAACTTATCTTCACACACCTGTCATTGTCATCTTCAAAGTTGTCGCCATCATTGTCCTACCTCTGGGCTTTTACAACCTTCCATATACACCTATCAGAAATCCGTTTGAATGCCCAAGGCCTTAGCTTATGCTCCCCTACCTCTAAGACTCATCCTGTCCCTCTTACTGAGGTCTGTTTTTCATTACTCTTAAGGGCTGGACATGCTTGTATCTAACTGTGCTGCAGACCTCAGGAGAGCTCTTCAGCATGTGCCATACCTGTGTTACAGAGAAGAATCCCAAGCCTCCAGAAGGGGGACATGTTGTCTAATTTGTTGTAATAACCAGTAATAATTAGCAATATTCATTGTCTAACACACCAGAGGCACAGATAGCTGGAGGGTTTGTTTATTTAAATACAGGGCCCTGGGTATGTAGAACAAGCACTCTCTCACTAAGCTACACTCCTCTCCTTCTTGTTTGGTTTTCCTGTTGAGACAGGGTCTGACTTTGTCACTCAGGTAGATGGACCTGGAACTTACTAACTAGCCCAGGCCAGCCTTGAACTTAGAACCCTCCCGTCTCCACCTCTGGAGTGCTGTGGCCACAGGCTTGAGCTACCATGTCCAGCTATCAAGTGACTTTTGTTTTGTTTTGTTTTTGTTTTTTTGTTTTGTTTTGTTTTTCGAGACAGGGTTTCTCTGTGTAGCCCTGCCTGTCCTGGAACTCACTCTGTAGACCAGGCTGGCCTCGAACTCAGAAATCCGCCTGCCTCTGCCTCCCAAGTGCTTGGATTAAAGGTGTGTGCCACCACCGCCTGGCATCAAGTGACTTTTGATAAGATATCCTCTCCTCATAAACTGTCAGTTCTCTGGGAGCCAAGGTGCCATCTTACATGGTCTTGTGCACAGCCCAGGGTCCCTGCTCCATTGCAGCACTGTTACATCGCAGGGCTCAGGGTTTATGAGACCAACGTCCCGCTGTCCTCCACACATACTGCCACCTTCCACCTGCCTCTCTCCTTTCAGTTGGCTATGGTTCATGACAAGGAAAGGGTCTTCCCTGCACTCTGAGGGTAGCCCCTGTTGTTAACCCCAGCTAGCCTCTGCTAAGATTCTCCCACAGTACAGGCTGTGGGAAAAACTTATACCCCACCATCATGGCAAGTGATCCTAGTGGCTTCTGTTCCTTGCCCGGTTCTAGTCTTTGCAGCTCCCCACACACCCTTCCTTCCCTGAGTTTATGCCCTCTCCCTTTTGGTCATCCTCATTCCAAGCACCTGGTGAAGCATGGCGCAGGAACACTGAGAGAGGGGTTAATCGGAGTCAGCGGATGGTGAAAAAGTGCCTCGACACCGCGCATGCGCTGCTTCAGACTGGGACTGTGGGAGAGACAGCGGATCTAAATATTTAAGAAACACTGAGTCACTCCCTCTCTGTGGTGAATGTGACTTGCAAATGTGCTTTCATTTATCGTCCCGCCTCCTCTCATAAAACTGCCACTTGCAGGAGAGAGGAAAAGTGGCTCAGGCCTAGCATGCCTGAGTACTCTGTGAAGCTGAGGCAGAAATCCCGGTCTTCTACTCAGTGGCACAGTGGTCCCTGGGGAGGTCCCTTTATTTGGGAGAGCCTCATTTCCTCTGTCCTAGGTTCAGTTCTCAATCTTAAGCTTCGATCTTAATCCTGAGAGCCCCTTCCAATTGCCCAACCCTAGAACCCAGTATTCCTGAGGGTGGATGAATCTTATTTTTAAAATCAATTCTGGGGCTGGGGAGGTAATTCAATAAAGTGCAGGCTGTTCAAGTACTGAGGGCCTGCATTCAATCCCCAGAACCCACATGAAGTAGCTGGACATGATGGAGTGTGCTTGTAATCCTAGCACTAGAGTGGCAGAGGGACCCTGGGACCAGCTGGCCAGCTAGCCTGGCCTATTCTTGGCAAGCTCCAGTCCAGTGAGGTAACCTGTCTCCAAAACCAAGATTGACTGATCCTGAGAAATGACAACCCAAGGTCTCTCCAACATACACAAACATGCACATACGTGCGCACATGCATGCAGAGAGAGATAGACAGATAGAGACAGACAGAGACAAACAGATACAGATAGAGACAGAGAGACTGACTGACTGACAGCTACCTTTGGTCACCTTGATGGTCAGCTAGCTTGGGAAACCGTGAATCTAAATACCCCGAAAGATTTGTTTCTAACTCAGTCACCAGACCAAGGAAGAATCATCAAAGTTATCATTCCAAGCTATTTGGGATCTTCAGAATTGAGATCAAAGTCACTGCTTTTTGATGCTGTTTGGAACAAGGCATAAAAATGAGACTTGTCAGAACTACTGAGATGTTTTTCTCTGAACTTTGTTATAAGGTTAGATGTAACTCTGTGCGGGTCTAACCCATGCTAACTCTACGCTCTGTAGGTGAAGGAAGTTTAGTCTACATTGGCTCACACCACTGCTGCCCACAATGTTGTCTTTCACTATAACTTTTATTTCAGCTGTGCGTCTCAGGAACTACATTTCTTATGGAATGACTTTATCTAAATTATGTATTCTGAAATATTGAACCAGAATCACGAATTACAACTATACTATCTGGAGAATTAAAAATGACTCTCTTAGTACCCAGGTGGTCTTAGAAAAGCTACAGGAAGAGAACGGAAGGGCTTGACATTACTGCTCAAAAATAAAGTTGACCAAGGACTGTGATGTTGTGGACAATTTCATACACTAAAATCCCTTGCCTCATTCATGCATGACCAATGGGTGTCAGTATTCTTTCCATATGTAAATGCTCTGTGGAATGTTTAGCCTATCTCTTATAGCCTTGCCACTTTTTGGTTGTGAAAACATCACTTTAACTTTCTGGAACAAACACCTACTGCCCAGAGGGAACATACACATTTGTAGGTCCCTAAAATTCAATTTCTGGAGATATTTTTCAGGCACCATAAAAGAAAAAAGAAAAATGACCAAGTTTACTATGACTAAGAAGTAATCTTTCATAAACACCACAGTCTAGATGACAGTGCATACTCTGCTGGTAGTTGGCAGCTTTACGATATTCCTTAATTCCTTAATTATTAAGACCTCAATCCCATCTTTAATACCAAAACCGTAAAGAGGAAGTGTGATCTCATTCTAGGCCTCACACAAGCTCCATCCTGCCTCCTCAAAGGAGACAGTGCTCCTAATAGGCCTTGCGTGCCAGAAGAGGGGACCCATCTGTATGAGTCTAGAAAACTTCACACATTGATACTGTGTGTGTATGTACAGTGCATGCATATGGTCGTATGTGAATGTGTGTACATGTAAGTGCATATGCGTGAGTGTGGAAGTCAGAGCTCATCGTGGGTTATCTTCCTCATGTGTGACTCTGCCACCCAGCGCTGGCTTGAAGACCCACAGCACAGCTGTCCTCTATCATAAGTGGGCACTAAGGATCCCCATTCAGGCCCTCAGTCTTGTACACAAGCACTGCAGAGCCCAGGCCCCACGCACCCAGGTATCCTTTCTACCCTTGCTGATTCTGCCTGTGCTGAGCCCAGGGCACATAAGTCCACATCTCTAACAGAGCTTAGATTACCTGGTTCCCTGTTATAGGCTTTTCCTTAGCAGGAGACGAATGCCTTGCAGATACAGCTCCTTGGTGTGTCTGACAGCCTCTTTAAACGATGAAACTAAACTGTGCAGGGCATGAGGGAAGGAAGGGGCTCTGTTGAAGTTCTCTTCCCCTAGAGTAGGCAGCTGGCCCAGGGTGACTGTACAAAATGTGCTTACCTCAGACAGTAGTTAAGCCTTGCCTGACCTCAGACAGTGCTCCTCAGTTTGCCAGGACCTGGGATATGCAAGCCAGAAATCACAGGGTCGGCCTTCATTCTGCTGGTAGACTGGGCGCACGTGAATTTAACTGCTGTCATTGTTCAGAAGGTAGACTTCATCAAAATGACTGAACTTCAGCTTCTCCTTAGACTTTAGAGGTTTTGAAATGTTAGATGTAAGAAGAAAGTTCTATATTGCTGTTAAGCCTTTGTTGGATCTATTCTTCACTCCCTGTCCACCTTTAAGTGCCTGTAAGTGACAGAGTGGCAGCCGATGTGGTTGTGCTCTTGTGACTGGCCATGGGTTTGGAGGAATATGAAATGTTTCTTACATAAAAGTACAAAATACTGAACATAGGAGAACTACATATTTTAAGAAAAAAAATGATGCCTGTTTCTCTATGGATAAAATAAAGGATTTCCTGTGTTTAATATGTGAAACAGCTAGCTAAGAAGAATTTGACTTAAAACACCATTATAATCCACACCCAGCCCCGTGGACACATTCATTCACCCATGACTTAGGCTAAGTCTGAGAAACCTTCACTGCTGCCTTCCTGGAGTAATTTCACTGCTTGTGATCCAAGGCATGTGGGTTCTGGGGTAGCTTGCAGAACATCCTGTTCTATCCTCTGGTTCCCTCTGTCCTCACGTAACCAAAAGCAGCCTTGCTTTCTGATCATCTTATGGCTTCAGAAAGAAGGGAAAGACCAACTGTATGAGGCACAGTTAGTGCCCTGCTCTGTTTGATATGCCTAATCTACTGGTTTAAGTGCCTGCCCCATTTATAGATGAGAAAATTGAGGCCCAGTTAAGTAACTCTCTCAAGGTTACCCAGCAAAGCCGATTAAGTGGCAAGTGTCCCTCCCTGCCTGTCTCCAAGACTCTCTTGTTCCTGGTGCTCTGTGTGAAGTACTGTGTATCACAGTGACCTTAGCTTTTACCATGGTTGATAAGCAATATCCACAGCAATAGTAATCAATTCATCATCTCCTCAGCTGCTTTGGGGGTAATATTTGTTATTAAAAGGACTTCTGTGTGAATTACTTTTTGTCTATTGTGACCAAAATACCTGGCAAAAAAACAACTCGGGAAGAATTACTTTGGCTTAGGGCAGTGGTTCTCAACCTTCCTAATGCTGTGACCCTTTAAAGCAGTTCCTCACGTTGTGGTGATCACCAATCATAAAATTATTTCATTGCTACTTTATAACTGTAATTTTGCTACTGTCAAGAATTGTAACGTAAACATCTGTGTTTTCTGATAGTCTGCTGTCGGGGGCACAACTCACTGCTTGAGAACTACTGGCTTAGTGAGTCAACTGATTACAGACAGGAAGGGGAGGCAGAGGGGCTCTGTCTACAGCAGTGGGGATGTGACAGAAGCTGTTCACACTTGAGTGGCTGAAGTTAAGGGCCAGGCTGTGACCTTCAGAGACCCACCACTGGTGAATGACTTCTGCCAGCTAGACCATGCCTCCCAAAAGCTGTGTCAATGGCCTTTGAGAATAGATAGTGCCCCCAATTGGTGACTAAGCATTCAAACTCCAAGCCTGTGGGAGGACATCGTACATTCAAAGCATCACACTGTCTAATGAGCTTTTTATTAGAAAATAGTGACAGAGGATGTTTATGTTTATGAAGAAAACAAATATTTGTTTGTTCAGGCAGAAATAATGGCACTAGTTATCTGCTACTCTGGAGTCTTTCTAAAGAGAATACAGATGCAAATATTAAATAAGATTAATAACCAGTATATGCTCCCGAGAATAATGTATACATCCAGTTTAAATAGGACACTGGATTTAACAAAGGGCATTTGAGGGGAATGGCCTCAAAGCCTCGGACTCAGTTCTGACTCAGAAGCAGAATGGAGAGGCGGTTGGTGAGATCTGACCTGGTCAGTCACACTTTTCATTTTATTGTTTGGTGACAGTTGACAGCTCACATTAAACCTTTGCCAAAGCACAGAGATCAGGCCCTGGAACAGTGACTTTGCATGTGTGTTTAAATCTCTGCACCAAGCATATCTGGTACCATATTTACTCTTTGTGCAAAGAAGAAACCCATGCATTGGAAAAGCCAAGAACTAGTTTAAAGGACCTATAGATGGGTGATCTAGATACCTGGTGTCCATGTCCTCACCTCCAGACACAGAGATATCTCCTTTTCTGGATCCTCAGGTCCAAGTTATTGGTTCCTTTTGCCCCTACCCACAGATACCTACACAGATATTTACATTACAATTCTTAACGGTAGCAAAATTACAGATGCAAAGGGAGGCTTATCTACATGCCAACTCTCCGTTACCTTCCCTGAGGATGCTCTTGGGTATGACACCAGCTCTCCGTTACCTTCCCTGATGGAGCTCTTGGGCATGTCTATTACCAGCTTTATCAGATCTGCTTTCTCCTACTGAGCCCCTGTGTAGCTCAAACTCCCCTACTGGCCCAGACCTTACCATTCCTTATTTTGGAAAACTTTTTGAAACTCAACTGAAATACAGCCAGTTGTCATTATTCATGATAATTATATCCTATAAAATAGCCATGAACACTGAATTATTGACTACGGAATTATTTCTCTTAAGGGAAATACAGTAAGAGGGTCTCAATAACCTCTCTCATTCCTTGTCATCTGATCATTACATAACCTTTGTTTTATGTTCGGTGCTGTCTAAAGGCATCTCATTTCATACAGACTGTTGATTCATTAACATTAAACTCGGAGCCAACAGCACTATAGTGCGAGCCCGAGCAGAGTGTGTGTGCTTTATGTATTTTAACTGCTGGGCACATCCCAGCCTCCTGGTGCTTGGGAACACTAGAAGGAATGTCAGTTCTGTTCTTAAGAGCCTTTCAAACAGGAAAGTCAGCAAAACACATGGCATAGAACAGGCCTTGGAAAGGACATGTGGGTAGTATGAGAGCAGAAACAAGTTTGGATGTTGTCCTGACCATCTACACTGTGTACTTGTTGACTAAAATTCTCTGCAATTCAGAAAGCCCACAGAACAGATGGAAGCTCTGGGGTGGGTATAGAATGCTTTGCTTAGTTTCTGATCTGTGTGGCTAGCACTGTTCCTATCTAGAGAGGTTGCTATTGCTCATCTGATGGAAAAAAAAAAACAATTGCAACTTTCCTAAATTCTTCAGTCAGTTCTGATTTTGTTGTGGTGAGCTGTGGTCCAGTCATTCTTCTCTCCTCTGACCTCTGCACTCACTGTAATCTTTCATACTCATTGCTGTACGATCGGATGACCTCTCTTAGATCTCAGCCGTGAGAGGAGATGATCCAAGTATTCTCATGGGTCTAACTCATTTCCTTTAACATGGTGTTCTCTAGTTCTATCCATTTGGTGACAAATGACACCTTTTTATGATTGAATAATATTGAAGGATATTTTATTTTGCCTATTTACTTATGTGTTGATAGGTATCTGAGATGATTTTGCATCTTAGGTATTGTGCAAATATGAGTACTCAAATATCCCTTTGGAATGCTGATTTCTTATTTCCATATACTTATACATATAGTTATATATGTATACATATATAAATATCCAGCTAGTTTACATATACATGTATAATATATACATATATTACATTACATCTATATGTATGTATGTGTGTGTATGTATACACATACATACACACACACACACACTAGCTGGATCACATAGTAGGTCCATTTTTGTTTTTTTTGAGAAACCACCATATTGTTTTCTATAACACTATTCATTTACATTCCTACCAGAAGTTTGTTAGTTCCTGTTTTCCACATCCCCACCAGCATTTGTTACTTGCCTTTTAAAATATAGTATTGATTCTAATTGGGCTGAGACAGTATCTGACTGTATTTTGATTTTGGTTTTCCTGATGGCCAATGATGCTGAATGAACACTTTTCATATATTTGTTGGCCATTAGTATTTCTTCTTTGAGAAGAGTCTGTTCCTACCATTTGCCCATTTAAAATTGGATCACTCTGTCAGGTGACCAGTTGCCATGTGCTTTCTCCTATTCTACAGGATGTCCCCATCTCTCTGTTGAGTTTTGAGCTATGTAATGTGATGTCACTCCATTCCATGTGCTTTCATTGTCTGTGCTTGTGGGATCCTACATAGAAAGCCATTGTCCCCAAACGGTGTCTTGCCACCTTTCTCTTTGTTTTAGTGATTTCAGGGTTTGGGTTTTACATTCAGGTTGCTGCTACACTTTGAGTTGCCCTTTCTCTGATGTATATGTGCAGTGCCTTTGTCAAGGACTACTTGGCTGTAGAAATGTAGGCTTAGTCCTGGGTTCTCTACTCTCTTCCATTGGTCTATGTGTTTCTTGCTTGTTCCAGTACCATGCTGTTTTATTTACTATGGCTCTGTAGTAGATACTAAAGTTAAGGATTATAGTGTCTCCTCTTTTATTTGGTTTTGGTCAAAACTGCTTTGACCATTCAGATCCTCTACATTTCTAGATGAATTGTAGGATTCTCTCCTACTGTATTGTGAAGAACACAATCACTGTTTCTGTGAGGACTGTGTGGAATCTGTCAATCACTTTGGGTATCATGGACATTTAATAGTGTTAATTTTTTCAAATCTGTGAATATCAGAGATCTTCTAATTTTGTTGGCGTGTCTTTAATTTCTTTCATGAGGATTTTGTAATTTTCATCTTAAAGGTCTTTCAGTTCCTTGTTTGGTCCTCTTTTTTGATAGTTATCCTAAACAGAATTGGCTTTCATGATTTCTTTCTCAACATATGTATTTTTTAGTACATGGAAAAGCTACTGGTTTTTGTATGTTGATTTTTTTATATCCTGCTATTTTACTAAATTACTTCTAATACTCTTTTGAGAGAGGCTTAACTTATAAATAGTCATATATGCAGACAGGGAAATTTGACTTCCTTCCTTCTTACTAGTATATCTTCAATTTTTGCTGCCCTCATTGTGTCTGAGCTTTCTAGCCTTATATGTCATGAAAAGCAACAAGAGTGATTGCTTTCCTTCTTCCTGATCTTATAGCAAATGCTGTGGTTTTCCCCTCATTCACAATAATACTGCCATAGATTTGTCATAGGTCTTAGGTCTTTAGTAATGTTAGGAACAATTCTTCTAGAATTATTCTCTTCTTGCTCTAGCTACTGCCAAGTCTGCTGTCGTTGTTACAGCTGCTTCTCTGAAGGATGCTCTGTGCCTCCACCTCTTCTGAGGTTGTCAAAACCACTAAATGCTGTCCAGCTCCTAGGCATGCACACCTCTCACTGCTGGCCTACTCTCTGCAGCCCATCCTCTTCTATAGCTGTCAAAAGTCTACTTACTGCCTGAGCCAGGGGGTGAATGGTTCTAGAGCTCACTGACTCTAAGGTTAAACCTACAGTCTGAGGCTGAAAAACCTGACTGGTTATAGCAGTGGTTCTCAACCTGTGGGTCGTGACCCCTGTGGGGGTAGAATGACCCTTTTGACCACCAGAAAATATAGATACTCATATTATGAATCATAACAGTAGCAAAATCATATTTATAAAGTAGCCATAGTTTTATGGTTGGGAGTTCCACAACATGAAAAACTTTATTAAGGTGTCTCAGCATTAGGAAGGTTGAGAACCACAGATCTATAGTGACTATCCCAGAACTGTAATAGTCAAAGTAGATTATTTTTCTTTGACTGTACTTTTTGGCTGTTAAAACCATTTAATTTCTTAGGAGTTCACTGCAGAAACTAATCATTACCCTTAAGGCTTTTAAATTATCCCCCAAGGAGCCATACTGATAGAATTAATATTTCTTATTACATGGTTAAAGAGTAGCCTTAGGAAGTAGTGAAATGGCCCAGAGGGTAAAGGTACTTGCCACCAGGCCAGGTGACCTGAGTTCCAATCTCCTGAATCCACATGGTGTGAGAAGAGAATTAACTTCAGCAAGTTGTCCTCTGACCTCCACACATATGGCTATGCCATAAGCAGGCCCTACCCTCCACAGACTAAATAAATAAATAAATAAATAAATAAATAAATAATAAAAATGTGATCTAATAAAGTAGCTTTTGATACAATCTAACTGTGACTCTCCATCTAGTCAGTCAAAGTAACACAACTGACCCAGGAGACTCAGCTTAGAAGCGAGACATCGTTAGAACAGTGAGTGACTTCAGATTAGAGAATGAAACAGTGACAGGAAATACATCACAGTTGCAAAAGATATGTATAAAATGCCTACAGATTTTTCTTGATAAGACAATAGGATGTAAAAGAAGAAAAGCCATTGTGAAACTCCATCAAAGGACTTAAGGCTGAATTTTAAATAAAATGTATGCCAGATGGTATCTGTAGTTGGGTTAGCCCCATGAAACTCAGATGGTCCCAAGCCTCTGAGATATGCTTGCCCAGTTGTTTCTTTAATAGCTCACTAATAGCTTTATCCCTTGTATTGGAGGACATCGCTTGCTTCTTCAAAAACCCCTAAGCGTTTCTAGAAATGACTAAGGGGCTAATGTTCCCTTTGATCGAAATTAACCATAGCGATTTTCCATTCTCTTATTACTTGATCATCTAAATATTCATTTACTCTCTATTTACTAGATGTTTATTGAGTGCTTACCAAGTCCTAAGTACACCACAGTTGCCCACCACCCGTTGCTTATGGCTGCCGGCAGGGGGTGGCCTCTGGAAGTCACCCTTGGCTCAGAATGTGAGCTTTTTGTCTCATACTGCCCCTGTGAAAAGTGAGTAGCAGTTGGCTATTTTATGCAAGATTGATCCTAAGGCTTCGAGGATGCTCTTGTGGATGCACTCCATGCAGATGTGCCTGTGAGTAAAGATAGCGTAAACACAGGAAGTGGAGGAAAACTAGCACTCCTGGGCCCCCTGAGGACTACTTCTCACTCCATCCTTGTCTTTCAGCCTCACCTCCCAGCGTAATTTTTTTTTTTTTACTGTCTCCTGTTTGCCACAGCAGCCTCCGTTTCTGGACCTCCCCTGTAACCCATCTTTCCTAGCGCTAATATTCAGATGCTTACGTCTCTTTATTTGGTTTTAACTAAAGGCAATTTAATTATCTCTGTCTCTTCTTCTGACTCTGTCTCTTACTCTTTGGGGTATGGGGTCTTTATTTGCTTTAACTAAAGACATCGTTGAGGTGTCACGTTCCTGAAAAGAGAACTTCTTCCCCTTTTGGACACATTCTGATATTCACAGCAATGCACTTTAACATAGTTTTCTTTCTCCTTACCACACTGGAATTTTGAAGATACCAAGTCTTTTCTAAGCGAATAGAAGAGATCTCCAACTATAATCCCATATTTTCCTTTAATATAGTTACCAATTTCTTTACTATAAACTCCAAGAAGGCAGATTTCAAAAAGAATAATAGAAAAGTAACTATACTAATGGTTTAGCATACACACCACTCCAACGGTAGAATAAGAAAACAGAAATTGAAGGGATAACAAAGACAAGAACTTGTCTAAGAATAGAAAAGCATTTAGGGAGTAATGAATGAAATATAAAATACCACAAAAAAATACAGAGAATATTTTTGTAACAAGAGACCAGTGAAGGTCTTTCTAGCCATGGGAGATGGGTGAAAGCAAGCAATGTTCTTGTTAAATCTGTTTCCGAATACAGGATATCCACACAGGAGTAAAACTCAACAGCACTATGCAAAGTGACGAGACCAGGTGCAGATGTCACTTCTTGTATGATCCTGTTTATACAAACTATCCCTAAAAGGCAAATGTAGATGGACAGCCAGCAGAGTAGAGGTCATCAGAGAAGCCCACAAATGGCTAACAATGAGTAGTGGCTTTATACAGTGATGGAATGTTCTAGAACAGGTAGTGATAGTCAAGCAGCTTTTTAAAAATGTACTGCTTGAGACTTTCATACATGCATATAATGTGGGTTGGTCAAATCCACCCCTGAACCCCTCTGCTGTAGCTCCTGCCTGACCTACCACCACTTTCCCCACTTCAGAGAATATACACCTCTTTAAACCCACACAGACCACTTAGTACTGCCAATATCTGCATATGTGTAAGCCCAGCCGCTGGAGCATGGACAACCTATCAGGTTGGATCGCTGAAGGACCCTGACTCTCCTTCCCCTAGCAGTCTTCAGTTGCTGGGGGTGGACTTTGTGAGCTCTTTCCCATAGCTCCTCTTTGAGTTGGCTTGATCTTGTACAGGTCTTGTGCATGCAGTCTCTGCCACTGTGTACGGTAGCCCTGTTACATCTCGAAAGCACTGGTTTAGGTCAGTCTTCCATCATCTCTGTTTCTTATGGTTCCACCCCCTGTTCCACAATGGCCCCTGCAGGGAGAGGGTGTGATATAGCTTGCCCATTCAGGATTGAGCACCCCGTGATCTTTTACTCTTTGCACACTGCTCAACTGTGAGTCTCTGTATAGGTCACCACCTACTGCCAAAGGGAGCTTCTCTGATAAGCATTCACCAGCTAGTTGTGCATGTTAAAAGCAGAATTTTATGATATACCAGTTATCTTTCAATCTTAAGCAGATATTAAGGCAAGTTAGTTCTTGTACTTGGAGTGTTAGAAGAAAATGAAAACCTGCCATGGTGGTAGAGAATGACCAAAGGGTACCAATTCTAACTTTTTAAGATAAGTAGCTACTAAGCATATTAAGTACAAATTAAAGCAGTGGATGGGGTATTTATTTACCTGGAAGCATGAAAAGAAATTCTAAGTTTCCATTCTTGGGAAGGAGGTAGTCCGGATGGTTCTTCTATGATACTGGTCCTGAGAAGAACATTTATAACTTCTCCAAAGCTGTCACTGTGTCCTTGCATTTTCACATCTGGGAACTTCTCTTGAGTAAATATTTGCCACTTAAATAGGAGGTAGTAAAGTCCTGTTGACACAGCAGCATGCTTCTGCTGCTAGGAAGGAAAGTCTGAGGGCACAGTGCATGAAACAAGACAGACATGGGACGTGCACACACAAAGCCCAGAGAGATGCACTCCAGAGTCTGAGCAATTGCCTCATACTGGCAGGATAATATAATTTAAGCCTTCTTGATTATTCTTATCTATATTCCAGTATTTTCCAAATAATTCATAATAGTAACTTTTATAATAAAAAAATTATTTCTGTCTTTTCTTACTTTTAAATGTTTTTTTTTATTCATTTTATTATCTTTGTTAAAAACAAGGTCCTGATATGTAGCTTAGGCTAGCCTTGAACTCTCCCTCCTCCCTCCTGTCTTCTGAGTGCCAGAATTACAGATGTGTGACCAGCTAATAAATTTGTTTTGCATCTTACCTACATTTTTACATGTGAGAAAGCTCTCTGGTTCTTGTTTTAGTTTAGTGAATCCCTCCATAGGAATAAGCTTACAAAAGACAAAAATCCTGTTCTACTCTAACGACTAGATCAGTGATTCTCAACCTTCCTAATGCTGTGACCCTTTAATACAGTTCCTCACGTTGTGGTGACCCCCAATCATAAAATTATTTTTGTTGCTACTTCATTACTGTAGTTTTGCTACTATTGTCAACTGTAATGTAAATTTCTGTGTTTTCCAATGGTCTTAGGCAACCTCGTAAAAGGATTCGACAACCCCAAAGGTGTCTCAACCCACAGGTTGAGAACCATTGGACTAGAGTCACAAGATCTATGAAAAGCCCTTGAAGCCAGGATGTTTCTCTCTGCCCATAGGGGTTGTCTTCAGGTTGGGATAGGGGGTGTTATATGGTTTGGGAATTTGATCAAAGGGTCAGTAGTAATTGTATAACATATAGCATTATAAATTGAACTGTTTTTGAGAGTTTTCTATTTCAAATACAGCTGTGTATGTTCTCAGGTTTAAATGGAAATCTTCCAATTAGGAATTTATGTCCCCTGATGTAACAATGTCTTCTCCCATTTTCCTAGACAGAATCATGAATAAACTGAAGGACAAGCAGGACCAGATGATACCATGAAGAGAAGTTTACAGGCCCTCTATTGCCAACTGTTAAGTAAGTTCATGCTGCATTTATTCTTTACCTGGAATGTGCCAAGCTTATCACTTATTAGGCTTCAGGGTCTTTGTCAACACCGGGATTGAGTCATTCTCTCTCTCCCTCATCTAGATAAGCCACCAAGCCTCAGGTCGCTCATGTCTTAGGTGTCCATCACTCTCTAGACCTCATCCTAATTCTCATGGGACTGAAGTATCATTAATTCAAAATGCACATGAAAAATATTTTTGTTCTTTGTTGCATGGTACAGTATAAGGTGTTACTGTATGACCTAGTGTTGATTTCTCACAAGAAAGAAATGTTAGATTGTATCTTCTGAATTTTTGTCACATGGAACCCAATAGGCTTTGGGGACTGCATAGCCTCTGACTTGGAATATTCTGTGTAGTTATGTGGGATTCTCAGATAGTGAGTGGTGTAAGTTTGGTTTCCTGGTTTTGTGGCAGCGAAAGATGTGCTGGACAGTGACTTTCTCATGTGCTTTTGGGTTGTGGCATAAAGAACCATTATGTTGGTACTCGGGATGGGCGTTGCTACTGAGTGTTAAGACCAGCCCCATGCTCGGATGCTCCAGACGACCCACTTGGCACACCAGACACAGGCCACTCTGAGTCACAGCAAAGCCTTTAAGTTGGAAGCCTTGTGGATGGAGCCCATTGTGTCTGTCTAGGCTGGTGGGGAGACAGGTGGAAGATGGGTCTTTCCTAGACCAAGCGGCACCTGAGAGAATAAAATGAATCAGACGAAGGCGATTGAGATGCAAATCACTATGCAGTCAGCCCGCAGAATTTCAGACTCAGGTTAGATTGTTGCAGCACTGCAAAGCATTTTATGTACACGGTCTGGGGCCAAGCGTTTTAATTGGCTTGTTTCTTCTGCCGAATTCTAATCCCAGAAACTCATAAGGTTAGTTTAACCTACTGGAAAGTTGCCAAGCATTATGGGGACCCTCTTCTGTTCTTTTTCTGTGTGTCCTATGGGACTATACGGTCACTGTCTTTCTTTTTTTTTTTTTCTATAATAAGCTTATTTGTTAGGGGGCTTTACAGATTGAAGAGGCCATGTTATAAAGAAATGATTAAATCTACTTTGATGAGAAAGAAGACTATGAAGGATAAATAGTTTCCCCCATACACACACACACACACACACACACACACACACACACACGTGTGCTACGTCTCAAAGAAAGGGAGGTAGGCCTCACTGCAGGAGAACCGGGGCATGGCAAAACAGCATAGCAGACTTGAAAGGCAGAGAAATGTTTGAGGAATCACCTGTGCTGATTGTGTGTCCCAAGTCTGCATATATTTTAAAGCCATGTATTATCTGAAAGGCATTGGATAAATTATTCTATTCTTCATAGTTAGGCCTAATGTCATACAGTGTCCGTTCTTCTAAACTGAGCATTATAAAAGCTGGAAGGGTTAGACATCACCTGGACAGCTGCAGGTGCCAGTGGTCCTTGCTTGCAAGGAAGCTGAGAGACTCAAAAAGCACAATGAGGCGGCTCTTTGGTAGTTAGAAGATAGGTCCTAACCATCACTAAACCTCCCAAATTATTGGCATGCATGATAACTCATATAGGCTGTTGGTATCCAGTTAAGTTATGCCTATGTCAGCATCACCCATGAACAAAATGTCTACCTTGTCAAAATCAGCTGCATTATTGAAGTCAGGAGTTCTCCTGAGCATGAAGGCTTTCACCTCTAATCCCAGCATTTGAGAGACTGAGGCAGGGGGATCACAAATCTGAGGCCTGTCTGGGCTGATAGTGAGATCCTGTCAAAAGACAACAGAGACTTGGGGAGGAGGGGGGGAGAAGAGAGAGAGAAGGGAAGGAGGGAGGGA
>NW_021620939.1:1827334-1880413 GCF_004785775.1 Grammomys surdaster | reverse complement strand
AGACAGAGATAGATATGACCAAAAAACATATCTAAAAAGATTGAATGGAAATGTTGATATGAAAACCATTTTTTTTTGTCAAAAAATGACTTGTTGGGGCTGGAGAGATGGCTCAGCATTTAAGAACACTGCTTTTCCAGAGGTCCTGACTTCAATTACCAGCAACCACATACATGGTGACTCACAACCATCTGTAATGGGGTCCATGCCCTCTTCTAATGTATCTGAAGACAGTGACAGTGTACTCACATATATAAAATAAATAAATCTTTTTTAAAAAATCTTTTTTTTCACTGAAAGTATTGTTAATATGCAATGCTATGCGTATATGTGTACATGTGTTTGTAGGTGCTCTGGCCTGAATAAGTGTGTGCGTCCCTGTATGTGAGCAGAGTTGGGTGGGGTATAGAGGTCAGCTTCCAGCATCTTCCTACCCACTTGCTCTTTTGATACAAGATCTCTCCCTGAACTTGGAGCTTGCCACTACAGCTAGACTGGCCTGCCAGAGAGCACCCAGGATCTTTCTGTCTCTGCCTCTACAGCTCTGGGTTTACAGGTATGTGCAGGGCCTGACTCTTAATGGGTGCTGGGGCTCCTCGTGTATCTACAACAAGTAGTCTAATCTAGAGCTTGGATCATAATAGGACTCCACAAAGATTTAATTTTGTGATCTGCCTCCATAAAAGTCTAAGACATCATTAATAGAAGATGCACTGCTATTTCATGAACCACTAAGACAAATATGTTGTTTAAGCCTTCGTATGCTGTCAGTTACGTCCTTACACCATAGAAGCATGTGCCTGGGTGACATATGTAATTAATAGCTAGAGTGTGGCTACCTGGGTAATATAGTCCTCAGGTTTTTAACCACTCAGTTCTCCTCAAGGACCCAGTCTCAGCAAACCTGTCTATAATTCAGACTCCCACTGCTGCTGGGTCCTTTGAAAGCTAAGGAGAGGCTAGAGGAGCTGAGACATCACAAACTGAAGTTGGCCCATGTATTCTGTCTTCATGGTTTGTTTCCCCTGACAAATGAGGGAAAATTTTCCCTAAATTAGAGGGAGAACTGAAGTAAATTGTAACTGACAGAGTGTTTAGATCCAAACAACTATTGACTCTGCATCTTGCCTTTCAGATGTTGCAGGCAATCCTGCAGCTCCTGAAGGGTGTTCTTGAGGTTGGGGTGAAGGGAGCTTTCTTTGCCCCTCATTCTTTGCATAGAGTATCTTCCTTGCTGCTGACACTCTGTGCTCCCAACCTCTGTGGAATGTGGCAGTGTCAGATTCTGGATAAAGAATGCACAAGTTCAATCCTGGCCCTTCTAAATCATTGGAATGAATTTTCATTCAAAACAGCAATTTGAGCATGCTTTCCATGGCTTAACAGCTGTTGGGCTGTCTCTCCCCGAGGCTTTGCCTAGCAGCTGTGATGTGGGACCATGTTGGAACTTGATGTTATATTTCTTCCTTACTTCACACTGAGTGATTGTTTGTTTGCTTGCTTATTTTGTTAAATCAAAAATTGGAGACTGAATTTTTTTTTCTTTCATGAAAAGGTTTGCAAATACTCTCTAGGGATAGAATAGATCTTTGAATCTCTGAAGGCATTCACACACATTTGAAGCAGAAATGCTTTCAAACATGACTTAGCCCAGAAAGTGTAGACATACAGTCTTTAGAATGCCTTTTACATTGTAGGCTATGATTCTTAAATTTATGCAAGTAAACAATTCCTTTTTGCCAATAAAATCTTAGTAAGATATTCCCATTGTAAGCAATGTCAGTAAAGACTGAAGAATAACATTTCGAAGAAACTCAATTTTATGGCTTTGAATATCCTTCATTATAGGATTGCCAAGGAATGTCTATGAGGAGCATTGTGCTCATGGTTAGGAAAACTATTGGCTCTTATAAAGAAATTCTCTTTTCTTTTTTAAGTGTTAGGTACTGTTATTTTATTTGAAAGAATGTTTAAGTAAAATGAAATAATTTTGTAAATAGTCCATTTCCATAAATGCCAAACTAGATTTCTAGAGAGTTCTATTATAACAGACTGTGTACAGATAATCTTTTTTTGATACTTTCTTTATTTACATTTAAAATGTTAGCCTCTTTCCAGGTACCCCCCCCTAAAAAAAAAACCCTATCTCATCCCTCCTCCCCTGCTTCTATGAGGACGTTCCCCCATCCACCCACCCTTGAATTCCCCTACACTGGGGCATCGAGCCTTCACAGGACCAAGGTCCTCTCCTCCCATTGATGCTCAACAAGGCCATCCTCTGCTATATATACAACTGGAACCATGGGTCCCTCCATGTGTACTCCTTGGTTGGTGGTTTGGGAACTCTGGGGGGTCTACTTGGTTGATATTGTTTTTCTTCCTATGGGGTTGCAAACCCTTTCAGCTCCTACAGTCCTTTCTCTAACTCCTCCATTGGAGACTCTGTGCTCAGTCCAATGGTTGACTGCGAGCATCAGGCTCTGTATTTGCCAGATTCTGGCAGAGCCTCTCAGGAGACAGCTATATCAGGCTCCTGGTCAGCAAGCACTTCTTGGCATCCACAATAGTGTCTGAGTTTAGTGACTGTGATGACCTTTCCTTCAGTCTCTGTTCCACACTTTGTCTCTGTATTTGCTCCTGTGAGTGTTTTGTTCCCCTTTCTAAGAAGGACCAAAATTCTGTTTTCTACTAAAATATATAGAAGGAGAGAATGTAGGGTTTGGATGTAAAGGACTACTCTGAGCTCCTCTTTCCTCTGACCAATTATACGATTTCCTAAGGTGATTCCTCAACTGTGATGCCCAAATGAAGAATATACTATCTACCCCGATATGTGTTCATGAGAGATAAAGGAGGGGTTATAAAAACACTCCAGTGTTCCAAAATGCCCTTCAAATTTGAGCTTTTGCTTTATTAGTAATTATTAATATTTAGTAAATAACAGTCACTTGCTTAGCAACCCTATTTTAAAGAAAAGAGCAGAGTGGTCTACATTACTCTGCCCAAATGCTGATGTGGGGGTGGGGGGGGGGGCACTTTGCTCTACATAAAGTGCATGAACTGTTCCAGAGGACAGGTTAGAACTCTAGGATTTTTTTTTTTCTGAAGAAGAGAAGGTTAAGTAGTTATTTGGATGTTTGGGGGAGTGTTGTTGTTTAACTAAAAATGGTACTTTTTCTATCAATTCTATATTCATTTATAATTAATCTCAGGGCATGAGTCACTGGCTTTTCTAATATATGGTAGATATTGGAGATTCTTCAGGCCAGAACCCAGGAAGCTTCTAAACCGAAGACCATGGCCTCTGAAGCCTCTGCATCCAGCCCCTCCTCCCTCTCATCCCTGGCTCTCCTTGAGTCATTTTCCCTGGCAACCCTTTTCCTTGTGGCTCATCCTCCCTGGGGAAGTTCGCCAGCCCCTCCCCTCCCAAGGTCTGGTCCTCTCTCCCTGCTTCAGGTCTCAGGTCAGTGCCTCACAGGTGAACTCAGCTTTGCCTAAGCTGCACCAGAGCCTTACCAGGAGCTGTGGCTCAGGGAAGTTACCCAGATAGCAGACCAGAATCTTTTCCTGGGTACCTGCTAGAGGACACCCTGTATTCCTCTTTGTAGGCCAAAGGTAAATGAGAGGAGAGAATTGGATGCTCTGAAGTGGAGCTCCACACAGATGTGGTAATGACCAAATTGCAGCTGCTCTCCTGAAGATCTCTGTGAGGTGTGACCAACCCCCCATCCTGAGAGAAAGCCAGAGTAACAGGGAAGCTTTCCTGTCTGAATGCAAGGGTTTACCTAGACACTGCTAAGCATTTCTCACCTCTACGAAGGAAAATTCCTGAGAAGAAAGGATGCTTGGATAAATAGTCACCTCTTTTCATTCATATGTTCATTGTTTTGACTGGAAGTATGTTAAACAGTTGAACTAAAAAAATAAAACATAGGGCTGGAGAGGTGGCTTAGTGGCTAAGAGCACTGACTGTTCTTCCAGAGGTCCTGAGTTCAATATGGTGAACCCATGTGGTGACTCATAGCTGTCTGTAGCTGCAGTTCCAGGGGGCCTGATACTCTCATACAGACATACATGGAGGCAAAACACCAATGCACATATAAACAAACCAACACACTAACTTGCTTAAATAGGCTAACTCTAGAGACTTCATCCGTAAAAAATATCCAATATCTCACTTGGTCTAATGTTGTCAGGGTACTTACTTTTCTCATGGCAAGTATCATACAGAGTGGTGTGAGCCCTGAAAGGAGTCTGTGGGCAAGCTTATTAAAAAGGGTCCCAGGAATAACCCACAGAGCTATAGAAGAGTGGGTCTGGGGAGGGCAGGAAGCCCAGCAACAATGGAGCTTGTCTGCCTTACAGGCTCTGATAGGAGACAGATCACACTTTGAGTAACCTCCTCTACATGGGCAGATGATAAGAGACAGATCACACTTTGGGTAACCTCCTCTACATGGGCAGAGCTGGAGTCTATATTCCCAGGTACATCTGTCATCAGCTGAGTAAGACAAGACTATGCCTGGACTGTCGAAAGTTCAGGATGGTCCCATAAACACTGGGCCATTCTCCTTACCTTCACCTCTTGCCCATCTCCCATTTCTCTGAGAGTAAATTTAGTAAGAGATCACACGTCAGCTGGCTCTTGGTGGGCAGAGGCAGGCAGATCTCTGAGTTTGAAGCCGGCCTGGTCTACAGAGCAGATTACAGGACAGCTAGGGATATACAGAGAGAGAAAAATCTGTCTAAGAAAGAGGGGGGAGGAGGAGGGAGGAGGAAGAAAAACGGAGGAAGGGAGATGGAGAGAGAGAGAGAGAGAGAGAGAGAGAGAGAGAGAGAGAGGTATCACATGTCTTCCATTACTAAGTCAGGCTGAAGATTTCACCAGAGTGGTGGAGATGGCTGGTGAAGGGTTAATGACTAAGCAGGCTGGGGTGCACCATTTGGCCAGAGATGCAATTGAAATCATCCCTGGGTATAACACCCCTGCTTTACTAAATTGTGATGCAAGCAGGTATTTTATTCTTTTATTTCTTCCCTGTGAGACCAATGTTTCTCTAGCAATGCCATCTCACGTAGGAGAAGAGACTCATTTTGGATGGTGGTGTTGGGGGCTGAACACAGGAACTTGCACATGCTAAGCAAGCATTCTGCCTTGGAGCTATGTACTTATCATGATTAGCCATTATTATCTTTATTGTTATTTGTAGTGCTGGGAGTTGAACCTAAGGCCTCACATGTGGCAGGCAGGTATTTGGAATCACCAATTTTAGGATCTAAATTTCTCCCCAGTCAATGGATATTTTATAAAGTTCTAGAGCCAGTGACATGGTAAAGGTGTTTGATGCCAAGCTTGACAATCTGAGTTCAGTTCCTGGGACATATATGATAGGAGAGAACACAGTCTCAGAAGTCCTCTAACCTCCACATGCATAACAAGCTTACACACACACACACACACACACACCAAATAAATGTAATAAAAATTTAAATCATGAACTATGAAACCTAGAAAGTTATTTTATAGATTGCTAAGGCAAGTTATGGTGTACCTATAAAGGAAGAGAGAAATAAATAGCTGTATAGATGTTCCCATGAGGGAGTATTGATGGAACACATCCATATGTATCCAATAAGGAATCAAGAAGATAACTTCTATGCCCCATGACACTGTGTAAGATGGCTGTCAGGTCATTTACTTTTGGAAAAGCAAAGGACAGAAGAAAAGAAAGTGTTAAGAAATGACGTTGTTAAATTTCAACAGACATTAGTGGCCAAGGTGGGGCCCTTTTCTTTTATCTTCTGGAAGGAGCTTTATTCTTTAGCTTATATAGAAATCATATGTTCTCTCAGCTGAAAGGAAGACCCTCTAGTAATGGCTACTCCATTAACAAATCAAGGTACTGTGTCCATCCTGATAAGAATGGCTGTGTCCCCAGCCTGACTGATGTGAGGAAGGAAGTTTAAGTGCCTCGGAGGCAGAGTGCATGCTGGGAGTCCTGTCATCCCACACCTGGTCGATGCTCAGTCACACAGGCTTTCTTTCCTTTTGCTAGTACTTTAGCCTGTGCTCTGTGTGGGGCTTTTGGAGCCCGTCATTTATCCAGCTTGGCATTCCTGTCCCCTGCTGTTCAGACTCTAGCCCCACAGCCCACCATGCCACCATCTAGTCTCTGTCACATTTCTCTCAAGTTCTATACGACATGCGGTTATCTGATGCTTCTCTTGACTGGATCTGCTTAGCACTTACATGTCCCTCTGGACTGTCAGCTAAAAGCCAGCACAAGCTATTTTCAGCCCACAAGAATGTCTGGCACTTGAGTGTGCCCCTGCCCCCTCCCAGGACAGTAGCATTAGTAGTGGGATGAACTAGACAGAGGAGCAGTGAGCAGGCTGTTGGGTGATCAGAGAGACCCACAGTCATGATTATATCACATGTATTCGCAGACATTCAACACAAGCCACGTGGCTCATTTAAATTTTTTCCAGTAGCTACATTTGAAAAAAAAATGAAAAAAAAATGAGTGGAGCCAATTCAAATAGCACATTCTGTTTACTACGATGTGCTGTGCTCCCATGTGGTTCGGGTCCTAGAAGTACAGCAGCAAGGGGATGAAGGGAGGGTGGGCATATGGACGGACACACAAAGAGAAAATCTGGGTCAGATCTAAAAGAGAAGCCACAGCACCCAGGATGCTCAGTCTGTTACATGTAAGCATATGGACAGTAGCGTTATTGTTTACAGCTGAAGGGAGCTAGATTGAATACAGGTAACTAAGAGGATGAGGTCATTATATGCAGCTAGACAAGGTTTAGCTAATCTTGGTAGAAGCTCTCTGTATAGGGTATCAGTCTTCAGGCCCTAAACATCTAGGAGGAAAAAGTAAGAAAGGTATTGTGGACATTTTCTGCACATACTGTGAGCATTTGCTCTAGAACCGCAGGAAGCCATCATCATTCCTCTGTGTTTCCCCTGGGAAAGGCTTTGCCACACCTATGGGGCTGAGACAAGGTCCTCAACAACAATGCACATTCATCCTGGACTTCACCCTTTCTCTACAATACTAAAAAAAAAAAAAAAAACATGGCTAGTATATTCACACACACACACCCCACATGCACATAGAGTCCTTTGGAATTTCATGGACAGTTTACATTTACAGTATATATCAATTTAAATACTAAATCTTTGTCAGAAACATTTGGTATTTAGATGTCATAAAATTGGTAGTTGCCAGGGGGTGCTGCTGAGGAGATAGGTCAGACAGTAAAATGCCTTGCCACTCAAGCACAAGGACATGAAGCAATCCCAGCATCCATGGAGAATAAAAGCCAGGCATGAGGACTCATGTTATAATCCCAGAGCTGACAAAGTAGAGACAGGAAGATCCTCTGGACTTACTAACTGGCCAGTCTAGATAATCAGTGAGCTCCAAGTTCAGTGAGAAAACCCTGACTCCAAAAACAAGGTAGAGAGTAATAGAAGATGCTCAGCATCAACTCCTGGCCTCCATGGGCACACACACAAGTACACACACACTTACTCCCACACTCTTACATGTACACACACAAACACATGCATATATATGTTCATATATAAAAGCCCATATATGATGCAAAATTACTAGTTGGAAAAGTAAGATTTTAGCTGTAATTTCTTATAACCAAATTAGATATCAGATTCAAATTTTTAATGATAAAAATTAAGGGAGATTTTAAAAGTTGATTTCTCTGTTATCCTAGCAACATTTTAGGTCTGTGTCAGTTGCTTCAAACTGTTGGTTGTGAAGGCCCCTCAGTTCTTCCTACCCTGTATCACTGTGTAAGGACAGAGGGCCAATGTAGGTAGAACCCCTGACCCTGTGTCTACAGCCTGTCAATTTGTCTGACACGTGAAGAGAGAGGAGAGATCATTTTTAGACTTTGTGTGCTATGTTGTTTCATTCTAGTTTGTTCTGGAAAGGGCAAAGACAGAGCCCTTGCAAGGTCCATTGGTTACAGTCATCCAGGGCCAAACACAAAACAGCCCTCTGGAAGCATCTTCCAAGACCTAGAAAAGAGAAGGACCCACAGGGCCACAGGCTGTTCCAGAGGTCTTACACCCACACCATGGAGGCACAGGGGACTTCACTGTACAGGAAGATATATTTCTCAAGTCCCTGCAAGGTCTTGTCCTGAAAGGATACATTATTAAGGAGAGGGCTTGGTAGGCCCCACCCCCTTCAAGCAAAACCTCTTCATGTCAGCCTCTCCTGCTTTTCCTGCTACAAGCTCATTCCACTAACAACTCCAAAAAAATATTGTTTCATGATATGTGTGTCCCTTGGGAGAAAAACAAGGGTCAGTGCTATGTTCTGATTCATCGATGTCACAGGCTTTTGTCATGGCTCTAAGTTAATTACCAAATGACAGTTCCCCTCAGTTAAAGGCATTAGCAGACTAACTCTAATTGCAATGTCCAGGGCCACATGTCCAGATATCCATGGTGCCTGTCATAGACAGAAGCTGAAGCTTGATGTGGCAGAAGTTACCAAGAGTTGAACCTTCATAGAGAGAGCTCACAGGGAGAGAGCTCTTTCCCATTGGAATGAACTGTCAAAAATGGAATCCTTAGAAGGAAACCGTAGAACTTTCTCTACAACTCCTGAGTAGAACACTAGGTTCCTTACTTCTTTCGTTATCTCTTAGCATGCTGTTTTTTAAAGACAGTTCTGTGCAGCCCTCACTGATCTTATCTCAAGTTATTTCTCCTGTCTCAGCTTCCTAGGATCTAGGATTACAGGCATGTACCACTACCTGGATTCTTTTGGGAGAGATAGAAGGCAGTGTTTTATATAGATTAGTCTGACCTCACACTCAGATGAGACTAACCTTGGACTTCTGATCAGCCTGCCTCTATGTCTTCGTTAGGGTTCTATTGCTGTGAAGAGACACTGTGACCATGGCAACTCTTATAAAGACAAACAAGTAATTGGGGCAAGCTTAGTTTTAGAGGTTTAGTTCATTATCATCATGACTAGAAACATGGCAGCATGCAGACAGACATGGTGCTGGAGAAGAAGCTGAGAGTTCTACATCTTGATCTGCAGGCACAGGAAGAGACAGTGGACCACTGAGCCTGGACTTGAGCTTCTGAGACCTCAAAGCCCACACCCTACCCCAATGACAAACTTCTTCCAACAAAAGCCACACCTACTTTAAGGCCACTCCTCCTAATAGTGTCACTCCCTAAGAGCCTATGGAGGCCATCTTATTTCAAACCACCACATTCTAGATCCTGGGTATTGATATTATACCACATCCAGATTCAACACACTTTTAATGAAGAACCTATTCTGTGTTAGATATGATACTTGGAATGAAAATACATGAGGCCAGGTATAACTCAGTAATAGAACACTTACCTGTCATTTGATAGGCCCTGGGTTCAATTTTCCAGCACTGAATGCATGGAGACATAAGCCTTGACCTGAGTGCTCCCAAGCTAGTGGAGAGAGAGGCTTCACAAAAGAGCTATAGTACAAACCTCATTTAATGTTGTCCCTTCTCAGACAGAATGCCTGCTAGATAGCTTGTGGAAAACTCTAGAATTATATATGCAAGGTATACTTTCCACTGTCCAGAAGCCTGCAGTCAAGAGGACAGGTACAAATATTAAAGGAAAAGATGCCACATTATAAGATATGGTGAAAAGGCATCAGGCCTGTTCTCAAATCCCTTAACTAGTACAAAAAAAAAAAAAAATACAGATCCAGTTTCTGATTCTTCAGTGTATTTTTTTAAATCGGTTCCAGACTTGGGAAATGGCAAGTACTATTTTCCCAAACCAACATTATAAGTGAGAAAAAGCCTTTCATACTTATCAAACTGTTTCTCATCCAATCTACACTGATTCATGTCAACCCTGGTTACTCCTATAGCACCATGTTACTATTAAGGAAATGCAAGCCAGACATGGGGGCATACATCTGTAATTTCAACATTGAGGAGGTGGACACAAGGGAATCAAGAGTTCAGGGTCATTCTCAGGTACTTACAGAGTTTGAAGCCAGTCTGTGATATCTGAGACCTTGTGTGGCAGGAAAAGCAAACCCAAGAAGCCAAGCATCATGCCCAAGCAGAACTAGGAGGAACTTAGACCCATTTTTTCCATCTCCAAGCCCAGATTCTTCCCATAACCCCACACCTGCCCATATTTATCCTATCACAGCCTTTGTCACAGGAAGATTACACAACCCCTAACGAAAGCTCCCCTTGGCAGCTCCAGCCAGTGAACTCCTCCAGCCTTCTTCTTGCAGTCTGCCTCAGCTTGTTTTAGCAGCCTGGTGGTTGGTCACGCTGTCCCCACTCCCACCAAACAGCAGGATAGAAACATTGACTTTGAAGTTAGACATCAGTGAGGCAATATTTGGGAAAAAAATTATTGCAACCTAAAGGCATGGACCATTTCTTTTGTAAGCTGATGAATATTTAGCTTTCTTTTTTCTTTGTAATGGTTGTTATTTTTTGGTTCACAAGCTCTGGTTGTGCCATCCTTATGTCTATATTTTTGGAAATCCCAGATTATTATAGAAACTGTGAAAAAGGATGGGAAAAGAAATCTGGCTCCCAGTGTAACATCCGCTTAATTATTTCTTGGATTAAATTTGCCTCCATCCAGCCCTCACCAGAGGTCGAGCCTGTCCCTGCCATGGAATGAAGTCCCGTCCTTGGGAGGTGCTGAGAGATCTCCTAGATGATAAAAGAAGCTTCATGGTGTTTCTGATCTGGGGAGCCTGACCTCATCCAGTTTACTATTGAGACACAGCTGGTACCCAGGATCAACCAGCTGACATTCAGAATGTGAAGTGCCCCTTTTTTTTCCCTACATCAGATTTCTTCCTCATTTTCTTATTAGCAGGCCAATCTTCAACAGACCTTAAAACCCACTGCAAGCTCAGTTCAGGTTTTCCTGAGTCTCTAAAGGTGTCTTCTTCCCCAAGGAGTCTTGTTTACCCATAAGCCCTCTGTTTTAAAGGCTTTCCTGCCACAGAATGCTCACCTAGAGGAATGACAGGAAAGCTGACTTGCCTTGACTCTTTGTGTATTGCCTAAGCTCAGACTCCACAACAGAGCTGATATTACTGGCACAGATGAAGGTTGACTATTCTAGAACCTCATGGACATCATAGGTATGATGTCACCAGCAGCAACTATCTGCAGCCAGATACTTTCCTTCTGCATGGTTGTCTTAGTTAGGGTTTTATTGCTGTGAAGAGACACCGTGACCAAGACAACTCTTATAAAGGATTGTAGACCTCCCTCATTTCAGGAAGCTGTTGGCCACAGGCCCACAAGGACAAAGGAGGCACAGTTGAAGCACACGTTTGGCTCATGAGTACAAAGGAAATGACAGACTTCAGGATCAGCATCAGAGAGGCAGGTCAACTTTATTAAGGGTGAATTGAGGAATACATAGTTTTGGGGAAGAGGGTAGAGGTTTCAGGGGTGAGTCTGTAACATTAGCTAAAGTTTAGGGTACAAAGTGTACCTTATTTGCATGGAGAGGCATTCTGGGAATTTCAGGTACTTGCTGGACAGATTCTTATCTGGAGAAAGGAAGCTCAACCTGTAATGTCACAAAGGCTATGTGACATTCCTCGGGTAGAAGGTGTGGGGGTCAGGCTCCCTAGACCAGACAGAGAAAAGGAAACCCCTCTAAGAAAAGAGAGTCCTCCATCTTTCCCCAAGCTCAAGAGAGTTGTCCAGACATGGAGGACTGTGACCTTAAATAGCAGGATCCAACAAAGGAAAACATTTACTTGGGGCTGACTTACAGCTTCAGAGGTTCAGTCCATTATTATTGTGGCAGGAACATGGCAGCATCCAGGCAGACATGGTGCTGGAGAAAGAGACAGGAGTTCTACATCTTGATCCACAGGCAGCCAGAAGGAGACTGGAGTATGTTTACTTACTCCAGTAAGTAAGTAAAGCTTAGCTTCAGCATTTACATTAGCATTACCCCAACAAGGCCACACCTACTTCAACAAGGCCACACCTCCTAATAGTGCTACTCTGAATGGCCAAGCATTCAAACACATGAGTCCTATTCAAACCACGACAGTGGTCTTAGCTCTTCCTCATACTCAGTTCTCTACTTCCATGCCTATGGCACCCAGCTCACTAGTCCTTTAGTGTACAGTATTTGGAAAGCACAGATGATTTCTTCTTTCCTTCCTTCCCTTTTTAAAAATCTTTTGTTTCTTTTTTTTTTAATTTATTTCTCCAGGAGAAGGTTAATGAGATTCAGTGAAGAGAAAGGAAATAGTAATAAATATTTCACAAAACTAGGTTTACTGCTACACGCCTGTAATCCCAGTGCTAAGGACGCTGAGTCAGGAAGAGTATGAGTTTCAGGCCATAGCCATAACCTCTCTCAGAAGCAAAGCAAAGGTATTAAATAAGCCGAGTTCCAGAGGAAAGAAATACAAAAAAGTAAATTAAGAAATCATAAAACATCACTGAGTACAGCATTATCATAAACACATGAACAGATAGAGATGTTTTTGAACCATCCACTTGTAGGTAGAGTTCATTATAATATGGACAGTGTTACATCACTGTTTTGGTTTGCTGTTCAATAAATGTATCATAATAGTGTAAGAGTCCTCAGAGACTCACCACATAGTAGTCTGAAAGTACCAATGGTTTGACATTTGAGGAATTGCACATGTCTCATGAAAGCCCCTTGATCGGCCTTTGCTTTTGAGGCTTACTGCGTGATTTGTCACATGTACAGGGTCTGAAACTCAGCAATGTACATAAGTATTTATATCAGAAAAACTCTGAAGCAAGAAGCCACACCTTAGAGATGTGTTTTCAAGTTCAGCAAAAACTCCTATACTAATGAAATCTGCTACTGAGTTTTCTGTTGCCATGGCTACTCTGTTGCCATGGCTACTCTGTTGCCATGCAACATAGCCCTGAGCATCCTTTTCCTGCAACTGATGACATTTCAGACTATGGACTCAGCTATAAGAAGCACCATTTTCCTAAATTTTCTTTTCTTCTAAATACGTTTTCTTTTAAGGGATAAAGAACCTTTTAAACTGAATAATACAGTTATGTGAGTGATAATATGCATGCAGCAGAAAACTTTAGTAAGAGAAATAATTTTAGTTTATGAAAAATACAGTAACTATATATATTTGTCTCAAAAAAAAAATGCCTTCTCCAAGTGTCAATACAGTAATCAAGAAATAGATGCCTCAGGCTCATGTGTATATGTATTTAAGATTGTGTTGCATGACAGGCTTCTAACACATTATACTCCTGGTGTTAGCCAGTCCACTTGTGCAAGCTCCTAGCAGTAGTTCATCAGTAGCATTTTGGGCATGGTCAGACTTCAGTATGCTTTGGGCCTTTCCCACTTCTGCAGGGCACCCCAAGTGCAAGTGGAATGCAATACAGCATCATCCTGAACTCTGCCTTCAAGGGGTATAGCCATCTTCTCAACCCTGACACACTTGGCTTCTCAGTTTTCTTCCTTTTTCTCTTTCATCTTGAGAAGCAGGTTTGTTTGGCTTGGAATCATTAGTTTAAACATCATAGAGTGCTATCCTGGGGCAAGAAGCCCTGGGCTTTGGTTTGCTTGTTTACTTTGAGGACTGTGCAACCCTACTGGGTTATAGTAGTGTGCTGGTGACCTTCCAGGATAGAAATCGGTGCACAGCCAGCAATTTCTATGACTCTAAATCAGATATGCATGCATTTGTTCAGCAAATACTTGAGTGGCTTTATAGACTATGTATTAAATCCTGGGTATGTCCTGTAAGTCCTTGTAACAGATCGATTCTTAACCTCTAAGAGAATAGTTTTAACAGTTATCTTTTTCCAAAGCAACATTTCAAAGGCATTTATAAGAACTTACCTTGGAGCCTCAGCAAGAGGACAGGGCCTCTTAAAAAGAATTACATGCTACACTTTAATCCAAGTGTAAGGAAAGCGAGGTAAGAGGGCCTCTGATGAGTTCAAGGCTACCCTGGTCTACACAGCAAATTCTAGGCCAGACAGAGTAACGTAGGAAGGCCATATTAAGAAAAAGAAATTTTAAAGTTTTTTTAAAGCTTCACTTGGCCAATCATTAGATATTTGTTTTGTTGTTGTTTGGCTTTTGTTTTGTTTTATTTTTTTTTCTTTTTTGTCAGTAGATCATCACTGCCTAAAATAAGAACAATTCATTTCTTTTATGTAAAATAAAATTTCAGTTTTACTTGTTTACAAGTAAACAATGATGGGCAGGGGCCAGGAAGTGTACAGACCTATCAGTGGCTTTGACTGTGACTTAGTCACAGCAAAAACTTCTGTTGAGCAACTGTAGCCAAGGATAGACCTGCCTTCTCATGATGTAGGTTTTTTAAAAGTTCATCGTAAGTATGCCTCTTGGGTAACTCTAGAAAGGACCTAAATAGACAGAGTTCCTGTGGCTAGCCTGAGGACTGGTCATTATAGATGAAGAAGCTGAAACTGACAAACCCAGCCAAGGTCCCAACCGTGTCTACATAAGCCACTTGACTCTGCATTATCTTCAGAGAAGGCAGACATAGGGATTTTCTTGTTAGGGAGGCATTCTCAAATAAGCAGCCTCCAGATGGCTATGAGTGAACTTCAGCTATGTATGAGATCTCACCCAAACATTACCTGATATACAGGGAAACAAGCTGAGAGATGCATGAGTCAGCCAAATAGAGGCTGGACTGATTGGGGACAGAAAAAACAAAACAGCTAAACAAAACAAAAAAACTTCAGATATTGAAGTTAGTTACCAGGTGCTAAACATGAACTAGTTTGTATTCTTACAATCCATGGGTGTCTAGTAAGCTACTCTGTGACTGAATGGCATGAATGCTCATTTGTTTGCTATAGCCTTTGTAGGCTGGAGGTCAGGGTACATAGAGAATGGTTTGCCATGTCTGGGACAAGTGAGTCCTAGCTGTGACCTGGAGGCTGCTGCAGAACTCTAACCATTCAATTGGACTTCATGTGGCTTATGTTGCTATGACTGGGACCTCAGCTGGGCTTCATCATTTCACTTATGGTGGCTGGTCCCATTCTAGAAAGAGACCGCCTGTCATGTGGGGTGAAATAAGAGATGGAAATGAGAAGATTTTTTTTAAATGATCTAAACTGATCAGCCAGATTTGAAGGAAGGAAAGTCTTAAATCAAGGAATAGTCAAAACTGAGTGAGGTGGCACCTACCTTTAATCCCACTGATTGGGAAACAGACACAGGAACAACTTTGAGTTTAAGGGCAGCCTGGTCTACATAGCAAGTTCCAGTACAGTCAAGAGATACATAAAGATACACAGAAAGATCCTATCTCAAAAATAATAATTTCAGTAATGAAATTGACAAGTGTGAACGTAAAACCTTTTCTTTACTCATCAGTATGTTGCTGCCTGGCCTGTGGGGTGATATAAAGCAAGTCTATAGCCTACCGTACAATCACAGCATTGAAATTTGGAGGAATTGAGAAAATTCAGTCTTTTAAGTTCCTTGCAACATTCAAGAAGATGGGAAATAAATCGATTTTCTTAGACAAGGAAATGTTGCCACAAAGGTAACAAAATTACAAGGGAACCTATAAAATGGTAGAAATAAGATTCATGAATTCCAAACTAGTAAAAATCTACATCAGAATAGGAATAGTAGAATTTTTTCAGAGTGCACAGGAACATTAGGAGGAGAAAAATGGGACAGAGAGAAAGTTGGGTAAATAGGACAAAGTAGAAATAATCTCAAGTACCAAAAAGTACAATAAATGTAAATGAACCAAACTAACCAATTAAGTGCCCTGCTACTTCAATTATGAAAGCATATACCTTAAAGCAAAGAAACCAGAAAAGGATGAGAGACAGAAGTTCCTCAGTCTTACTGATGACCACAGTTGTAGTATTTGCAGCCAGGTAGGAGGAATGATTGAACATAATATCTACAAAGGACACCATGTTTGTATCTATCACTCCTGATGTCAGAATGCCTACAAGAGATACGACATGTTTCTTACTTGTCTCTAGAGTAGAGGCAACTGGAAGTCATTATTACTATCTCTTTTGAGGCCATGTCTCTTAATATTCATGACCTGGGGTTTCTACACAGTTCTGTGTTTTACAGCCCGACCTCTTTTACGGCCCAAGATGTCACACTAGTGAGGAATGAAGTGCTTGTGGGGTTATTGAAGGATTGACTGTAGACTCATAAACCATCCCAGAGTTGCAGGGGATGAGGGAGCAGCATGAAGAATTTATCAAAGAGATTCATCTCCATTGCTGTGGACAGATTACATTCTCATTCTGTCACCGAGAGTTTATAGCCAGCCTCTAAGTTGTTGCAAATATATTATTAATAATCTTTAGGAAAACGGGACATCGTTGAAGGATTTCAGAACATTGCTTGAACAGTGGAACCTGGGTTCATAATAACAGTGTTTCTGGCACTTGATCTTCTTGAAACAACATCTGAAGGCATACCCTGTCTCTCCTTCCCATTCCTTGGTTCCACTCCTCTGTTTGAGAATATATTAAAGCTTGTGTTGACAAACCAGGCTGGAGATAAAGTCCTTGATCTGCCTCGGCCCTCCACCTCTTTGAGAGCCATTATTGAATAAAGAGGCGTCTGACATGAGATAGACATTAGTAACGAGATTGATTTTTTTATGTAAACTGGGGCAGTCAGTGCTAGGAAGCTGTAAATTGGGTGAAATGCGATTGCTAAGATAGATAAGTAAACGGACTTTGTCTGTAGGCAGTGCCCTTGTACTGGGCACCCAGCACTGAGAAGCTTGTAGAAGTCAGTGGTCCCAGTGGCTTGTACCAGAATGCCAACACGAAGGAGGATCCAGTAAAGAAGGAATCCTCTCTGTGAGGCGCTTTCATGTCTTCCTGGGGACCTGTTGGGAAATGTGATGGGTAGAGCAGAAAGATTGGGGTTTCAAGCCTCATGGTCCCATAGTGAAAATCCATTCATACCTGCTATATAGTAAACATTTGTGTCTCCTTCACCAATTCACCTGATTTTAAAAAGTTAATTTTTAATTAAGATTTTGTTTTTATTTTATGTACATTGGTGATTTGCCTACATGTATGTCTGCATGAAGGTGTTAGATTCCCCTGAATCTAGAGTTGCAGATAGTTGTGAGCTGCTGTGAAGGTGCTGGGAATTGAACTCAGGTCCTCTGGAAGAGCAGCTAGTGCTTTTAACCACTGAGCCATCTCTCCAGCCCCTCACCTAGGAAAATCTTAATCCCTGAAGGGATGTAATTAGGAAGAGGGCCTTTGGGAGGTGGGTAGACTGTGAGGGGGAAGCCGTTGTCATATATGGGGTTAGTGCTCTTATGACAGGAGCCCCCAAAAGCTTCCTCTGTCCCTCTCACAGTGATGATACAGCAAGAAGACCTTGTCTGCAGTTGCTAGAGAAAGTTATCTGAGACTTTAGCTCCCTTTCCTGCTTTCCAGACCTCCTTAGGACTCCTGGATCTAATAAACTGTACCAGCAGTGTCATAACAGGAGCCTGCTGGAGGCCATATGCTACAGAAGATCGTGCATTTTCTATTCCTGATGCTAGTCTCTGAGCCAGGAGACCTTGGATTGCCATCCTTCATTATTAAGTGGGAGGAAGCACATGGCTGGGATGCTAGTGAGGCAGTGAGTGTGAAGGTCTGCCCAGTGGGATGTAGGGTGTCCAGCGCCCACACTGACTGTTCTCTCACCCCACTACCTCTGGATCCCCCGTTCTGGTGAGGAATATGGGGGTTTGCAGCAGATGTCCAATAATTTGGCATCCACGTCTTTGCAGTACCAGGGTTTGTTATTGTGCTGAGAGCCCTGCTAGTTACAAGACAGGGCCTCATTGGGGATGGGAGACCTTGTTGCTTCAGAAATTATTCTGAGAGAAAAGATTTGTCCTTAGAGTTGCTGTGAAGGGCCATCTGCTGACCTCTGCTTCCATGTGTCTTGGGAGACATTAGAAGAATCCAAGTGTGAGACTGGGAGAAGGAAATTTTGCCCTTCGTGCTCTTGTGGTGATATGAAGGTAATTGATATTTGCAGTGTGGCAGGCTGGTTTACCCTTGAGTAAGCAGACAATGGTATGCCCTGTTGCTTTCTTTCTTGTCCATCTTTTCCTTAGCTTCTCCTTCATTTATCTTTTAAAGTGAGCAAAGTAATGGCTTCTCTCTTGGCATTTCATGTCATTTGACCTGGTCTTTCCTCTGTCCTTTGTCATAACTTTTTCATACAGGATAACAAGCCCACTCACACTTCTCAGTCTCCAGTGACATCTACCTGCCACTTACTGCATCTCTGTGACCGAGTCAGGGTCCTCACAAATCAGTGCTGTGTTGACTTTGAGCTCTGACAGGGCTGTTCTCATTCGATACTCATGCTTCTGCAGCCTGGCAATGAGATGACCATCCATGCATTCTGCAAACTGTACTTAAGGTGCTATGAAACCCCTCTAACAGAGTTCTAGAACAGTCACTCCTTATAAAATACTTGAGACACCAGAAGAAGCTACTGCAAAGTGACAAGTCCTGACATTCTAGATTCACCTCCCTCTTTGGCTCAGCAATGCTTAGAAAGCACAGGTTCATGCCTTTATTTTAGCAGGAGGTAGCACCATTCCTCCCGTGCAGATGAGGAAGCAGAGGCCCAGTGAGGTTAGATCAGGTACTTGGAGTTAACTTGGCTGCAAATAAACAGTAGAATTAGTCTTCACCCCTGGCCTCTGACTTCAAGCTCAGGACTCCTTCAGCGGTTCGACATCAGCAGTTATGGGGGATGGGTTACCAAAAAGAACATGTTCCAGAGTCTTACAAGGAAAGAGCATGTCTGAGTCCTGACAGAGGACTTGGCGGCCACATAGAAAGACACTGGTATAAGGAAAAGTCGCCAGTACCCAGAGAGTAGGTATGATATTTGCAAATAATACTAGCCTCAGAGGAATGGGGTTGACAAGAACTGAGGCCTATAAATGGTCCAGAAGACAAGGAGGCTGGAACTCCCAAGTTCCACTGAACACATGGGTTCCCTCATAAAGCCCTATGGCTCCTTGAAACAGAGCCCAGGAGAGAACCTGCTGAGTCCAGACTCAAGAAGAGATAGAACTGACTATGTGGGCATGACGGTTCAGTGAGGACAGCACAGCCACTTACCCACACATAGACACCTTGAGCTTGCCATTGGGTGTCTGCCTCATACCTAGTCCAGTTCACAAACCTGCATTCACTGTTGCTTGTGAACTACCCACCTGCAACTTTTTAGCTCTTGCTTATTTTTTTCAGTAAGAATATGAAGCTCCTACTGCGTTCTCAACATTAGTCTAGTGACTAACACCAGTGAGAGCTCTGGAGCTTGTAAACTTTCAGGGAACTAGAAAAAAGATGAAAAAGAAAGGAGAGGAGGAAGAGGAGGAGGAGGAGGAGGAGGAGGAGGAGGAGGAAGAAGAAGAAGAAGAAGAAGAAGAAGAAGAAGAAGAAGAAGAAGAAGAAGAAGAAGTTGTTGAAGTTGTTAAACTAGAAGAATCCTACTACATAGAGAATTGATAAAAGTATTGTTGTAGCAGGTGGCTAGTTGTGCTTGGCTGTGTGATCAAGAAAGACATCCCAAAACACATGGTTTCAAGGTGCAGTATGAATGACAGAAAGCAGCTTTCCCTGCCAAAGATGAAGAAAGAACATTCTAAGTAGAAGGGCACCATGAACAAGACCCTGGGGTGCACGGGGAGGACATGCTTAGGTTTGCCAGAAAGAGTTGGTGTAGCTGGAACACAGTGAGACAATCTGGAGCCACTGGGAATGCAGGACATGGACAAGAGGGGCCCATTTGGGCTTTAAATACAGATAATGAGAAGATGTGATAGTTTGATTTCATTGACAACTGGATTGGGTTGAGAAGACCTAGGGCATTAGCAGAGCACACCTCTGGATGTGTCTATGAAGATGTTTCCAGAAAGAGTTAACTAAGGGAGGAAGACTTAAGATACACCTGTGTCCTTGTAGGAATCTTTACAAACAGACCACCATAAAGTCACACCTCTGTGGATACCACACAGGTTAATGTCTGTAACAGACATGGCCACCGTTTAATTTCTCAGTTGCTTATGTTCTGTCTACAGCATGAAAAATTCAGATGCATCACTCAGAGGAAAGCAGGGCATCTGGCACTCTGTAACTGAGTAACTGTGACTATTCCTGTCATGGCCTCATTGCAGACTGAGAGTCCGGGTACAACAGATGTGGAAATACAGAAAGCTGATCAGAGTGGGGCTATGATTCCTACAGACACTGCAGGCATCCTGGCTGTGTCTCCTGGCCACCATGAGGTGAGCCATTCTGCTCTATCACACTCGTCCCGCCATGATGGACTGAAGCCTTCAAGAACTGGGAGGCAAAGTGAATTCTTTCCTTTGGTGCTTTGCGTCAGGAATTTCATACAGCTACAGGAAGTCTGATTCCTGTTGTAGTTATTAGAGAATTATAGATAGAGAAATATTATTTCAAAACTATAACTGACTGCTTTATACAATTATATTGACTATAGAGGTTGAGAGTCATGGTGGCATTACCAGTTAGGAGGGGGTTAGAGTAGTTACAGTAGTCAGGTACAGCAACTTGGACCAGCATGGTAGTCATGAAAATGATACAGAGGGTCAATAAACATTGTGGCCAACCTCCGTCTCCATGGGCAGGATTTGCTCATTCCTGGCTTGGGTGTCGGCCCTCACATTCATCAGGATAAAGGGGCCAGAAAAATTTTAGGTCTAAAGTTCCCCATTAGTTATTCATGGTGCTTGTCCCTAATTGAATTTATTGTGAAAGGGTTGAATAAACATTTAGAGAGCTCAGTGTGACTGGAGAGCTCACTGTGGCTGGATTTAACAGTGTCTGTGATCCTGGGGAAGTTAGAACAAAAAGGGGTAGTGAGAAATCATAAGGAAAAATGAGACCCCCCCCCACGAATATGGGAACTGTTTCGTTTGCTCATTCACTCATCAAATCTGTACTAGCTTCTGGGTCTCTGTGGACATCCATTCCTGTCTCTAACAGATGCAGCACCCCTTTAATAAGTCCTTTCTGAGTGGCCTGAACAGGAATAATTCAGACCATTTCTTACTGTGTTCTAGAAACCATGGCAGATATCTCCAGTCTTTGCATATCCACTTCTGAGACTTTCTAGTGGCAGAAACTATTCCTGGCTTCTGGGCATGCTTAGGTACTCTATTCTTCCCTTTCCCAAGATCCAGGTTACATTTACTAATCAATGACTGTTGTCATTTTAAGAAACTGTTAATTCCAATAAATGCTGATAGAAGTTGGAAGCCCAAACACTTTTAGTGAAGCCACAAAGCAAGGCACCACAGCAGCCTTCTTCAAGTGTCCTTCCAGAACATTCTCTGCAATGTAGCAGCTTTCTGTGGTGTCACAGTGCCTGCTCCAGGCAGCCATGTGCTCTCCCAGCTTAGGTAGGTACCTTGGACCAGCCCAGTGCAAAGCCAGTATGGAGAAACTTGACTTTGTGGCTTGGATCCTGGCGTGTCTGTGTTGTGTTCCAGCCCTTCCTTAGACCCTACGCTGATCATACATGGCATTAGAGTTTTACATATCAGAGGCCAAGTTCTACAAATAGATGTCCCCATCTTATTAGGTAATCCTTGCCTCTCACATCTGAGTAACTGAAAAATCCTCTTCACTACTCAGATCATGTGCAGGTTACGCCCCAGCTTATTCAGTGTAGCCTCACATCTTCACTGTAGAATTCTGCTGCAGTTACTTTCTAAACTAAATGAGCAAGTGTTGTATCTATGGCCCTAATCCCCCATCCCCCAACCCCATATGTTTTTTTCAAATGGCTTAAAATATTCACTTTTAATTTCAGACTTAATACAGTCTCCGTGGGCTGGGTGGAGCTCAGTTTCAGCATATTGCATCTGTTCTATATGCTGTCATGTTTTATTTAAGGGAAATTATTATAAAGTAGGGTGTGCACAAGCATTGTGATTGCCGGGGAGGTTGCCCTCCAGGCAGATTCTTCTTCCTGCACTGCATCCTTCTCATGATCTCCTCCCACTTTTCATTTACAGAGCATCTGTGTACCAAGCATCACCATAGTAACAGAAAGATTGTTCAGACAAAAATGGGAGACAGACAGCACTGAGCTTACAGCTTCACTGGTGAGCCCACCAATCAAGACACAGACTGTGAGGGAAGTGGGGAGTCCTGCCTGTAGTTTACCAAGTGCCTGTCCTAATGAGAGTAGTTATAGCATGTGTAGATACCTAAGAAGTCAATTCGTCTGGTTCTTAGTAAGCCTCTACTGTGTGCCAGATCCTACTGAGTGCCAGGAATGCAGATAGAAAATAAAGTTACTGCCTTCAAAGAATTTGCGTTCTAGGATTTGTACCCTTTTTGTGCAAAAAAATGTTATTCTGAAAAGAAAAAAAAGTGACAAAATTTTCAAATAGAAAACCTGACATCTTTTTAGAGAGAATGTACCCTAGGTTTTGAAAATAATTTGAAACTTTTTCCTGAGTACCCTGCCATGAGAAAATGGTGGCCTCCTCTTGAAATAAGCAGGATTCTGGGAGTGGAGACTTCTATGCTGATGGCGGGTACAAGCAATGGTTTCTAACACATTGTATACCAGTTGCTTTGTCTGCCTGGGAAGATCCTGACCTGCTGGGGTCGCCCAGCTGAAGGAGCAAGCACAGGAGTTACAAGAACTGGGCAACCCGTGTGATGAAGCTGGGTGTGCTCAGAGCCTCTTGGAAGAGATCACCAAGAAACTGCAGTGGTAAATTAAAGGGAAGGAATCGGAGTGATGGGTAAGAAACTCACTCCTTTCATTTTCTCCACTAAGCAAGTAATGAGCAAGGAGCTTTTGTGCCATGGGATACAAAGTTACTGCTTAAATATGCTGCAGGGTTAGCTCTGTGTGGAGCTTCTCATTTTTATCCTATGCTAAGTATAGGAGAGCAGGGTGAATGGCTCCAGGACTTGGAGAGTTGGACTTGTAAGTTTAACAACAAAACTGACTCTCTCTGTAAGCACCGCCTAAGCTCCTTGACCACTGGATGGACAAAATGAAGCATTCAGAATGGTAAGGAGTGGTGAATCTAATGGTGCAAGAGTCTAATGGGTTGGATTGGTTTAATTTGTCATTCCTCCCAGCCCCAGGAAGGGTGAGCTTTTAAATAATCAAGTGGTACAGAATTCTCACTAGAAGAATGAAAATAAAATCAATACCACCCACACCAGGAATTAAGTCTTCAGACAGCACTGAGCACAGTTGGAGGGAAGTCAATCTGTCCTGCTGTCTTTCTCTGGACCACACAGCACCTACCAGAATGTTTGTGATGGGAGATCTGCTGCAGAAGGCATATCCAATTTATTCTTTTCTCTCCTCTCTCAGGCCTAAGACAAACTGTTTTGGAGCTGTTATTTGTTTTGTCCACTGGATGGTTCATTTCTCATTCTACAAAGAGGGTAATGGGTGTGTATGTCATCAGAGAATCATGAATCTGAAGTGAGACATTTGTGGAGTTGAATGTTCTCCTTTGGCAAAGCAGAGAATAGCCTTCTCTCCATAGGCTGGCCTTCGTGCTGTCTCCCCAGTTGGTCTGCTTTCCCTTGACCATCCACATTCTCTCACCTACATTGCCCGTGAGCAGAAACTACCCTTGTAGCAGCTTGTCTGGTTAGACGCTCAGTCTACAGACTTGGAACTGTGATTTCCCCAGCAGGAAGCAAGCTAGCTTAGGACTGAACTTTTGTCCACAAGTGACCCTAACATTTTGTGGCAGAGATAACACCATTCCTCCTACAGCGTGCCATTATATTCTGTTCCTTTCAGAGATAAACTCATCACACACACACAAAAAGGAAGCAGTGACCTTCAAAGGGCATCTCCTTGTCTCTCTGAATCATCTATGACGTGGGTCTAGATTGATGGGGAAAGATGAGATGACGGTTTTCAAAGAGCCTACTAGAGACAGACTCTGGCCAGATAGTCATCCACAAAGCAAGCAGAGATGAAGCCTCCATTGTTGAGAGGTGGGTAAGGCGATTGGATAGGATGTGTGTGTGATTGAGTGCAGGTGTGTCACTCAGAAACATCAGGGCAGGAAACAGAAATTGGTCTAGGTATTTGGAGTAGAAATGGATTGTATATAAGGAATTAGATACTTCCAAAGCAGTTGGACATAGCAGGGCAGTAAGAACACGGGGCTATGGATGGTCAGGGACATATCCCTGCTGTAGCTTTCCAGAGGCCACAAATGCTTTCTCCTGATTATAAGACCCCCCCCCACAGCTACCAGCACAGCCAGCCGTGTCTATGCACCAGCAGCAGTAACCAGGATGCTGCAGCGTGAGCTACAGTTGCTTCACGGCTGCTCATTCTGCATCTGTATCTTCATGTCCTGCTCTGCCAGCCACAATGGAAACAGGGCAGTGTCCTCTCCCTCACCTTCCGGATCTCCCACAGCCTGGAGCACACACCCTGAATGCTCATGACCACCTGAGAAACGGAAGCTTCTAATTTTTTCTAGCTGCTCTGTCTAGAAGGAACAAGATTGAAACTGGGGAAACTCAGTTTTTATTATTACCACAGCTGGAAAGGAAATGGCCAGTGCTGGCTACAGTCCGTGTGCGTGACTCACTGTGGCGCTGGATAATCGGACATTCGGCAGCATCATCCTGCTTTCCAAGCTTCTGTTTCTTTGAGGCTCTGTTTACCAGTTGGTCTGTAATGGCGCTAAAAGATCACACTGAAGGAGCTACTTTCTGGCCTGGGTCTCAGAGCTGACCTTTAGCTAACATCGTTGCCAAAATCTGAGCACGAGCTGTGAGCAGGTTCCCCTTGGAATATTCAGATGTACTTGGGAGTGCCCCTTCTCAGCCAGAGAAGGTTTTTTTTTTTTTCCTTACTAGTTCATAACTGATAGGATTGTGCTGCCCAACATGGTATCCACTAGGTATATACAATTATTTAAATTAGATTACAAACATTTTAAATAAAATTTAAATTGCCCTACGGCACCTGCTTGTCTAGTGGCCACCATTTTGGGCAGTGTTTATATAATAATATCTGTCACTGATGTAAATTTTACTGATTAAAATTATCTTAGGTTTTTTTTTTGATTCCTTGATAAAACACTCTGATTTAAGGAGGAAATGGTTTGTTTTAATTCATAGTTCATCATATGGTCCATTATAGGAAAGTCAAGACAGCAAGAATCTGAAGCAGCTAGTCATGTTACACCCACAGTCAGGAGTAAAAAAACAATGAATTAGTGCATGCTAGCATGCTAGTGTTGGCTCATCCAGCCAAGAGAATGGTGCCACCCACAGTGGACGGGTCTTCTCACTTCAGTTAACATAATCAAGATAATCCCCATGGACAGCCCCACAGGCCAACCTCTAGACAATACCTCACTGAAACTCCTTCCCAGATGATTCTCAATTGTGTCAAGTTGACATGCGAAACTAACCCTCACAGACAGAAATACAACGTCTTTATCTATGAGGAGAAGTTGCAGGGATCTTCCTAACTGTACAACCTTTGTAAGTTTTCTGAACCCTGGATAGTGTACTGTTTTCAAATCCCAACCCTCTTGCAATCTGTTCCTGTTGTGGGCTTCTCTGTGACTCCCAAAGTTGTCCTTTGAGTGTGACAGGATACACCAAGAGTAAGTCAGCGACTTTTTTAACATCGTCTGATGACTTTTAATCAAATACATAGTCTACCTAAGGGAGCCGATTAGCACAAAGCTGCTAAGAATTGTTGCAGCCAGACAGAGGCGAACAGGATCCTTTGATGACGTATTCATTTTAAAATTCACTCTTCCCAGACAGCTCTCTGTTCTGCCTCTGACATTCCGTCTTTGATGTCCTACCTTGAAGCTATAGAATATTTCACGTTTAAAAACTGTTCTTGATGATCATGTCCTTGATGTGCCCTTGGTGGCTTACCAGCAATAATAGAAGTGTGCTACCCTGTACGATAGGCACTGGGTACATGCAATTACGTGATTAGAACGACAAAACTTTTAAGGTAGAGAGCTTGAGGTCAGCCTGGACCACAGAGTGAGACCTTATCTCAAACAAATAAACAAAAATTGTCCTTGAACTCCCAACTGTGGCTGACGACATTCCCCGGGGCTGGGGGTGGTGGCAGCAGCCTTCACTGCCTGCCACTCGCTTAGCACTGGTGCATGAGACTCAGGTGTTGTTCCATTGGCTGAGGCTACAGTGCAGGGATTCAGAGTCCTGTCTACAAGAACCTCTGTGACACAGCATTCTCGAACTTATGTCACACCTTTCCCTTCCCATCTCTGTTTGCCGTCCTTGGTAGGTAAGCAGAGGTTCAGCAAAGAATATCTTGGGTATAGGATCTGGGGTAGGAAAACATCTGATAGGGAGCTTCTGAAGGGAGCCTGGAAATGGATGACCTGTTCTGCTTTCCCTCCTGATTTTATTACGGCAGAGGACAGGGAAGCTGCACACTGCATCAATGAGCTTGTAGTAGAAACACCTTCTCCGGGCTAGAATTAGCACTGTGTGTGTCTGTGAGACAGGGTCTTGCCATGGAGCTCAGATAAGCCTTGAACTCTTGGTCCTCCTGCATCTGCTTCCTAAATGCTACGATTATAGGTATGTCCCACAAGGCCTTAAGATTTAGCACTGTGGTTTGGGCTGCAGGTTGAAGGAGGAAGGAGAAGGGGAAGGGAGAAGAAGAAAAAGGCTGTCTCTGTCTGTCTGACTGTCTATTTATCTGTCTGTCTATATCCACACATGCATGCTGGTGCCCATAGAGGCCAGAAGAGGGCGTCAGGTCCATGGAGTTTTGGTAACAGGAGGTTGTGAGCACCTGATATAGGTGTTGGGCAGGGAGCTGAGGTCTTCTGGGAGAGCAGCAAAGGCTTGTAGCCTCTGGGCCGCCTCCCCAGCCTCTTAGCCGTTTGTAAACGTAGCTGCATGTGAAACATTTCTGCACTTTCAAAAAAAAAGCATGAAAGCTATCAATCATTATGCTGTTTGCTGTCTTTCTATAAACACCTATAAGATAAAAGCCTCTTAAAACTCAGTACTAGAAGGAAAGGAAAAATGGTCTTTACTAATCATTATGTGTGCTCTCTCGTATAGAAAGAACACCGTCTGTTCAGATGTGTTTTTACCTTGCCTCCAAGGATGCATTGATAAGTATATTCATTGCAGTCCTTCCCCTTGCCTAGATTTCTGGTATGATGTTCTTCTCTCGGGCAACCTCATCATCATGTGTGTGTGAGCCCACACATGAGATGGGGCTAATCTTGTGACCGGGATATTTTTAAATCTCGACAAGTGATTCTGAAGTGTTGTCCTGAGTAAGAAACCCTGAAGTGAGTTAACAAGTGAGTGCTGTAAACAAAAACTAGTCAGGAGGCTGGGAAAGGACCTGGGTTATGGCTGACCTGGATGAGTTGGTGGGTTGAGCAGGCAGCAGCAGGTATTTCCAAAGCATCCAGGATAAAGGACGTGTTGTTGCACTCTGTGATCCCAGAGCTGCCTTCATTCGTTTCTTCATCCAGCACACAGTGGCGCCTGCTGTGCTCCAGGTACTGTGACTGGAATAAGGATGCCAAGCGGCTCTTCCTCCTGCCTGGAGAGAGCAATAGCCTGGTGAGACAGTCAGCACTAGATATTATAATAAACAGGGGGACGGAGATGTGGCCAGCACAGAGTGGCAACCTACGGAAGTGTCATTTGGCCAGATTTTGAGAGTGTAAGCCATGAAAGGCTCCCCAGGGAAATGGAATGGAAGGCTGATTCTAGAAGGGTAATGAATAGGACTGTATATCCTGGCAGTCATTATATGAGAAGCTGAGCTGTGTGTATAAGGCAGGTCCATCGTTGCTGTATAACAAATCACCCCCAAACTCAGCACCTTAAAGCACTATACATCCTACCCTCCCAAGGGTCAGAGACTCAGGGATGCCTCAGCCTGATGGCTGTAATTCAATATCTCATACACAGCAGCAGTTGACGTGTCAGTAATGCCTGCCACTCTCAGAAGGCTTGATATCACCAGCTAGAGGGTCTGCTACTAGAATGTCTCACTGATCTGGCCATTGGCAACAGGCCGTGGTTCCATACCATGGTGATCTCTTCCTAGGCACATCCTCATGACAGCTGACTTCTAGAGTGTATGATCAGGAGGTGGCAATGTGAAAGAAAGCCCAGACATCTTATCACCTCACAAGTCCCACAGAATCTGACTAGCTACACAGATCAGCCCTGTAGAGGAGGGGACTGTAGGAGGGGGTGGAACACAGATCGTTAAGGAGACATGGAAGCTGGGTACCACACAAGGATGTCAAGCTTGAAGTGGGCAGAAGAAGCTGGGAAGATGCAGAGGTCAGCCGTGATGGAACCTAGTGTCCAAGTGTGGGATCTTGGGCTTCATCTACAAGTTATGGGGCCATTGCAGCAGTCTGGAGGGAATCAGTAGTATCAGATCCAGACAGAATAGGGAACAGGCTTGGAAAAGGAAGCTAAATGTCCAGCAGGGTGATATGAGCCCACCTCAAGCTGGCTGTGCAAACGTAGACCATGGACGCTCAAAATGTGGTTCTCAGATAGATAACTTTGGCATTGTCTGGGAGCTCACAGGTACACAGAATCCCAGTGATGCTGAACTGAATCTCATGTCTGTGGACCTGAATGCTCAAGAAATGCCACTGTAAAGTCTGCAGTGGACATGCTGGTGACTGTGGGATCCCGCTGAGGAATCCGGAACCTGAGGCTGACTCCTGAGTCATACTTCCCCACTTCAGAACTGGAATAGTTCTGAAAACATTTTTACTTGAGTCTACAGAATGGATCCCAAGAGCTTTGGGCACTTCCACGCTGTTACTAATGATGCAGGATGACTTTATAACAAGACTTCCTTTTTTATTATAAATTATAACCATGGAAACAAATGATGCCCGTGAGAGAAACCTACTGGATACTACTGCCCCATTGTGAAGACAGATAGGCCTGTCCAAACAGCTTGTTTGTTTCCTCTCAGAACCTAAATAACAAGGTACTTGAGTTTCCAGAATGGAGGCCATGAAAAACGCAATAAGAGCATAGAGAAGAATTTGGAAAACTGCAATTCCGAGTGACCTTTCCTTTCCAAGCATTATCTTTTCTGGAATCAGATGTGGAACTAATTAGCTCCTGGGCCTCTCACAGCCCGTGTCTGCCAGGAAATCCATCATTTGTGCTATGGCCAATAGGAGACCCGTCCGGCGTTTTTTGCACTTTGGTACAATCACATTGTGTGATGTCCTCTTGGTCTGCCGGATGGCCAGTGCCATCTGTCATCAGGTTTCAAGAGTCAGTTTTTGCTTCGCTCCCCACTTTGAGGTTAGAAAAATTATATAAGGGGGCCGGAGAGATGGCTCAGTGGTTAAGAGCACTGACTGTACTTCCAGAGGTTCTGAGTTCAAATCCCAGCAACCACATGGTGGCTCACAACCATCTGTAATGAGATCTGATGCCCTCTTCTGGTGTGTCTAAAGACAGCTACAGTGTACTCATATATAATAAATAAATAAATAAATAAATAAATAAATAAATAAATATTTTTAAAAAAAGAAAAATTATATAAATTAATTGTGGATCTCTGAACTCAGCTAAGCCAATTCCACAAAGAAAAAAAGATAGGGAATAATGGGGAGAAAGGAGGGTGGGAGAAAGTAAGGTAGGAAGAAAGGAAGTGGGGAGGAAGGAAGACTCAAACCTGAAACACTAACAAGCCTTACACAGTGAGCTTGCTTAATGCATAGAGAAGGCAGAGGTTTCTCCTGACATCTTAGACTGCTTCAGTTGTACTGATTTAAGACATAGCTGAGTCCAGGTGTCATTCTGCAGCCTTGCGCTGCTCTCTCTGCTGCTGAAGGAGAGATACTTTGTATAAACTCACCAAAGAACACTGGGTGCCAGGCTCCAGGGGTTGCTGGAGGTTAAGTGGCTTCAGTGGGGTGTGTCCAGAGGAGGAAGACCTGAGGGAAATAGGTCTTTCGCCCCCCACCCCCCGGCCTTTCTCCACACCCCATTTTCCAGTCTCAGATGGTTTGATTCCCAGTGTGCTATTACTCGGGTGTAGAGCCATTTGGGGTTAGCTTCTCCTGTAAGATGAAAGTACCCACTGCTACTCTCCATGCTTGGCTACCATCCATGCTGGGTACATCCTTGACTCAGCCTTCGGCGGTCAGGCTCTGAGATGCCTGTGTCCTACAAATGACTTCTCTGGGCTTTTGAAGACCCTGTAGTTGAGTGGACAGAGGTTTTATCCCATAGTATAGTACCCATCTTAGATTTCACTCTGCCACACTCTTAGTAGTGCTGAAGATAACCTTCTCTGTCTTCGAATGGAGATGAGTTCATAAGGCAAAAGATGATAAGTCACTGCTGAATTTTGTAGAAGGTAAACCATGTTGTCTTCCTTTTCATGTCAGCCTAGTGTGCATTATACATATTGAGCACAATAAAATATGCTTATTGGAAGTTTACAGTTGAGTCAGAGAGGAACTAAGGAGGAAGGGGATGAGTAGGAGGGATGAGGGGGAATGAGAATGTGTGATGAGGAAGAGAAAAGGAACCCGATATAACCCTGCACCATGGGTCTTCTCCCATGACTTTTTTTTTAAAGATGTTACACTATTGAGGGGAAGGGATTTGGTGAACGTGTGACAATAATATGTAATGAGCGTGACTGTGAACAAGTGCAGTAACACATGGGCGGACAAGAAGGCCCTAAGAAAACCCAGTATGTGTGTGCCAACTTTAAAAATTCTCTTTAAAAAAAGTTTACTTCTGAAAACATTCTTTGAGGAACCAAACAGATGGCTCAGAGGGTAAGACCACTCTTTGTTGTTCTAGAAGACCTGAGTTCTGTTCCCAATCCCCTCATCAGGCATTTCACAGCTACCTGTAACTTCAGGGGATCTGACATCCTCTTCTGGCCTCTACAGGCACCTGCAAACATGTAGCATACACACACATACAGACATACGTCCATGCATATAAAATAAAAATAATACAAAGAAATTTTGCAAGATTTTCTTTGAGAGTCAAGAGAATCAGATGTTCAAGAATTTGTATCAATCCCCACCCCGATCGGCTTTCAGGTCCCCTACCCTGCTCAGTTCCATCTCATGTTACCGATCACTGTGTACAGGATGATGTAATTCCCTCATCTTCCCTCCAAGGGGCATACGCCTTTAGTCATCTGTGTGTACTGCTACGTCCCTGGTTCCTACAGAGTATCTGACCTGTGGCAGGCACTCCATGCTACTACTGAAATAGATGAAAGACCTCAAAACCGGTTTAGAATTGAAGATAGTAAAACTCTAAGTTAGTAAATTGTGCACACAGTTGATAGGGACAGCTTTGATCTCCTGCCTTTCCTACCCTACCTGTTCCTTTTGGCTGCTGAAGCTGGGGTAGAGTCTGGGGTTATTAGTCCCATTTACAGAATGTATTTCTGAGTCCTGTCCAGAGTTGAGTGGTATTTTAAGCATCTTCCATGTTAGAAAGGGTCTCGACAGGCAGAGGTAGCTGTGACATGGTTTTCTTAGTCATGGAGGCCAATTTCTGATGGAGGATTTTCTCTCTGATTCTTATTAAACTGTCTATTTGAAGAATATTGCCCCCCCACACACACACAACACATATATACAGTTGTTTGTGCTCCCAAATCAGCATCCTATTCTGTCAGGGAAGGGGCCATAACCTTAGCCCGATCTCCTTGCTGCAGCCTGGACAGGGAGATTCCTGGTAATTGTCAGACCTCTGAAGCTATCCTTTTGATGGAATCATTACTTTGACCTTCAAACCATTCCTGGCTTTTGGACTCTTTGGGTTTTACCACTCTGGTTACTTTAGATAACCAGTTATCTTGAAGATCCCCAAGCCCTACTCCAACATCTGACCAGTCTTCCTATGCCCTCTCTCTGCCCAGATCCCTTGCCATCCCAAGGGACCACAGACAGTTGTAGTAAACAGGTAGAACTGAGTCACTGGTTGAAGGAGTAGGTGGAGGATTTTGCTCTAAGGATGTTGGGATCTCCAAGATGGAAAAGCAAAATGGGAGGTTATCTGGAGGCAGGAGGGGAAACTGTGGGGCAGGGCATGGGGAAAGGCTGTGGGAAGGGATGGATTGGAATAGATAGAATAACACATATGTATGAAAATCGCATACTGAAATTCATTTTTGTATGCTAACTCAAAATTAATTTTTAAATGAAAAAAAAAAATGAACTTTACCCTAGAAGGCAAAGAATCAGGAAACCGGAAGTGGAACCAAAGAAATAATCAGGCTTGAGAACTCTGGGAAAGCAAGTTGTCTAAGGAGTTGAATTAACCACATCATACTGTCATTAGAAAATATTGATTTTTCTTTTTTGCCCACTGACTACTGTGTTCAAAGCCTTTCTTATAAGACCCGCAAACATTTCTATTAGCAGCCCTGTCATTTATTCAATAGGAAAAATGTAAACCCCATGTTGCAAACGTAGTTGCTTGGAAATAATCTCCAACACGGTATTAAATCTCCAGAGAAAATTGCAAATGGTCTTTCTGCCTATTAGATGCTGCTCACCAGAGAGGGGGGAAGAGCAGGAATTAACGTGACGGTTCAGCTGGCTATCACAGGACTGCCCGGCTAGTGTGAGAGTTCAGGAAGTGTCTCATTTGCAGAGAAGAGGAGATTAACAGGCTCCTCTGACTCCCAGGGAGCCAGAATGAACAAAGCTTGTTGTGACAGTTACAGATGGTCATGAGCCAGGCCCTCCAAATTGTCCTGTCCCTTTCTAGTCAACGGGTCAGCCTCTTCCTGTCTGGGTGCATTCATGCTTCTGAGCTCCCCCTGCTGGGAAGCTCTGGGCTAGGCACTTAGTGAGCAGAAAAGAATCCTAACGATTTCTGATTTCAAAGACCTCAGAAGCAAGGTGCTTGGCAAACAGTCACAGCCGTTGGTCAAATCAGATCATCTAGAAACTAGGTCACGAGGTCCAGGACTGAGCATCAGGAGCAAAGGACATAACATCTGAACTCAGGACTTCAGCTTCCTGAAAGCCATTCAGACCCCAGATTATCATCTATAACACCAAACAGACTGGTCCCTCCCCCGGGATGTTTTCTGTCTTAATTAGACAACTGATTAGTGTCTAATACTTAGGGCACTGGAGAGGCATGCTGGGTAACTCTGATCCAGCTTTGCAAGAACATCAGACTTTTTTAAGACTTGCTATGTCTAACCAATGGGGAGCAGAATAATAAGGGATTTCTTTTTTCATATCAAATAGATACAATGTCACCTACACAAGTAGACTTTCTTTCCTTTGTAATTTAGAAGCCTTGGATTTTACCCAAAGCTTGAGATTTATAGCCGTGGTTTCCTAACATTAGCTGCACACCACCAACCCCACCCCAGCACCTTCCCTTTTCTCCCTGGCCCTGAGTTTTCCAGTATGTGAACAAGAGAAGGGGTAGGAGGTGCTCTCTGCCAAGGAGCTCTCTCCTGGGCTCCAGAGCCTCTCCTGCACACCTGAGTCTGAATGAGTACTAGGAGAATGCAAATCCTACACTGGGCTTTAACTTTTTACAAAGTGGACCATTTTAGACTCATTCAACTCATTAATTAGCAAAATGCCTTGTGTTCGGGTGCTCTCTGATCCTTCTGTTTATAATAAAGGCTAAAAATCATGCCCCTGTGGTGCTTTAATGACCAGAAAGGTAGATGGCTCATTCCCGGGGTAAGAGAGAAGGCTGCAGGTCAGAGGTGAAAGTAGATCCTTCTACCTTAGCCAATAGCTGATCTTCAAGGGCTTTACGGCCGTTTGCATCTGGCAGTGACCTTCTGGGAATGATTTTCTTCTCGTCCTTCAAGAATCTGGGGCTGAGAAGAGTTTACCTTTTGCAGTTGAGACAAAATTCAAAGCCAGTCACCCCATAACTCCTTACCAAACTATTGGTTCCCAGATGTCCAGACATCTAAACTGACTTACCCAGCAGGTGCTTCCCAGCATCCCCAGCTGTAAACAGCTATTCACTTGATCCTGGCCATTCCGAGATGGGAGTGAACATGGCTCCACTAACTTATACAGCCCATGTGATGATCTGAGCTTCCATCAAGGGTGGCAGAAGACACAGGACATGAATTTCTCTTTTGTGTAGGTCTGAGGGGGTATGTGGGGGCTAGAGGACAGCCTAAGGATTGATTGTTCCTGAGGAGTGGCCTGCCACCTTGTTCTTTGAGATAAAGTCTCACACTCATTGAGCTTACCTGACCTAGTCTTGCTGGAGAGAAGCTTTGTGCCTTTGTATCATTTTTCCAGCAGTGCCAGACACACCCAAGCTCCTCTGAGGTGTGCTTCTCCTATTCCTCACTCGTTTCTAGGAGAGCTGATGAAGAAGGAGCCTACCTCCAAGTCCGCCTGAAATCCAGTGCTCTGAACCGGCTGAGAGAGAACACATAGAAATTGTGAATGAATAATCCTTTTGACTCACTTCTCTGATTCTTACCTTAATGTGCCAGAGACCGTCGATTCCAAGGCGGTCCTTCATTTTCCTGCTTCTGTTAGCAAGAACCATGAGCACTGTGTTAGACTCCAGTCTTAGAAGACTTGGTGGCTAATAGAGAGGGGAAATGGAAAAGTCAGTAAGCCATAAGTTAGACAACAACCCTGGGTTTATACCCAACTGCCCACATGCCCCAGTCAGTTTCTCACCCAGTTTCTCCAGCCAGGAAGTAAATGCTTCTGTTAGACATTTTCCAAAGCAATGAAATAAGAATCACAAATATAATTTTAAAATTTCTAATAGTCACATCAAAAATGAGATAAACCAGGTTAAATTAAGTTTAGCAATTTATTGGGCTCAGTGTATAGAAACCGTTAACATGTAACACGTAACTCGCTAGTTCCTATTATTTTCTCATTGTAAGTTTTACCTAATGTGTATTTTATACTTACCGCACATCCAACGTGCAGAGTGGACACATCTCAGGGATTCAGTGTGGCCACTTTTGGACCATGTCTACTCTACTGGCCAGGAGAACCATAATTTGATTCTGGATATTTTTTTTAACTTTCCATGATCCCTTATTAGAAACTCACAAGGTCAGATGTTTAATTCAGAACTTTTCATATTTAAAAAGCGAATGCAGTATTCACATTATGTGATTCACACACACACACCCCATGGGCCAGGCTCTGGAACAGCACTCTGTGATCAAACAAATAAATATTTTTATAGCAAGATGTATGACAATATACACCAAGTGAGGTAAATAGAGGTAATAAATAGCACCATGTAGGCTGGCTGCTGCTGTCTAATGAGTTACAGAAAACTCACGCCGTTTTGTTTTGCTTTCGTTTTTGTTTGAAGGATATTGCCTTTTAAAAATTACACATAAAGCACTGCAGGTCTGTACCTTGAAAGTTTCATGGGCTCAGCTTTGGGGTGTAATTAGCTATTTTAGCAAAAATGGCACAGCATTAATACAACAGTGCAGTTGTACGCCGGCTCATGGTGGCCGTGACATTGAGCCTTTCTCTTATTTGGAACCCGAGCAGTCATAGCAGCCGAAGGGTGATCCAAGGGACCAGACTTCCGGTTATCAGCTAAGACTGGATGCCGGTTCACTAGAAATAGAGATGTAGTACTAGTTTGTCCCACTTGAGTCTGAACCAAGCATTCAGCTATGCCTGGGTGTCCCTGGCTCGTTTGGGTGACTCTTCCATGTCGAAAGCTATTCGGCTAGTAAAACATGGCTTCCTACAGGGCTCGCAAAGGAGAAGTAGAAGGAAAATCTTTGCTGCCTTTCTACATTATGTCTGCTCAGGAAGGTGCAGAGCAGCCTCCATGGTTAAGGAGAAGGCAAACCTGGATTCTTTCTATCCAGAATCTACACAGTTAGTAAGGACAGAGAATTCAGCCCACATGTGGTGTTCACAATCCCCACATAGGGTGGGTCACTGCAGGGAACACTTTAATGAGCCAAGGCTGATCCAACAGACATCCTCCACTGCCCTGAAGCCCATAGGAATGTTGTCAGGTCATGAGCCACTACCCAGTCATACAGCCTCAGATTTGGAAGCTTCGGAACCTCACCAAGGATTCTGGAAGGAAAGCTAGTGAGTGCAACCTTGTGGTAATATTGGTTTTCACAGATGAGGAGGGTCAGAAGTGCTGTGTGTTTGTTGACAGCACAGCTCCTTCTCCAAATGACTCAGAAATTAAGAGGTACCTAGAGAACGTGCTCTATTCCAAACCATCTGGCCCATCCAGATGAGCCTACATCTGTAGCAGGCTTCAGCTGCTCTGAGCTGCAGCCTTCCCAGCATTCCCTGCTTTATTCAGATACAGCACATCTCAGTGTCACCAGAAGCTGGCCACATGTAACAGTCTAAGAAGGGAACAGCACTGTGGCTACTCATTCCACAGAATCCCAAGGACTTCTATGATGGCCCGTATGCTCCAGTGTTTTATGAGGTGCTGGGCCAGCAGCAGCCTGGCAACCATCCCAGATTACAGGAGATTAAGAGGGCATAGCAAGCCCCCAAACCTGGCTCAGGGAATAAGTTTCTGGAATGCCTATTACGGACACAGCTGGTGGAATTGGGATAGAGAACGTTCCAAAGATTGGAAATGCTGTGCCTGTAAATCTTTCTGAGCATGGTAGCACATGCCCCTAATCCCAGCATTTTGGAGACAGAGATGGATAGATCTCTGAGTTCGAGGCCAGCCTGATCTACAGAGTGAGTTCCAGAACAGCCAGGGAACACAGAGAAACTCTGTCTCGGAAAACAAACAAACCAACAAACAAACAAACAAAAACAAAATTCTTGACCATCATTATACTGTGGTAATATAAGAAAACACCATTTTGCCAACTTCAGTATGTAAGGTTACCTTTATAATCATAATGTTTCAGAAAAAAGCTGTCCCACATATGTACACATAGATGGGGCAAAGTTATCTATGCATAAACATGTGAAAGGGACACAGAAGTTATTTCAACTATTTCTGGAAGACATTTTTAATTTAAAAAAAAAAAAAGAGGAGAAAAGGATAGTGGCCTGACAACATCCCGAACCAGATGTTCCAGAGGGACAGCCATAGGGAACAGGAGGATCCATTCTGCCTCCCCAAGTAAGAACGGGACCTGAGGTGCCGCTCAGGCTTTCCTGACTCATTTTCAGGGTCTGGTGTTTAGTGAGTGGTTCTACATTAGAGTCTTTCAGCTGAGCCTCATGTCCATCATCCAGAACATGGAGTACTGTCACCTCACCTTCCAGATAGGATTGGCATTGGTGCTTGCCAAGTGCTAGACTAAAGCCGTATCTCCAAAATCAAAAGTATTTGTGTTTCCACGGAAACACTACACTACAGCTTGCCGGCCCAAGGGCCCTTTGTTTTCACTGGGCACAAGGAACCAAATATACTGAACTGAGGCTCTGGCTCTGCCCTTCCCAAAACTCTCTAATCTCAACTTCCCCCACTCCCAGACCAAGCCTGATCATATAAGACTCTGAGCAGTGTTCCCAAGCAGGATTGGCTTCCCAGTGGGCATAATCGCTATGGACCAAATCACAGCAAGCTCTTTGTAACATACTTTGGAAAATCATTCTCCTCCCCCCACACCCTCCCCCAGCAGCTACACAGCACAAGAAGAAAGATCAGGTCATTGGCTCAAAGGTTTGCAAAGGATGAAATGAAGCACGGGATTTTAACCTTAAAATGAATGACCTGGAAAGACATGGGAGGTAAAAGTCAAGAGAAAAATCATCTGTGGCCGTGAGTGAACTCTAATGATGTGGACTCAGATCAGAAGCCTTGGATGAAAACACCTCCCCAAACCTGCCAGGTTATTTGTGAAATGGGAACCCTGATGCTTCATCCGGTCGGTGGACTGAACAAAATGCAAGGCTGTGGGTAAGCTGTGGGTAGTAAGACCCTCTAATCAGAGTCCCTGGACTCGGAGTAGTTAAGCATTGACCTCACTCCAGCCTGGAATCAGAGTCTGTTTGAACCTCCTTCCTAAGTGAGTCAGACGGCTGTGAAGTCTGTGATGTTCTGGGCTAAAGCAGCTCACCTAACTTGATTCTTAAAGCAGTCCCTCTGAGAGGGCCAGCCACCTACTCAGAGCAGGGACCTCACAGTGGCAGATGAAGTGTGTAATTGTTCCAGGTGTGGTCTGTTCAAGGTACAGACTGTGTCTTGCCTGCATCTGGTGCCCTAGCCCAGTTTCTACCCCAGCACAGAGGTCTGAGCACATGAGGGGTATGCACCATCTTCAAATGGGTAACAGCTGTGCATTTGGGCGTACCTGTTAGTCCTAGAGTCTGGGTTGACCTGAAAACCATAGTATCCATCATAAGAGCACAGTCGTCTTAAGAGAATCAATGTAGGACTCAACCCAAGATTAGCTGCAAGGAAGAACTGGCACAGTCTGTCCATCACTCTTTGCTGTCAGAATGAAAAGCTGTCATGACCCCACATAATCCTACATCCTTCTGTTGGTAAGACAACAGCTTCCAGTTGTCAGTTACCTGCACCTGCTTGACTTTGAGCCCAGATGTAGTAGTGCAAATCCAGATGTCGAAGGAAGGAGCTGCAGAGGCTATTACCAATGCTCCCAGAACTTAGCGCACTGTCTAGGCCCGCTAACGTGTCTATTGACTACGTGGACCAATGATGCCTTCCACTGCGGTGCCTTAGAGACATTAAGCACTCAGCACATGCTTGTCAGCTGACTGCCTAGGACAAAATGACTGTCCCATTAGGTACTCTTGAGTACAGAGCCTGTGAAAATGTTTCAGGCGAATATCAACAGCAGCATGATTGGTTGCAAATATTAAAAATAAACTGTAAAGTCAACCTAGCATGTATAATCAGCAGGTTACAAACAGTGTTACCTCAGCCAGTCAAGTACTATGTGACCCTTAGACTGATATATAAATTGTATTAAACCCAGGGTTAGGGTTAGGGTTAGGGTTAGGGTTAGGGTTAGGGTTAGGGGTTAGGGGTTAGGGGTTAGGGTTAGGGTTAGGGTTAGGGTTAGGGTTAGGGTTAGGGTTAGGGTTATGGCAGTGTTTTCTATTAAATGTAACATGACGGAAGCCTTCTGAAATTTCTGCATAGATCCCAGAAGGGCTTAGAGTTGAGCTGGTCATATCAGGCAGGGGGAGGTCCTGTCCCCAAGAGTGGCAGGAGCAAGGGAGGATGACACTGCCTTTTTGAAGGGAACAGGGAGGCTCACAGGTAAGACCTAAGACAGTGGTGATGAAAGAGAGTAGCAAAAGTCACAGGGTGAAAAGCAGGTCCCTGTGTGGTTTTCCTGGCATATTACTTGAGCAATCTTTTGTAAAGAAAGTGTCTCTGCCCCTTGTGGTGCTTCCCTGTGTTGATCAGTGACAGGCCCTGCATCCTGTGCGATTCTGTTTGCTTTTGTAATCACAGGCTGTGGAGTCTTGGGGTAGGTTTCAAAGAGAGGGAATCAGACATTCATCTACCCTTCCAGTTTCCTCTTTCCCTTTGGGGGTGTGTGTGGAAAGACAGAGGGGGGAGGGGAGAGAGAGAGAGAGAAAGAGAGAGAGAGAGAGAGAGAGAATATGCTCATGAGTGTGCATAGGTGTGTAAAGATCAGAGGTCAAGATCAGGCCTCTTCCTCAACCACTCTCTACCTTATTTTTAGAGACAGCAGCAGTCACTGACCCTGGAGCTCACCCATTAGCTAGCCAGAGAACTCCAGAGACCACCTGTCTTTACTGCCCTAGCATTGAGAGTATGAGTCCCTGCTGCCACACCTGGCTTTTTACATAGATACAGGCTCAGGTCCTCACAATTGTTCAGTGCTAGCTTTAGCCACTGGGCAATCTCTCCAACCCTGAGTGTGTAACTTCTGATCTTAATCTCCATTCAGTTACAGGAGTCAAGTGAGTGATATCATTTAGCTCTTACGGCATAAAAACATAAAATGTAATCACTTAAAACAACCATCATTGCCATGGGCCTTCCTCTAAGGGGCAGCCCCATCAGAGGCAGCTCAGAGCACACCCAGACACCAAGTTCTCAGCACAGAGGAAATGCCTCTGGATCAAAGGCAGACAGCAGCAGCAGGTGGGTTGTTTGTTTGTTTGTTTGTTTGTTTTTTCAGGAGTGGGTTCTTTAAGGAGAAAAGGGGAGAGAGTCTATGTCATGGTGAGTTAGTAAGACCTGATTGGGCAGGCCCGCCAGTGTAGCCAAATAATGGATCTTGGTTGCTGGATCTTGGTGTTTAGTCTGAGGAAGGAATCCATGGCCAAGTAAGGGACTAGACCTTGGAGGCTGTCGAGAGCAGGGTCTCTTATCTATTACGAGCAAGGGGTTTGAATCCCCTTCGGGGAGAGGAGCGACAGGTCCTGCTCCACTCAGGGATCGTATACTGGATTTGACTGTGAGATCATCAGCTCCTCGAGAGGGAAGAGAGTACGCCAAGAGACAGAGAGTTTGTGGAATTCAGTTACTTCTTTAATGATAATACACAGCAAGCAAACACAAACACAAATGCTAAGGTTATTGCTACAATAAGATATTGTCACATCTCCTATAGGTTGCCCCTAACAATATGCACAGTTAACACAAATAATAAGTTGCTAATAAGTTGCTAATTACCAAAGAAATAAGCATAGCAATAGACAAATCATTCATTCATGGATTATACAACCTGAGTCCTTATGTTGGTTTTGGGTTACAGGTCCGGAGTCCGGTAAGGCAGGGTCAGGCTGTGGCTTCCAGATAATTTGACCTCGTAGGGTGCTTGACCACAAAGAAGCTGGAGGCATTGGTCTCTCGGTTTGAAGTTGGAGCTTGGCCATGAAGTTGGAGGCATAGGTCTCTCAGTTAACTCTTTGATGACCTGGTGCTGAGGAGGCTTTGTCTGGAGGATCACATTGGCCAGTCATGGCTACAAGTGTGATGAAGTGCTCCGGACGGGCTCCTCTTTTATGCTGAATTTGGAGTTACTCTTGACGTATATGGCAGATAACCACTCGTGTCTGGTTATCTCAGCACAACTTCATTTCCAGACTTGCCTTTACAAGTACCATACATGTCCAGACATGTCTTACAAGTTTCCTATTACAAAATGGAGTTGGTCCTGTTTAAGGGCCTGCTCCTTACAGAGGCTAATTTAGAAATGTACTCTAAGGGTTTACCAAGGAAAGAGAAGGGGGAAGGGCAAGACCTGTCTGCAATGCTTAGGTCTGCTAGAGAGCCCCTCACTTCTGATTCAGGCTAAATTCTCATGTATGTCTCTGGTCAGATTCAAAATAGGACTAAGGGGTAGCTGATCTGAGATGGCCTCATTTCAGATCTCTCATCTCTGACTCCATGGTCCCACATTCCCTAGCAGACGGCTCAACATTATTTACATGGACTCCTAACAGGTATCTAGGAGAAGAGACTGAACCACACAAGACCTCCTAAAGTCCAGCCTCAGAGCCAGTACACTGCCCCTTCCTTTATATTTTATTGCCAACACAAGTCATAGGCCAGCCTATATCAAGGAGTACAGAAAAGTTTAGCTCCTGGTAGAAATGGCCCCAAGGCTGTGTTGCAGAGGACATGAACACTAGAAAGGAAGAAGTGAAGCCAATTTTACAACCTATCCTAGTCCCTCACAAGACTGTGTTCTTGAATGGAAAGGGTAAGTGGCATTTAAATTGCCAATGTGGAGGAAGAGGCAGCGAGTATCAAAGGACTCGAATGTTTATATGCAAGAGCACAGGAGAGCCAAAGTCTGGCCATTGAACACTAAAGTGTGCAAAACTGGTATTGATGGGGAAATGAATAGTGTAGGGTGTGTGTGTGTGTGTGTGTGTGTGAGAGAGAGAGAGAGAGAGAGAGAGAGAGAGAGAGAGAGAGAGAGAGATGAGAGGGGGGGAAAGAGAGAGATTAATTTTCCCAAGAGAGTTACGCTTTCTGGGCATGCAAGAGTAATAAAATCACCCTTGGAGGAGGCACTGCAGACAGTGGTGAGGAGTCATCTTTTTCTGCCACTATCAATGACAGAAGAATTTAAACAAAATCTCCTGAGTCACATGGCTAAGAAAGAAATACACAGAGAGCCCCCCTCCCCTACAGCAAAGGCATAAGGGCAGTAGATGTACTGGATTGTGATGGGCAAGCATTCCACAGAAGCAGCCAGTTCAAGGTACTGGTCTCGGCCCTTCACTAATCAGCTCTGTGATGTTCTAAGACCATGTTCCCCCTCTGAGCTCTGCCAAGTGCGAGAGTGGCTTTGCACATGCCTACAACTTACTTGGATTCTATGACTATTTCAATATACTCTGGGCTCCAGCTATGTTCTCCACTGGTAGATCCACTTTTGCTTCGTTTCGTTGATGTAAGGAAGAAACCAGATGGAGTTAGACGAGGTCTCCTTCCTTCTACCTGCTGGACTCAGAAATTTAGGATCACCTACCAAGCACCTGAGTTCTAACTCGGCCATCTTCTTCCTTGTGACCTGCCTCACCTTGGTGAGGTGCTGTGTTACTTAGCTTACACTATGACAAAATATTTGACTTAGATTATTTCTGTTTTGGCTCCTGGTTTAGGAGGGTCACAATCCACCACGATGGGGACAGCAGAGGAGAGTCAATCAGTCCATGGGGGCAGAGCTGAGACTCTGCTGTGTCCCATGGCTGCTGTCTGGATTAGGGCTTCTATTGCTGCAGTGAAACACCATCACCAGCAAAAGCAGGTTAGGAGGAAAGGGTTTATTCAACCTACACGTCCAAATCCATAGTCCCTCAATGGAGGAAGTCAGGACAGGAACTCAGGCAGGGCAGGAACCTGGAGGCAGGAGCTAATGCAGAGGCCACGGAGGGATGCTGCTTACTGGCTTGCTTCACATGGTTTGCTCAGCCTGCTCTCCTTTAGAGCTCAGGATCACCAGTCTAGTGATGGCCCCACCCACCTCTGGCTGGGCCCTCCTTCACTAATCACTAATCCATAAGCTGCCTTACAGCCGGGCCTCATGGAAGCATTTCTCAACTGAGGCTCCTTCCTCACTGATAACTCTGTCCTTAGTCAAGTTGACACACAAAACCAGCCAGTATAGCTGCCAACCAGGAGCTAAGGACAGGAGGTCAGAATTAGAAGTGGGAACAGTCCCCAAAAACTGGCCCTTGGTGACTCCCACCGCCAGGCTCTGTGTCTCAGAGTGCTCAAAACAAGAGCCCAGGAGGGATATTTCCAGTGCAACCCACAGCAATATTGCAATATTGTTTGTAATAATGAAAAGTGGGAGAAATGGCCAAATAAAATGGTTACAGAGTCAAAGGCATTCTGTCCAGCAATTAGAAGGATCGAACCAGATCAGTGTTAACACAGAGCAGTTTCCGAAAGAGAGAGATGGATGAGAAAGGCCAAGAAAGGGATCCGAAGAGGGAGCAGTAGTGGCAGTTGACTGGCTGAGGGTTTCAGAAAGTAAAAGAGAATTTCAGCCCTTTCTATTTCTATTAGGGCTTAACAAAATATAATCATTTGCGCAATTTTAAAATGGAGTGGGAGTTTTTTTAATGAGTAAGGTGCTGTGCGTATATATGCCGCACGACATAAACAATTAAAAGGTTTAATGAGACTCGTTCCTTCTTAGATTAACAACCCAGCATCTTTGCAGGGAGATGGGCGATCCCCCCGACCCACCTGTTCTGGGGGATAGGGGAGACAGACAACGATTGCCAGAAACCACCGCCCCCCTATTCCCACCTGCAGAGGGCCCTGAAGACCTCCACGGCTCAGGTCTTAATTACGCCCACACTTGAGCTTCCTCCTTCAGCTAATTCTGAGAAGTGACAGATTTCTCATAGACAGTGCAATTTAATTACAACTAGTTCTTACAGTTTAATTACAGGAAAATGCTTCCCCCACCCCTCTGCAGAATCTGGGCAACCAGAAGGCTCACATGACCGTCAGCTTTCCTCCACAGTCTACTTTTTGAAAATGAAACACGTAAGAAGCAGAGTCAGGGAACTCTTTCAAAACCAACACGTCCTTCAAGCCCCGCTCTGGGGTCATTGCAGATGAGTGTGCTTCCCATACCCTCAGGGCTTATGGTAGGTAACTGATGCTTAGAGCCATTCCAATGAGATGCTATATACAGCTTCCTAAGATACAGAAAGATAAAGTTATGGGTGATGCCAAGCCATGCTTCTGTACCTTTGAAAACTAGAGTTTGTCTGCCATAAATTTGGTACCATCTCAGGAGCCAAAAGAAGAAAACTAAAACCTCATCAGCATCCACTGTGGATCAAACCACGCAGGACAAAATGCCTGTGCAGTGTTCTCAGCCAGCCCATGTGGACCAGCTGGGCGTCAAGCTCACAGACACGTGTGCCTGCTGGCTCCTGTTCTAGATGGCTCAGTTGCAGGTCATTCTAATGGTAATGTTTGGATCAGTGGGCTGTGGAAAGAAAGTAGCATGGTGGTTAAAAGCTGGAACTGAGTTTCTTTCTCAGTCTCCCATTTAGTCTCCTCTGATAACTGCTAGTGGCCAGAGAGGCAACAAGCAATCTTGAGTAGCCCACACTGTGCCCAGCAGCCCTTGGTTCCTCTAGAGCTCCTCTCCAACCTGTCTCAGCAGTTACCTCTTCTCCTCCTCTGTAGTAGTCCAGATGTCCCAGAACCTAATTAGTTAATGACTAGAAAAGACCATGTCAAGGGGTCAGTAGAAACCAGTATAATTGACTTCTCCCTAGAGAAAACTAGCTTCCTGGGTCTATCCTAAATTGTTCACCTTAATGTGTGACAGCACCCATTCCTACATTGTCCGTGTCTGTGTTCATGTCCATGACTTGAATTCAGATCCCCAACACCCATGTAAAAAGCTAAGCATGGACACACACAAATGCATGCACGAGTGTGCATACACATGCACGCACACATGCATGCATACACACACATGCACGAACTCCTCCTGCCCCAATGAGACTTTATGAATATTAAAGTACTTACAATGAGAAGCATAGCAAAGACACTGAGGTCATCTCTGATGGCCACATGCAGCTTTCCCACATTTATGGATGAGATTTCCAGCTGTCATCCCAATGCCATTACCTGTATCGGCCTCAGGTTACAGCAAAGTAGCTGTGGTGAGCTCTCTGGGACCCTGTGGCCCTGAGCTTGTCTGTGCACTCAGTGATGGTGCAGGTAGCCACTGCCCCCAGATCTATTAGGAGGTGGATCCTATATCTTTTCATATCGTTTGTTTCCTTCTCCAGTCCGTGGTCTTCCTAAGACTGGCATCTAGCTAATCCCACCCTTCAGTGTCCTATGTCTTATTCAACAGCCGAATGCTAAATTCCTTTTCAGTTAAAAACAAGGAGAGCAGTCAGACACATAAGCAGGTTAGTCTCCTTGTGGTTGCTTCTGGAATTGCAGGTGGCTGATCAAAAGGCCCATCATTTTTTTTTTAATAATTCACTGCTCCAGTTGTTTATATGAGGTGTGTAAATCATTCCCTCCAAATTCCTCCTTACGAAGCCCCTTTAAGAGAGAACCAGAGCTGACTGTATCCAGGAATATGAGTGACCTCGTGATTCCATTAACCCAGTCAGGACTCTCTAAACAAAGCACTCTGGAGTAGCCAGCTGTTTGACACTACAGAGTGTGTGTATTTGCTCCCTGAACAAGCTATTGACAAATGAGATGTGACTGGGTCCCTGTCCTCTGGAAGTTGCCACAGAGGTTAATAGAGTCACTTCCAGCTAGCTCATTCTGTTTGTCAGAATATTTTCCTTGGCTCCTTTGTATGGAGCCGCTGATCATCTGTGAAGAGGGAGAGTGAGGAAATTATGACATAATTCGTGACAGATGACAGTAAAATGAACACTATGGAGAGGTATGTGGATTAGGTTTCAAAGCAACTGCCCAATCTCACACATGCCCCTACCTAAAGAAACAGATGTTTGTTAGAGATGGTTTAATTGTAAATTTTGCCCTTGAGCGAAATAAAACTCCAAGAATCTAGTTTAGGCTTTCATTCAGATCATTCAGCCAAGCACACTCGAACTCAAAAAATACAGGTCAATAATTTATTTAACCTTGTTGGATGTGGATAATCACTTTGGTCTGAAAGCAAACAAGTTCAAGCAAATTGAATGGAAAGTTCTGCTGCTGTGCCATGAAAAGTCACAAGTGTGTTTAATGTCCCCACCAGTGTCCCCAGGGAGGCTTGGCTGGGTCTAAGATGAGAGTTGCTGGTCCATGGACTCCACGATAGGAACAATTATAGTTATATTTTACTCAAGGCCCTGGAGGGAAGGGGGACATTTCGGAACTCCTTAGTAGGAAACAACATTGACTTCCTGTCTCCATGCTCATTTGTAAAGCTCACTCAGCAGCTTAGGGTGGCACCTGTGTCCTTCACACTCACACATGATTCAGAGTGGTTCAGGGACTCTGGACCTCCCCCACCCTCAACAGATCCTTCCTGGTCCTTCCACAATTGTGCTACAACGGATAATCTCGATTCTGATACACTTAATTAAGTAGAATTCTGTGACATCTGAAGAACCAGGAGGTAAGAGCGAGATTTGTACCCAAAGAAATCAGATTAAACTTGATGTGGCTTGCCTGATTATTAAAAAAATAAACATTTTAGTGTCATCTATCCTTGAAGGTGAAGACATAAAAGTTTCTTAGAGAGAAAATGTTTGCTAAATATAGTCTGCTCTCTATAACCATCCACAAGTTTCGTACCAGGGATTCGGTCAGCCACAGATTAAGAATACTTGTAGGAAACTTACATCTGAACTGTATACAGACTTTTTTCTTATTGTTTCTTAAACAGTGTAGGATAACAACTATTTACACTATATTCAATATTGTAAGTAACTCAGGTGATTTAAAGCATCATGAGGATGTTCATGAATTATATGCAAATGCTATTGCATCTCATGTAATGGACTGGAGCATCCTTGGATGTTGGTGAGGGAAAAAGTCAAGAACCAGTCCTCCAAGGACCCTGTGACTCAGTGTACCCTCTCAATGAATGCGTGTGAACCAGCCCGATTCCCCATGAGCACAAGCCATTCCCTTTTGTTAGAGAAAATGAACTTGAAACACACCACATTCTATCTGCATGCCTAGAGGAGGCCTTTAATTTTAGACAGACAGATAGATAGATAGATAGATGGAGCGAGACAGCCATACTGTACACATAGGGCGCCTGTCTCTTCCTGTGTTAAATGCTTAACTTGTATTAATTTCCTTAATCCCTATATAAACTAATGAGTATTTGTCTTTGGTAAAAATGTTCACAGAGCCAGTGACATGGCTCAGGGAGTAAAGGAGGTTACTGCCAAACTGAAGACCTAAGCTCAAACCCTAGGACCCACATAATAGAGAGAGAGAACTGAATCCTGCAAATTGGCATCCAACCTCCACAATTGCACCATGACCCCACACTAAAATTCACTTCTCCACAAATGGTAAACACTGTTTTGTCCCAGGCACTGTGCTAGACAGGGCACAGCAGTAAAAAGACACCATGTCCTTTCCTGAGGAAGCTGCGTATGAGAACAGCAGACAGTAGGCAAGGTTAATAAGAAACATGTAGACGAGTGATTGTCACTAAACAGGGAAGAGAGGCCTGTGGAGAAAGTAGGAAATGGGGTGGAGTAGCATGTCAGCTTTCTGTTACTAGGACAAAATACCACTGCAGTGTGATGGTTTGAATGAGACTGGCTACCACTTGAATGCTATGTCATCAGGGAGTGAAACTGTCTGAGAAGGATCAGTAGGATTAGGGGGTGTGGCCTGTGAGAGGAAGTGTGACCTTGTTGGGGGAGGTGTGGCCTGTTGGAGGAGGTTGCTTCATAGCATTTAAAAAAGCAAAGAGAGAAACAGGAAAAGGTCTAGATTCTAGCATATTCTTCAAGGGCACACCACCAATGGGCTAACTTCCTCCCACTAGGCCCCACCTACTGAAATTCCACGATGTCCCTGTATTGACACTGATGAATAGGCCATTAACACTTGGGCCTTTGGGAGCAATCTAAGATCCAAAGTGTAATAGGCAGGGAGGGAAGAGCACATTAAGATGGTTGTCTGTCAACCACAACCACTTGGTTATCTCTTGATGGAAACAAATCAGATTGGTTGGTTGATGCTTGGTTAAAATAAAAATGAAACCATTCAGAACCAGCCTTGACATAAAGTAACAACAGTGACACAAAGGTAGAAGCAACATGTAACAAATCAATGCAAAGGAAAATGCCCCCTTTGAACCCTGAACTTACAGTACCGTGACAAAGGTGACAGAAAAGCATGACAGCCCAGCACTGTACCTCAGCTACAGTGGGAAACAAAAAAGGACCCGGGAATCTCATGTAAATAAGAAACCATGTTATCACAAGCAGAAATGCTGAATGACCCCGGCTAGAATGCTTAGAGCGGGAAACAGAGACAACACTGTACTAAAAATGCCAGCTGCTCGCACAGAAACAATGTAACACTGGGGCGTCAATACTGAAAATGTTCGTAGCCATTAGAACTATCAGTCAAAACAAGCAGCGGGATGTTTTCCTTCTGACACCCTTTTAAAAACACTTGTAAATGGAACTACCCAGGGAAAACAAAGGTTAAATTACCCAACGCTGAAACTTTTATGTAAAGCTGCAGCCTTGTGGAACTCTGGGTTCCCATGAGCTTCAACCGAGAGAAAACGGAAAGGTTCGTCCATGGAGAGCGTCTCGTGTTGTGCCTCAGCTCCTATAACCCTAATGAAGCCATCAAATTCATTTCTGCTGCTGCTCAGAAGCAGGCTCCTCACCTTATCTGGACCAGCTTTGGCTCCTTGTCTGTCAACATATGCTCTCTCCGATCAGGATTTCTGACCAAGTATGGTTTAGATCCACCCCGCCCTGCCCCAACCCCAGCAAACTCAGGAACAATCCCAAGGCAAATCATCCCCTGTGGGGGTATTTGGCAAAGCAAGCTCTGCAGTAACCTCCCACCACTATCTGAGCCCCACCCCTACCCCCAGTGACAACAGAAATCTATGTTTAGTACCTTTCAGATGAAAATCATGAATGTGTGTTTTGATGGATACCTTGATGACGTGGGGGTCTTGAAGGGGAAGCTGAGACTCACCAAGCTCACAAAGAGAAGTGTGGTTAGGTTACATGTGGGCTGTGAGCTGTCTTTTATGAGACCGGGGACAGTATAAGTGTGTTCTTAGGGCTGGAGAGATGAGGGTTGAGTGGTAAAAGCAACGAAGGTCCTTGCAGGGGACCTATTTGGTTCCTGGCACCAGGTGGGTGTTAACCATCTGTAACTCGGATTCCAAGGGACTTGTCACCCTCTTCTGCCCTCCTGACGTCCATAGGCACCTTGCATGAACATGACTCGCATACAGACAAGCTGGCACACTTTTATATGTAAATAAAAATAGATATGTTCTTAGTATTTTCATCTTCACATGAAGGCCTCAGTAAGCTACCTACAGCTTGTTGTTCCAACCCTACCCCAAAGTAAGGTCCTTCCTCAAACCTCAGTAGATTCATCACTGGTCGAGTTCGGTTCAAAGCTTTCCCTTTTTCTCACCACACCCAATTCTTGTTTGTTCCTTGCTTTGGCACTGATTGTCAGCTTCGGAAAAAGAAACAGTGGAACTCAAAATACCACTGCTTAAAAACACGGCAAGCAGGACCAAGCCAGCCCCAGAATGCTCTGCGATTGTCAATGGGTTTGTACAGCTTTGCTTTTTAGCCTGGCTCCTGGGAGAGCATAGAGACAGTTCTCCTGACATTTTCCCCAGCATTGTTTTAAATGCTTTAAAGTGCCAAGGCTTCCTCATTCTTTTCTTCCATTCCCCTACTGAGGAATTCTGTTCTTACCGTGAATTTGATCAAGAGAAGTTTTGTAGGCGCTCTGAGCTTGGGATAGGCAGTGCTTGGTTTCCAGTGCCAGATCTTTCACTCTTACTTCAAGTGACGCCATGCAACATCCTGACTCTATGCCCCTATTAATGCTATCAATAGCCCTACTCACTTCCTATAGCCAGAAATAATGCATGGGATCTTTGACACCTTGATAAGAGAGAGTATTATATACCACAAATGGTGATGGATGTTTTGTTTTTGAAGAACAACAGGAAACAGGGCCTTGTGTACTTCAACCTTGTACTCTGCTGCTTTTTCTAAGACACAGAGAAGAGTCAGTTTACGATTGGGCACCTTTCAGGAAATGTTAACACATGATTGAGTTTACGTATAAACTATCTGCACTGTACTTCTCCCTTTGAATCCAATACTTTCCATTCCTCAAAAGCAGAAGCCTTCTTTGTATCAGTCCCCTAACACGTGCCTAACACAGGGCTCGGTACATGGGGAGCCCTTGACAGATGCTGACTATTAAATGAACAAGGTTGGATCCTGGCCAGCGCAGGATTAGATGCAGAGTTCAGGCCAAAGATGAGCACGGTACACATTCACTTGGAATTGGAATGGATCTTAAGGATTCATCTCACTAACTTCCTGTGTTTAGTCAGAGCCAATTTTTAAGCACCTAACAAATTAGGACTCTTTATTTTTAGCTCCTGAGTTGGCGGTTGAATGATTTTGCTAGCTAACCCAACAGCACGAGCATCCTGGGTCCAAACTGCATCCACCGCCTCTTTCTGCACTTGCAGGAGCCGAATGTGCCTGGGTTTTTGTGTAGAGGAGTTTTTGTGCTACTAAAGACTAGTCTTATTAGTAATATCTGGTCTGCTTCAGATTGGAAGCAGGGACTGTTGGCTCAGAATACAGGAGAAAAGCTACAAGATGGTCTATGTGAATTTTAGAATCACTTCCAACAACAGCTGGTGATGTGGAAATCAGATTCCACACACTGGGAGAGAAGCTGCAGTCTAGAATGCTGCCATCTTTTGCCAAAGATAGACCTGCAGTATGCAGAAAGTCTCAGATGTACTATGTTTGAATAATAACTTCCCACTCCCTGAAGTGTTTGGTCCTCTATGCCTTATGTGTATTGAATGAATTTAATTTACTAGCATTGCTTTGTTGGATAATAAGCATTTGTATTTCTCCTCTCTATACAGACAGTATCTTCTGACAGAGAAAAAGGAATAGTATTGAACATAAGGAAGAAAACTTTATTGTCCAATAAAAATGTTCCTCAGAGCTGTTTGAAGTGGATGGCAACATTAATCTAAAATTCTTTCAATGTCTCATAGGGATGTCATGAGTTTTAAAAAAAACTGACCCATTTTTGTATTAGTTACTTTGCTTTTTTAAAAAAATAGCAAATTGAAGCCATGGAGGATTGTAAGACACAAAAATCCATGGCTGTGTATGTCACTGGCATCACCCCCATGATGGCTCACCTCAAGAAGTTTTCTCTACTTCCTTAAAATATGATTATTTCCAGGCAATTTAATTTAAATACTGCTATCAAGATTGTTTTTGGAGATGGGATATTGCCTTCCTGTGATAATTCTCTTATCTGTAGGATAGAATCAATTTCATTCCCAAGTAACAGGGAGATATATTTTTATTTCTTTCCTTATTTTCTAAACTCCTAATATCACTGATAGAGATTAATTAAAATGTAATGTTTTAATCTATTAAATGGCCAGGACAAAGACACTGATGTCCTGGACATGGCCAGTGAGCCCATTGCCTTTAACAAAGATGGCTGATTCACAATTGCGCCAGTTTGGGTTGATGGATAGACCATAGTCTGTGCTTCTAATCAGGCTATGTCCGATTCTTGGGCAGCAGCAGAAGGGCATGTGGAGGGGGAAGAGGGGAGGAGGGTTCCATTTAGCTAATGTATCCCTGTCATATTGCTTGTCTCCTCATCAGTATAGCTTAGAGTCTGATGGCCTGGAGCCTGTGGGCAGAATCAGGCAGACAGGAGGAGAGCAACACAGCTTCAGATAAGTGTACCCTGAGCAGTGTCAGACCTAAGTTCTAACACCACTGTTCCATCATGTTGACCATGAGCCAGTTAGGTAGCTGCTTGGCTCCGAGTTTCCCTATTTGTAAACAGAGATGCAGATAACTCTTGTATCAACCTGGAAAGCAGTGAGCATGAAATGAAGTGATATCCTGAAAGATGTCTGTGAGCAACCATGCCCAATGTCAGCATCGGTATTCCTGTGATCTAGAAAGTTCCTCTCCTTCGCTTTTCAGGTGGAGAGCAGACGTGAGCTGTCATTTGCCCCTAAAGCGTTCTCTTGCATAACTAAACCTTGGTTCCAGGACATCCCAGTCACTACTTAAGGTTCCCCTGCTCCCATGAGGAGAAGCAGGGCTGCCACAGGCTGCTGGGCAGCTGGATTACATACAACTTGCCTCATCTGTTGCATAGGCCCTAAAGTCATTACTGGCCAGCAGTTTGATGTGGGGTGAGGCACATCAAATCTGCAGCTGAGAATAAAGCCATATGGTTCACCAAGGCTTCCTGGGTAAAAACACCACACAGCCAACAGAGGTCAGTATACTGTATACAGTGGAATCTCCTGAAGTAAAATAAAAGATCTAGAAAAAACTTGGAATTGGAAGACCACTAAGGTCTCTTGTCCAAGTTGGCCCTTTCCCCAAATTCTCCTTGTCTCTTCATTCTCGCTCCTCTTAGAATGGCCTATGTGTTTGTCCACGTTTAATATTAGTTTCAAACATTAACAAAATTCCTCTTTCTCTTGCTTTTCTCTTAGGTATTTTTTTTATATTTCAAAGAGATTGTTAAAATATTAAAGGTACTTATAAAAAACAAACAAACTAAGCCGGGCAGTGGTGGTGCACGCCTTTAATCCCAGCACTTGGGAGGCAGAGGCAGGTAGATTTCTGAGTTCGAGGCCAGCCTGGTCTACAGAGTGAGTTCCAGGATAGCCAAGACTACACAGAGAAACCCTGTCTCGAAAAACCAAAAAAAAAAAAAAAAAAAAAAAAAAAAAAAAAAAAAAAAAAAAAAAACCAAACTATCGCGTGGTGTGTGTGTATGTGTGTGCATGTG
>NW_021620939.1:1796027-1826027 GCF_004785775.1 Grammomys surdaster | reverse complement strand
ATTTTTGTCGTTAGAGGGACAGAACTTGTGAGAGAATAAACACAAATGAATTTGGGTAAAGGTAGAGAGGAAACAGCGAGAGTTGGAGATGCCAAAGGCAGCATTGGTCAGCGCTCTCCAGAGGAACAGACTGAGAGAAGGATTCTATGTGTATTAAAAGGGGATTTATTAGAATGGCTTACAGGCTGTGGTCCTGCTAATCCAACAATGACTGCCTACTGATGGAACATCCATGAATCCAGTAGTCATTCACAAGGCTGGATATCCCAGCTGGTCTTCAGTATACATTGGAATCCCAAAGTAGCCTCTAATGCCAGCGCAGGAATGGACCTGCCAGTGAGAGTGAGAACGAGCAGGCAAAGAGTGGACGTTTCTTTCTTCCGTCTCTTTTATACAAGTAGCCACCAGAATGTGTGGGACAGATTTAGAGTCAGTCTTCCTACTTCTTTAAATGATCCAGTTAACTAAAAATCACTCACGGGTGTACCCAGCTGCTTGGATCTTTAGTTAATTCCAGATGTAGTCGACAACCCAGAATAGCCATCGCCAAGGCAAAAATAATCTAGCTGATATGTGATTCCCATGTGTAAGTTAGGTTTACTGTATGAAAAATCCCAAGTCCCAGTCCCCACTGCAGAATTCCTTCATAAGTTCCAGGGTCTTTGTCAAAATCCCCTGGGAAACTCAGAACCAGACCTCCCATTGGGAAGCTTGTGAAGCATACTGGTTGGTCACCTCTATGGATTATTATTGTTTTTCTTGTAATATGGGTGATGAACCTGCATGGATGCCTGTGCACCATGTGCATGTAAAACCCATGGAGGCCAGGGTGTCTGCTGAACTGGAGTCACTGATGGTTGTGAGCCACCATGGGAGTGCTGGGGGAAAAAAAAACCCAGTCCTCAGAAAAAGTAGCCAGTGCTGTTCACTACTGAGCCATCTCCCAGCCCCTCTGTGTGTTCTTTCTAATGATGAATAAGTCTGCAAAGAAGATGGATGAGGTAGATAAGCAAGGAGGGGGACCACAAGAACACAGAGGACACAGCCCGCTGGATCCAGAGTGCTTTAGCCTAGGGAGGACCCAGCCTCCTGGCAAGACTGCCGAGACGCTAGAGCAGAGGAGGGACAGGAGGAGAGGACGGCAGGCCTGGTGTAGGGGCAAGGGTTCATGATGCCTGTGACCTCCCCCTTTCTTCATAGAAGTTACTTACTTCACTGCATGGACACCCTTCCCTGGCAATGGTACTTAAGTAGCTTTCCGCCTCTTGTTATTCAGGATGCTTACAAAGCTTTCCGAAGTATAATCACAAGGGATGTCTCACGCATGTGACGACACTCACACTCCCATGTTTACTTTTCTCAGAGAACTGCCTGCCCCACTCCCTGTTTTGAACTTACTGAAGTGGGTGATAGTCCTTGTGAATCCACACTGAAGCATAGTGTGGATAAGAAGGGCGTTTCTCACGAGGGTGTTAGTGCTTAGTCCCTAACCAGTGTGCCCAAGAAGTAATAAGGGTAACTGATAAAGCTCTCAGGTATCGTGGAGATTTTAGGCTAATGACAATGCGTCCCAGAGCTCAGTTGGCACCCCCACCTCCCATCCCCCATGCCCCACCCCAGCTCGTCTAGCGACCTTTGAACCACTCTAAACAAAGCAACAAAAACTTTTTTTTTCCAGGGAGACATGAAAAGAGAATAACTTCTTAGCCTCCCTCCTTCAGCCTGAGTGTTATCAATGTATAAGCAGGTGATTTGGAGCTTAGGCCCTCCTCTCCAGAGTGACTTTGGATAGCCTTTGGCTGTCAGTATTGGCAGGGCCTAAGGGAGTAGACTTGAGTCGTGCACATAGGTTCCTTCTGGGACAGTGTGTCCTGACGTTTCCTGCAGCTCTGATAAAAATACCCCAACCAGCTTACAGAGGGGAGGGTTTAGTTCAGCTCGGAGGTTCAGGATATAGTCTGAAGTCAAGATGGCAGGAAAGCTTGAGCCAGTTGGTACACTGCATCTAGTCTGGAAGCGGTCTGTTCCCAAGGTGCTCTTCCCACCTCAGTTAACCTAATCTAGATCCCTCACAGGCATACTCAGTGACCTGTCTTCTAGGTGATCCTGGATCCTGGCAGGCTGCCAGTGTTAACCATTCCAGTTCAGAAGCTTATGAACATGATGGCCCTACTTTCTTGGTTCATGACGTTAGCCAAGTGCTGCTTAAGGGATTGGTTTTTGGTTGTTGTTGCTGTCTTTGTTGTTGTTGTCGTCATTGTTGTTTTGAGTTTTACGGTGTTTCTTTGGTTTTTGGATGGCATTGTGCCAAACCCTGAGGCCTTAGTGACTCACAGAGCATTTCTCTGCTTTTGCTCACACCTTACCTAGGTCCACTCTTCCTCCTTACCCAGGATGAGAGCACAGCATATAAAACTGAAGACGGCTCTCCTTCAGGAGAGCCAGGCCAACAAACCACTTAAGCCCAACCTGTGCTTTTCTGGAGCTGTCCCTGTCCATGGTCATCCTCATTACACATCTGTTCTCCATCTTCCCTAATTATATATGTAATTATCATATTCCATTAGCAGGTTTTATTAAAAATCTTCCTGCCACATGGCAGCGATGACTCTGAAAACCAACAGCGATAAGGTGTGATGTCACAGTGAGAAGAGACAGAAATACTCGCTCTCACCTCCAACACATCGAGACAGAGGCTGTGGTGGGGTTTGTTAAGGGCTCCGTCAGGAGCAACCCACCTCCCTGGTCTGCACTGGTTCACTAGCTCACGGGATCCTTTATAAAGCCATTGAAATCCTCAACAGTGTTCTAATGGGTCTGGTCAGATAGCTCAGTCTGTGAAGCACACACATTGCGAGCATGAGGACCTGAGTCTGAGCTCCAGAATCCACAGAAAACGCCAGGTGTCAGGGTGGGCACCTGATGGTCATCACTGGAGAGGTAGAGACAGAAGGATCCCCAAGAGTCATTGACCAACTAGTCTATCCTCCTTAGCAAGCTCCAGGCCAAAGAGAGACTCTGTTTCAAAAGACCTAGATGGTGTTTTTAAGGATGACACTCAAGGATGTTCTTTGGCCTTCATACATGTTACCTTCCCACCCCACATTTATACTAAAAAAATATGTATGATCTTGAGAAGCAAGTAGGATATGCCCTTCCCAGGGTTAAGCTGGTTCCTAAATAGTCAATTTGCCTACGAGTATACCCTTAGTACCTGAACTAGCCAATCCTGAGTCTATATCCACTTGAATAATACATAATAAATACCTAAGTTAATAAAACTGATTAAAATCTCAGGCCTACTCACGGTATAATTGATGGTGTTGCCTATTAACATATAGCCAGGCCTGGCAAAGTGGAGTTTGCAAACAAAGAGGGAAATTGGGGGTGTGTCCAGAAGAATTACTATCGCTCCATTAGTCCTGTCTGCTGACCCATTTTGAAAAACATACCTGCCATGTTACAGTTTTTTGTGGTACATGAGACATGCAAACAAGGAAATGCCTGTCATGAAGGAATGAAATCATACAGAGCTCTAGAAGAAAGAGGTGTCACAGGCCACTTGGGATGCACCAGGGTTGATCAGAAAAAAGTACGTGTGAGAGTTTTTATTGAGGTTTTCATAAGAAAGAATTGGGGAAGCTATATAAATCAGGGAGACAGGTATGAAAACATCAGTGGGCTCTAAGCAATAAAGATGGTCTGGGCTACTGGTACCTGGCTTTAGGGTAATTACAGGGACTGAGGGAGAGTGTCCCATATTACACAAGCTGGGAAAGGGGTTGAGTATAAACTGAGGATTGATTAGTTCAGATGCTAAGTCTGTGTTCATAGTCACGTTCGTTATCTAGGAAGCTCACTTCTGGAAAGGACAGCCCACCCAAGTTCAGGAGCCCTAGACGCGAGCACAAGAATAGAGAAAGAGATCCAGCACAATTAATACAGACTGCAATGCACTCAGGCAAAACTGTCATGTTGGAGACATCTGTGTTTCAGGAGCTGTTTTTTTCACTAAGTATGTAGGAGTCTTAAAGAGCAGCATTAGAAGAATGTCCCTCTTCTTGTCCCTTTGATGCAAGGCACATGGCAAGCAAGCCTATATAATCTGCTCTGACCCCAAGTGAGGCGCCTCACCTCAGAGAGCCAGTCATCTTTTCAGATTTATTCTCAGGACCTAAAGAACACGGAAGCGCTTTACATCATAGCAGTCCACAAAGCAGGGACTTGAAAAAAATGACTCCACACAGCGCAGGACTCCAACTGGTCCTTTCTGTTGTCTCTGTTCAGGAAAGTAGAAATACATTTTCCTCGGCTCACCTCCCAGGCCTCCCGGGTTAAGGAGCAGCGCACCACGCTGTTTCCATGTCATTTCCTGTCTTACACAGTGAGCATCACCCAGAAACCTTTGTGTGGGAATATTGCATGGAGCCATTGGCTAATTAGTCTTGTTAATGAGAATAAACATTTACAGAACCTTCCTTTGTATTTGTAAGATGGTTTACAAGCACCGGCTGGCTCGAGTGTTAATAATTACTTCAGGGAATTCTTAACAATGCGTATTTAGAAGAGGAGCATGATGGTTTGAAGGGGATCATGAAAGAAGACAATTGAGCATTAATTTCATAGTCTCAGCAAGCCCATGCAGCTAACTTCATCAGTTTCATTGTCTGTGACGCCTAACATTCAGAGCCTGGCAGGAACGCATGTTGAGTGGGATCTGTCTTGTCCCTTCTCCCATGTGGTCCTTTGGTGTCTTTATTCAAATGTAGCAGGAAGGCCTACTCAGAAAATAGCCTGCGAGTCCAGCCATCCTCAAGATAGGAGAACCTGGCCCTGCTCTGCCTCTACATCAGATGTGACAGGTGACCCCCAGAATATCACTGCATCACTGGTCTCTGTAATCTCAGCTGTGAGATGCTGAGAAAGGAGATAGACAATCCCAAGGGGCCTGGATCGTACCTGGGATGAACTCACTCAAGAACTTGCCACTTTCACCATCTGAGGCTCCAGTGTGTGATTTCAGGCATCACTATGCTTATCCCACTAAAACCCAAAGTGACATACATACATGTTGGTGGGACCGTGAGAATAGGTCTGTGCGTATATTGCATACTGAATTTTCACATCCTTAGAAACCTGAAGACACATTTCCAAAACCACTAGTTAGAAACCTGAATTTTCTGATCTACATTTAGCATAACACCCGAACCTTCATGCAGCTCTCACCTCCAGGGTCTTTGGGTATCCATTGTATGCAACATACTCGACATGATTGCTTTCAAGTGTGAGAGGCAGCAGGCCTCAAACACCCCTCATTTCTGTCCTTGGCGGACCTCCCAAGTCTACCGTGGGCCTCAGCTTCCCTGCCTGGTTTTCAGATGTCTCTTGGCGAGCTTTGCTGAAATGGTCCAGGAAATATAGTCAGAACTAAGAGTATTTCAGAATAAAACTGTACCATGGGGGATCTTTACACAACACTAACTTCCGAGTTTATATAGATATCCTTCAAGGCCAGTAGTGGTAGCCCAGAGTGCCAGAAAAGTTACTGTTTATGCTCATATGTAATTTTGAATTGTCATCTCCAAATCACATTTCATAGATTATAATAATAACCACAGTTTTAAGCATTTTCATTAGGCTATATTAGATACATCTATATAGTGGTTTTATCATAACATTTTTATGCATGTATATAATGTGTTTTTATTATATTCACCCGCTTATTACCCATGACCATCTCTTGTCCCTTTCCTCTTCCAAACCCTTCCCAAATAGCCCCCCTTCGACTTTATTTTTGTTTGACACCCTCTGTTGTACATCAGCATTGCCAGTCAAGGTTCCTGCAGGGAACAGCCATCTGTTCAGAAGAGGCAAGTGGGCACGTTTTGGACCTCTGTGAGGGAGTGTTTCATAATGGTGACATATCCTGTGGACAGTAAATCTGATGGAAGACTTCCATAAACAATGTTTTTCTGGTACCTCCCTAAACATTTCACCATGGGTAGGAAATACGCAAAACTGAGTCATATGTCAAATCCATGCATACCCTCTGAAAGTAGCTTCTGAATGTCCTAAAATCAAGAAACCAAAGGAAACTGATACTTACTCACTGCTCATTCTTAACACATTTACAATTTTAATGTGAAAGCCTGTCTTAGCTATAAAATATGCAGCTACCCTTAAAATGATTACTGTTATGACTGACCCAGTGCGGATTGATGAAGATCCCTTGAAATCATGTGGCATTTCACCTTGGAAACCTTTCTGCTATCATAAGCAATAGCAAATCAATTCTATTTTAACTTATTGTCCTGTTGTGCTTTTATATGTTAGAACAAAAAAGAATGGCTCGGTGATAGTGTGGCCACAATTTTCTTCTTGCCTAAGCAGAAAATTGGAACGTCGTTTTCTGTCTGTGTAGTTTGTAACTTTATAACTGACATGGGGCTTTTTGCCAGCTTCATGTTACATAACCCAACAATGCCATGTGGAAGCTCTCACTTCCAGAAGGTTTCCCAGTATGAGATTTGGCTCTTTCTAGCCACATGAGCGTAGCCTCACTATGCTAACAATTTTTGAGCCCAAATCTGAGAAATGGGAACATTCAACCAATTATCGTTTGCCAGTGACTGTCTATAATGACAGTGGGAGGAAAGGAGCCAGAAAGAAATGCCAAGTTTATAAAGACAATTAATGCAATGACCAGTCCATCCCCTGTCCACATGTGCCACAAACAGGACGAAGCCATCTCATTTCAAAGCAGCAGCTGACAGTCTCAGCCACCGTCATACATCATACAATGGCCTGCAGACATCCATTGAGTTTTCCTCCTGAACCTGTTCACATTAGCCTTACAAACAACCTCATTAAAGTATAAATCACACGCCATCCAGACTTCCCGTTGCAAGTATACAGAGACACAGCGACCCCCATCCTCCCCTCCCCCAGGCCCCTGGAAACCACTGCTCTCTCCAAGCCTGTGAGTCTTGGTATTTTAAACACCTCATGTAGGTAGAATCACACAGTATTTACCCTGCCCACACTGATATTTGTGGTGTGTTAACATTTAATTATTTCTAAACCATTTGAGAATGAATTCCACATCCCATGCCTTTTGCCTTCAGATACTTGAATCTACATTTCATAAGCAGGCATTCTGTCAGGTAAACACAAAGACTTAGCAAGGCCACTAGATCTAACTTTGTCAGGATGCTTTCGTCTAATCCATTTTCCATATTCTTTTTTTTTTTAATCAAGGAGAATGCACCTTATAGCATGTTGCCCTCCTGAGCCTGCTCCAGCCCAAGGTCACAGAATTCCCTTAGTTGACCTGAATCCTTAACCCACAACACTTTTTATCCCTTCTTTGCCTTTTGTAACATTGAAAATTCGAAAATCTTATCTTCAAAGTATGTTTAGAAAATCTCGTTCAACACTCAGTTTTTTAAAAATAATTACATCAAAATGTTCTTTGCCTTTGTCTTTGTCTGCCATTTCCTCTCGATTCTGTCTGTGTTGGGCTTCCCGAATGGTACGCCCCATGGGAGATGGTGTGTCTTTCTCAGACACATGACATTCGTCTGTTCTTCGTGGATGGTCCTCTTCAGCACCCAACTAAGGTCATCTCATTTTTCCCTGGTATACTGAGCACTTTCCCCTTGGAGCTAGTAAACATTCAGCTTTCATTGTGGACAGACATATTTAGATTTTTTTTTTCTGTGACCCTGTGGAGATGTGCCTCTGCTTACAGCACTACAAGTAATAGCTACCCCCTGTGAAGACAGCGTTTATAATGACATTAAAGGCTACAGACCTTTCTAATGTGTATTTAAGCCTTTTCCCTACTGCACGGATGATTAGCATTAGAGAAAGCTGCTAGCAATTGGATGGCAGTTTCCCTATCCACTGTAATCTAATAGAAGATTAACTCCTCTCCGCTGTTCTATTAATATCTGTAGTTGAAGGCTTCCCTCACTTGATTCCTGTCATCCCTGTCCATGCATAAATGGATGGGGCTGTGCTCCTAAAGGAATGCTTAAGGTTTAGTTTTTTTCTATGTCAGTCTACCAAGATAAACGAGCTGCTCCAAAGAAATGGCTAAGACTTTATTGGAAAGGGTAAAACCTGGAAAAAATAGAATATGTTTAATCACTGAGAAAAAGGAGGCCGACAGATCCAAGATGTGTTCCAGCTCCCACCCAGTTCATAGAGAATGACAGCTTTGTGGTTTAAATTATGCAAATGCTGGTTGGATGGGAACTAGCCTCCATAATCACAGCACGGTTATTGGGATGATCTTGGTGATAGCCTAAAAACTCTCGATGCCTCTCAGTTTTTTGTCTGATGCTTTCCTAAGTACATGTGTACTTTGGGAAAGAGTGAGTATACAGCCTCTCTCCATCGGGATCCCTCATTCTCAGTTGCTTTGCTCTGAACATTATCCTTAGTCTCAGTTGTCACCAAGGTAGGCAGACAGCTGCACCACACACACTAGACCACTTCTTCACCTAGTCTCATAGGTCGATGGCTGATAGGGAGCTACCTATGCCACCAAGCATGAAGTTCACCCTGGTGATGCATAGATGTATGGGTCTGTTCAGACATCTTCAGAGAAAGGACACATATTCAATCTGGTGTTTGTATAGCCCGGTCCCTAGAAATGTCTCAGCTCAACACCAAAGCCTGTGGCTATTGGGATGAGAGACAAAGATATGGCTGGAATAGCTATGAGAATAAGTTCTTGGATCGCCTTCCGTCCTGTCCATGGAGATACTTGGCACCATGATATTTTTGCTGTATAACCTTGAAGTTGTTTAACCTTGCTGTGCCTCAGTTTCCCCACTGTCAGATGGGAATCTTATCCATAGATTGGGGAACCCAAACGACAATATAGTACTGACCAAGTGCTTTTAACAATACCTGACACACAGGAAGTGCTTACTGAGAGTTCAATACTTTCCTTACTCTGTATCCTGCTTAAGAAAGTGGAGGCGTAGACTAATCTGTTTTGATGGATGAAGGTGAAGCCAGGAGTTCAGTGAATGATCTTTGCTGACATAGTAGTTGATGAGGGAATCTACATCACAGAGATGTAGAGTTAGAGTCTTAGAGTCTTGCTTCACGTCCCCGGGAAAGGTCCTGCCTCTTGCCAGTCTTTTCATCATGAGGAATGGTTTTGAGGTATAGAAATAAAATCCTTGGGACCCCAACTTGAACATTTGAAGTGAGACTAGACCAAACTCTGTCCACGGAAAACAAACAAGTGGAAACACTTGGGTCTCTTCACTTGGAAGGCCCACCAGAGCTTGGTCTGCTGGTAACTGCCAGAAACAGATTTGATGAGTCAGTCCAGACAGGAACATGAGTCACGCAGCCTTTCTCCCTCCCTGCCTCTCCCGGGGTCACAGCTTCCCCCAAGAAGTCTCACAAACTCAAGCACTGCTGTAGCTGCAGCCAGGTGAGGGGGACGGGATTGTCACTGAAATAAAGATCCAAGAAGCAGGAATGAGACCAATCTCATAACTTAAAATCTTAAAGAAATGAAGATTGGTTTGAAAAATAATTGTTTCCACAATACATGTTGATATGCAATGAAACCGATGCACAGTGGTACCTCTCATCTGTGCATACACGTACTCTGCAGCTCTGGTCAGCACATGTCCCCAGACCAGGTTCTCCCTACTGTGAAAATCCAGGGACCCCATCAACCTTCTCCCAGAACAAAGGGGGAGGGGGACGTGAACACGAAGACAAGTGCAGCTTCCAGTCATCAACTGCTCTCCATCTGTGTTACTGTGTCACTGGACATCCCACTAGTCACACGAAGCAAGGAAAATAAGAAGCACACACATGAGGAGGTAAAGTGAGGAGGTAAAGGAGGCTTTCAGTTGGCTCTTCTTTCCATAGTCTATCCCTCTTTACCAGAGCTTAATCATGATAGAAATTAACAAGACTGCACTTTCAAAGTATCTGTTTAAGAAAGAATGAGTGCCAGTTATAAAGGTATACACTAAAGAGACTCCGCCTTTAGATCGTCCCTGAGGGAGCTGTGACCCTAGGTTGTCTTTCGTCCCTGTGAGAATGCTGAGCTCTAAGTGACATCACGATGCCCAGTTCTTAACTAAAGAGGCTGACACTTGGAAACAGAAGGCCTTGCCACCGCAGGATAAGGGATGGAGGATAAGGATGGAGGTTGGAAAGAGAGTTCTTCTCATGTGTGAGCATCATGTCTTCATGGATAGAGATGTAGCCAAGCTCTGTGCTTACCAGCACCTCTGGAACATCTAGAAGATAAGCCTGAATCAGCATCTTCCTCCTGTCCTTACAGGACCTGGCTGGCAAGGTCCCTGGGGCAGAGAATCAGGCCTGCTGGGGTAGACATACTTGATTATACATGTTCAATGTGCAAGACCCCAGAGAGAACCCAAAAGCAATCTGAGGGAAATGCTAAATCATAAGATCACAGGCTGTCCAGGATAACTGTCAGAAATAAAGGCTGGAAAAGCTAGATTCTGAGTCAGAAGGCAGCCAACAAGGGGCTCAAGGTGTGGGTTGGAAAATATTCCCCATGTGGGAAGAAGGGATCTAGATTGGCATCTTAGCATAAGTCAGGAGAGAAATGACCCTGGAAAAGCCAGCATGGCCAGAGAGGGAGGGTTTATAGATCCTCAACAGAATGGGGATTTCTTCCAGCTGTGCTTCTATGAGTGACTGGAAAAGATTCAAGATCCTGGGGGAGCAAGCTCCACAGCATGGCTGTTACCCATCTGGATCAAGTAGTCAGTAAATTTCCAAATGCATGGTGGTAACCATTGATGTGATAGGTTTTAAAAATCCATACTATTCCCTTTATTCAGGCCTCTCAAGGTGGTCATTACTAAAGAACCAATAAACAGTCTCGCAAAGGAAAGGAGAAATTTTTTTAACCAAGTCTTGAAGACCTTGGCACTCGTATGAACAATATGAGCTTTATTTTAAAAACCTGATATTTTCTTCTTGTGCTTTCAGATGTATACATTGCATGGATGTCTTACAGAGCAACTGATTAAAAAACAGACCATGAATTCTACACAGGAGCTCAACATCAGACCAGTTTTTGAAACAAGCAGGGCAAAACCCTGAAGAGCATTAACAAATAGCAACAGCTTGTAACCTTTAGTGTCAACTTGACAGTGTCACTGGAATGTGGGTGAAGGGTTAGTTAATATAATTCAGCACCGCAGCCAGTGTGAACTAGATGCCTGCTGGCAGGGACAGGGGCACACACTGAGGTAGAAGCTGGGGAACTCAGTTGTGAGCAGCGTTATGACAGATCAAGCCCTTAGCGCCTGTAGGACTGACATGTAAGGACAAACTCATAGGGACTGGGCCTGTGTGGAAGCCAGGAAAGAGTTTGGTTGAAGCGCAGTGCTTCAGCATGGGAAGGGCAGAAGTGCAGACAGAGCCCCAGAGTGAGTGGCAGGGGACAGTTCTGACCACCATCTGCCTAATGAAGCAGTTGGACTGTGAGGTTTCCCTCATAAACATTGGAGACAGGGTTTCTCTGTGTAGCCCTGGCTGCCCTGGAACTCTCTCTGTAGACCAGGCTGGCCTTGAACTCACAGAGATCCTCTTGCCTCTGCTTCCTGAGTGCTGGGACTAAAGGCGTGGGACACTCCATCTTGGCTTCACACACACCCTCCTAAAGCTTTGATCAGTGGTGGCACTCTGGTACCTGACGTAAAGAAACAAACTGTATTTTAGACTTAAAAAGTGACTTGGAAGCAGTGTTCTTTTGTGCCAGTTAATGACCTAAACTGCCCAGCAAGGGCACCATGCCCTGGGGTGCTGACCTGAGACACATCACACTGGTCCCTTCAGCCTTGGTGAAGAGACAGAGGCGAGATGAAGAGGGGGTGAAGGATGTTGCACACTAGTTTGTAACTGCCCCTTTAAGAGCTTTTCTTAGAATCCACCATCTGTTACATGCTATCAAAGCCCGTGATATAGATTAGGAAATTGGGAAATAACTAAAAATCTTGCTAAAAGTCAGGCTTTTAGTTGTAATCCAAGGATTTAAAGCCAGTTCTGACTCTCTCCAAAATCCGTATCTACTATACTTAGACGTGTCATTATAAATACCACCTCTTTTACCCCAGAAAATCTCTCCTAGATGAAGTATGTTCAATTAAATCCAGAACCCAGGACACTGTATCAGATAAAATTACCTAGTATTTTGGGCAAGTAAATTGCAGGAAAAAGAAAGAAAAGGGAGAGAAAATAACCTGTCAATTAAAAATTATTTAGAGGCAACAAATTTTAATGAATAGACCTCATTTAGATCCTCATTCAAAAAAAGCATGGATGGATGATGGACGGATGGATGGATTGATGGATGGATAAGACAGGTAGATGACAGATACCCAGTTGATTGATTGACTGACTAATTGGTTGATTGATTGATTGATTGATTGATTGATTGATTGAGAGAAGAAAAAAGGAAGGATGGATCAGATTGAGGAATTTGAATTCTAATAGGTATTTAATAAAGTAGCTAGAATTATAGATTTATTTTATATTATCTTTCACATGTAACACTACAGTGATTAGTTCTTTGATGAAAGTCCTCTCAAGATACATACTAACATATTTCTGGACTATATATGCTGTTTGGGATTAACTGAGCCCTAAAAGACTGAAAAGAGTAAAGGAGCTACACCTGTCCTCGCTGCTGTAGCCTGGTGGGCACATGAGGACGGCTGAGCTTTGCTTCCCAGTTTTATATGTGCTAAAAAAAAAAAAAAACTTTCTCTACAATAAAATGTAAAACCAAAACCAAGGAAAAACTGTGCCATCAGCTGCCTGAGAAACTAGTTGCTCTGAGCACCTGCATCCTCCCTACCCCGCTGCAGTAGAGCAGAGTCAGGCTGCTCTGCCAAAGTGCATGTGGCAGTTCCATTGATGCCCTGGTTTACAGACCTAACCTAGACATTAGACTTCTGCCCATGGGAGACTCCTGTCCTGGCTCCTCAGCCTTGATAGAGACAGCCTCAGGGCCCAGCACTCCCAAGAACCCAGAAAACACTTCCATGTGGAAAGAGGTGATTTTTGAAAAGGCTGGAGGTCTGCCATTGTTGTTACTGGTTTCATAATCCTGAGCAAAGGTTTCTGCCTTGATGGCCTGGGTTGGGTGGTTACAATGACCAGGAGGAGGAATTGTATAAATAATCAGATCCATCCCAAAGATCTGGGCTCCCAGGCGTCTTGATCTGCTAAGACTCAGCAGTGTTAATGTTTTTCTGGATCCTGAATAATTCTCCCAGTGGATTTCCACCCCTGAAGAAAGGAACCACACTGTTTCTTTGTGTTGCCAGAATAGTAACATTTTAGTTACTTTTCTCAATGTGACAAAATGCCTGACAGAAGGGACTTAAGGAAGAGTTGGTTTGGGCTCATGGTTTGAGGGGATACAGTCTATCATGGCAGGGAAGTCACAGTGGCAGGCCTGTGAGTCACCTGGTCACATGGCATGCATTCCTCAGTTTTCCCCATCTAGAAACCTCCTCATAGACATGCCCAGAGGTCTGTCTCCTAGGTGATTCAGGATCATATCAAGTTGACAGTGTTAACCTCCACAAGTGAGGTAGGAAGAACATGGCTTTGGGATCAGAGAGACCTGGGTTCAAATACTGTACTCGTTGCTTCCTAACTGCAGAGTCTTTAGCAAATGTTTAAAGTCCTTCTCCATGAAATAGCCACAATGACCCCCCAGAAGGATTTAATGAAGGAAATTCCTCAGATCCCTACCATGTTGTTGACATCCTCCTCGATACGTTGATACTAAATGTGTGAATGACTTTTGACTAGATGCTTCTCTGCTTCAGGAGCAGTCAATGGGTAGAGCTGTTCACGCGTGTCACAGCACAAAGGCCCTCAGTGGACTTCCCAAGCTGTGTATCTTCATGTAGGGCCACCTACCCAGGAAGTACCTTTGTCTGCTTTGTGTGCAAATGCCGAGTGCACTCATCCTGCCCCTGCTTGGGAGAAAAATGGTGGCCGCTCAGAAAAAGGCATTTATTTTTGTAATGAATTACTCCAAAGAGTGCCAAGTGTCAAGAGAAAAGGAATTCAAATTCATAGTCTCAAAGCAATGGACCTGATTTGAAACTATATTCTTTTTAAACCACGTGATTATTGCTTTTTGGTTGACTCAGGTCCCTAGCCTGAGCATCACGGTGCCTGGCTTATTATGAAAATATCAATTACCCAAATGAACCTGATTGAGCATTAGGAAAGGCTTTCCTGGGGTCTCCCTTGGGTCCTGAACAACTCTGTACATGTTCACTTAGTATTGCTGCCAGATGGATCTTCAGTGGAGTCAGAAACCTCCTGACAAAGGTACAGAGAAGGGCCGGCAAGCCACTGCTGCTGAGCATACATTAAGATCAGCATGGACAGTGTATGCATCGGTGGCCTCTCTTCCCCCCTCCTCTGCTCTCCATTCCAACCCAGAAGGTCAAGAGCAGGAATCCCACCTTCTGACAGAGAAAAGCCCAGGCAGGGCCCATTTATGTGAATGTTTGGGGTGGGCATCAAAACAGTTCAAAAACCTGTTAGGACATGGGCAGACAGGAGCAGAGCCAACCTCCCTTTCACTGGCTTTTCTTGCTTCTTGTGTATTTCCATAGCCAGGGCAAAAGTTACAAGTTTCCTCACAGCCTGCAGGCACTCGAGGGTTAGAGGTAAAAAACAAAAACAAACAAACAAACAAACAAAATATGCCCCAAAGCAAAGGTCCACCTTTGCTTCAGACACCCACCTCAAAGAACTGCACGGTGTGGTACCCACTTCCTTTCTGATTAAACATCCTGCCAGGCTGGAGATGATTAGGACTCCCAAGGAGGCTAGAGGACAGTGTAGGAGGATTCATTCTGCCTGGGTCACATCCCCTCTGCCTGGGGAGAGCAGATGGGAAGTTCCCTCCATTGCAGGGCACTTTTGGGGGTGGAAGTGCCATGGAGGTGCATCTAAGCAATGAATCCTCCTATCTTTTCTTCCTCTGTACCTCACAGTTTTGCTTTAGGGAGGGAAATAAGAAACGTCACAACAAACTTGAGGAACAGGAGCATTAAAGTGGCATCATCACCTCCAGATTGTCACCACCCCGGAAATGCGCTGGGTCAGCTTCCTTCACCAAAACAACCTAGAAATAAGTCACCACCTTTAGACAATGTTTGCTCTCTGCCAGCCTCCTCCTCCCCTGCCTTGCTGGGCCTCACAGTGTGAGGCAGCCTCTGTTGCCATGGAGAGCAGCTTCAGGAAGGAGCAGAGCTAAGAAGAGCCTTTGGGCTAAGTCTTGGTGCTCTGAAGAAAAGGTTAAGGGGGGAGGGGGCAGAGGGAGCCAGAAAAGATGCAGAAGAAAAAACAGCAGCAAAGGAAAGAGACAGAAAATAGAGAGGAGAGAGAGAGCAGAGAAGAGACACCGATTAGATGAGAGAAATGAGGGAGGAACTAAGAAACAAAGGGGAAAAAAGCCTTATTTAATGAATGGATGATAATTTTTCTGGGAATGAATCTTTCTAGAAAGGAGATCTTCTTGTTCATCACCAAGAACAGCTGGCTTTGCGGGAACATGTGTCAGAGAGTACTCCCTGTGTCTCTTCACCTATTTTGGATGTGTGTCTGGGCTTAGGGAGGGAGTGGTTGGTTTTGCTAGCGTTTGCTAAACATGCTGTGTTGTCCCTCTGTGTTCCGACTCATCCTGCTTCCTAGACCTTTCGATGCCAGCTTGTCTGTCCAGGTCAAACCTGTTGTCGTGTACTCATTCTTGTAAGGCTCTGTCTAGTGAACAGATAACCTCGTGTGACAGTATCAGACTAAGGGGAAGAAAAGGTCCCTTAAAAAACATGTCAAACATAGGCTATTTGAGATTTCCCTCATAGAGGTGGGGCTTGATGACCTAGCATGCCATGAAGGTGGATACGGGTGGACCTTAAAGTAGGATTGTGTGATACCCAGGGTTTACCACCAGATAATATGGGGAGGGGGGAGTTGCGAGGTGGGCATCGTAGCTGCTAGTACATGTGAAGTTCACAGTATTACTATTCTGCCTACTTTTAAATAGCTTGTGCATAATAAAGTTTAGATAGCAAAAACAAGAAATTTAAGGGCCAGCGAGATGGTTAAGGCACTTGCCACCCACCAAGGCTGGTGACCTGGGTTTGATCCGGGGGACCCGCATACTGAAAGGAGAGAATAGACTCCCAGAAGTTGTCCTCTGATCCCAATATGTACATAGTGGCACGTGCACACACACATGAAAAAAATAAGTGTAATATTTTTGAAGACAGTTGTACATATGTCTCTCGATCCTTGCATATGGATAGAGTCTGGGGAAAGAGACATTGAGCTGAACGGAATGAGTCTGCAGGCACAGACCCTGATGGTGGACGTGAGCACATGCAGGTGGAGACGTTCACTCTCATCGTCTCGTTGGTGTTGAGAGAAATCTAGCCCCTTGAGTATGGATCATGTCCTCACTTACTAGGTCCTCCCTTGCTGGTGTTATGGGTCAATTCAACCTCCTAATAGAAGAAAGGGATCTAGACAAATGACTCTAGACCTAAAACAAACAACAACAAATAGCCAGAGCAGGCTGCAGCATCTGGGTTGAATAGCCGAAGCGTCACCTCTGGTGCTCTGGGTGAATGAAAAAATGAAATAAAAAGAGGAGGGCATGACTACTCCTAAAGTATGGAGAAGACAAGGGAGAAAGCGGGCAGAAGTTAGAGTTCAGGCTTAACATGCCGGCAGACTAAACTGGACCAGGAGAGGACAACATGGAAGGCGGAACAGTAAAATCGTCATGGACTAAGTGAGCAAGAGCAGGGTAGCCAAACGGCAGAGTTATATAGGAATCAGGTGGGGAAGGGAAGTGGGAGCCCACCCCTAAGAGGGAGAGGTTTGGGATAGGCAGCTGAATGGGAAGTGTTGGGAGGAACCACAGGTACTGGAGGATGATGGGAGAGCTAGGAGGAGCCACAGGTACTGGGGGATGATGGGAGGAGAGCTGGGAGAAGACACAAGTACTGAGGGATACTGGGAGAGCTGGGAGGAGCCACAGGAGGAGGATGGGAGATGGGACGAGACACGGGTACTGAGGGATGCTGGGAGAGCTGGGAGGAGCCACAGATACTAGAGGATGATGGGAGATGGGACAAGACACGGATACTGAGGGATGCTGGGAGAACTGGCCAGTGTCCCCTTTGGTATGTTAATAAGCACCTCAGCCTTTCATCCCGGGTTTCTGAGAATTAACACTGGGGCGCAGAAGGCACCTGGAATCCATCCATAACAACTATATCTGTACTATCTATAACCAAGCTACAGGGCCACAGGGTCCCCGAGGACCCATACTGCTGATAGCTCCTTTCCTGTTTTCCCCAAGCATGGCTTCCCTTGTGTCCGTGATACACACATTTCCCTGGAGACCTGCCTAATTAAAACTTGAGAACTTGGAAGCCATCTTATTAATACTCATCAGGGGAATTCTAATGATGGTGAAAGGGGAAGTGAGAACCAGGAAGGTAGACCCAGATGTTGGTTCATGGCAAAAACACAAAAAAACAAAAAACAAAACAAAACAAAAAGTTCTAAAACTCAGACTTGGATTTCCTGGCTAGAGACTAAATTGTGGAATTCCCTAGATCATGGTTAGGAGCCTTCAAGGGGCAAATGTGTCCTGTGTGCTGCTGAAAAGGACACTCCTTGTGGGAGGGGCAGAGTATGACAGTGATTTCTCCTCTTAGAGGTCTGAGGAAGCAGAAGACTTAGAATAGAAGTCCCAGTGGGAGGGCCTCTGCTGGAATGGATGTCTGGAAAATATCTGACTACTGTATCAGCTATGACAAAAACTGACATTAGAGAACTTGCTGGACTCCAGGTGCTGAGTTCAGGGCTGGGTAATGTCTTCTCTATCCAGAAAGACGTAGGGGAGTCGAAATATGCAGCAATAAACACCAACAGAGTGAGGAAAGTAAGCAGAAGAGCCCTTCTCAGGTGGGCCCTCACAGATGGGTGTCTTCCTCAGGTGGGCCCTCACAGATGGGTGTCTTCCTCAGGTGGGCCCTCACAGATGGGTGTCTTCCTCAGGTGAGCCCTCACAGATAGGTACCTTCCTCAGGTGAGCCCTCACAGATGGGTGCCTTCCTCAGGTGGGCCCTCATAGATGGGTGTCTTCCTCAGGTGGGCCCTCACAGATGGGTGCCTTCCTCAGGTGGGGCCCTCACAGATGGATGCCCTCCTCAGGTGGGGCCCTCACAGATGGGTGCCCTTCTCAGGTGGGCCCTCACAGATGGGTGTCTTCCTCAGGTGGCCCTCACAGATGGGTGTCTTCCTCAGGTGGGCCCTCACAGATGGGTGCCCTCCTCAGGTGGGCCCTCACAGATGGGTGGATAAAATAATATTGAACAGGATCCTTCAGAGACTCTGACAGCCAGCCTTATTGGGAAATGTAAATGTCCCCAAGACAGATGCAAGCCTATTTCAAGACCTTTCTTAGGGAAAAAGAAAAACCAGTGTGCCTTAAAGTCATTCTGATGGATCTAACATCAGCCCCCCAGGAGGTCTCTGCCCCCTCTCCATTACTCATGTTGCACAGCAGGCCCCTGGAACCAGGAAAGCAGATGACCCATTACAGCCACTTTGGCAAACTGCTGCAGGAGGAGACAGAGCAAGAGAGTCTGCTGTCTCCTGCCCTGCTCCATCATATCCCTGATTCTTTGTCATAGTGTCCAACCATCTCCTCAGCCCCTGAACCTGATTCTTCTCCTCCCTACGGAAGGCCAGGGATGAAAGGCTGCCCACAGCACACTGGCAGTGTCTGTAGATGTTAAACCTCTCCATGCTGGGTGAGTTCTTTTGAGCCTGTGACTTCTTGTGTTTTAGGTAGTTATTTTAAGAATTTTTAGATCTCTCCTTTCAAAACCAGTACCCACTGGTCCCTCTGAAATGTTAATTTGGGGTGAGGGAGAAAATTCAGTTAATAAAGTGCTTGTCATGTAGGTGTGAGGATTGGTATTTGATCCTATCACCCACTTTAAAAAAAATCATGTTCGTGTATGATTAGAACCAAAACACTGGAAACAAGTAGGTTCCTGGGGCTCCCCAACACTCCAGTCTAGCCTCATAGTGATCTCTAGGCCAGTGAGAGCCTGGCTTAAAAACCAAGGTGGATGGTACACCCCAGATTGCTCAGATGCACACGTGTGCATGAACACACGAGCATCCCAATGCAAAAATTAACTTTTATGGGTCACAAATTCAGCTTGCCAGTCATACTAGCTGCACCGTTTAATCGTGGACAAGCTAGTGGTTGCCGCATTGGAGAACACAAATACCGAACATTCCCATTGTCATGGGAAGTTCAGTGGCCACCCTACTCCTGTTCTAAGGATCAGCAGACCCAGACTTTGTTCCTGTCCACCTCCTGTTGCTGTAAAAACCCGAGCTTCCCCGGAAGCCTGCCACGCCCATTCTCTCATGTGTATCTGTGCTTTCCCACTCTGCCAGCGGAGTTCAGTGGAGAGACGGAACCATCTGGCCCACAACGTCTAAAATAGTTACTATGTAGACTACGCAGTTTCCCAGCCCTCTTCTACGTTTTCTGAAAGGATGCACAGCTATGTACGTACAAATGTTAGCTTTAGGGAATAAGTGAGTGCCGTGCTCCTGTCCATGTAGCATGGGTTACAGATGCCTTTACTGCTTCTTTGTAGAATCTTCGACTCCAGCCTGAGGTGATCAGCCTCTACAAGTGCTAGGTTTATACTGTACCAGTCTTGAAATGCTGATAGCTCTTCAGAGCAGAGGGTCACTCAGCATCCCTGTAGTCTCTGAGTGTCACCAATAGCTCCCTCTTTCACTTAAGAATAAGGCCATTGCATCGACTTCGTACAAGCCAGAGCCTGGGGTCTCCCCACTCAGGCTTCCCTGATTTTACCTTTTCTTCTGGAAGTCCAGATTAGATGGCTGTTGTTCTGCTATCAAAACATAGCAAGAGAAAATTGTCAGAATCCTCATTTTCATCTTACCTGATGTTTCTGTATTTGTCACCAGAACACCTTCCTTTAATCTTCAGCCAGCCAGCCTCCACAGCTCCTGTACCCCCACAACATACACAGTCTCTCTTAGAGGCCTGTGACCTCCAGATATGGCTCACATCCTCGAAGGCTTGTGCTGAATCTCACATTGACTGAAACAGAACTTGTCTGTTCATGTGTGGCGTTTTCCTGTGTTCCTCAGTCACAGGAGTATGTGGCATAGTATGAATAACCAGTGTAAGGAAGGGAAGAGAAAATAATCAGGAGATTGACAAGGACTGAAATAGAATGATTCTGAGGTATGCAGGGGTCAGTTCTATCCATCTTCAGAAAGGTCTACTATACACTGGTACCTTCACACACATGAGTGCCAGTACATGCATACATACATACATACACACACACACACACACATCCCTCATAGGGTTACTATTGCTATGATTAAACACCATGACCAAAAGCAAGCAACCTGGGGAGGAAAGGGTTTATTTGGTTTACTATTCTGAATCACAGTCTATTGAGGGAAGGTCAAGACAGGAACTCAAATAGGACAGAAACCAGAAGCTGATGCAGAAGCCATGGGGAAATGCCACTTACTGGTGTGCTCCTCATTGCTTACTCACCCTGCCTTCTGCCTTCTCACAGCACCTACAACCACCAGCCCAGGGGTGGTACACCAATAATGTCTGGGCTCAACCCCATCAATCCCTAATTAGGAAAGTGCCCTACAGGCTTCCATACAGCCTCATCTCCGATGACTACAGCTTGTGTCAAGTTGGCATAAAAACTAGCCAGCACACAAAGTTTAGCATAAATGCCTGATTTAAGTATCCAAGAGGACAGATACCCCCACTGAAACCATGGGCAGAAGACAACACAGTGCTATCTTGAACCCCCAACAGTAACACAGGTGGTGCTGTCTAGTGGTGGTCTTCAGACTTTGCTGTTAAATTTTACCCATGAGTGGTAGTAGATGCTTGTAATTCCAGCATTCAGGAGACCAGAGACAGGAATATCTTAGGCTTAAGGCCATCCTGGGCTGCATAGTAAGACCCTGCCTTAGGATGGAAGGAGAGGAAAGGAGGATTGGCTGTTAGACTTTAACTTCCATCTTCATCTGGAAGAACCTAGCCTGACAAGGGATTTTGTTTTCACTAAGAGACTTTGGACTGATGTAAATCTTCCCCTTTAGAAACAAACACAGCAGCCATAAGGCATGAACATCCTCATTCATTCAATCTGCCAATCATTCTTTTAGTTATTAAGTATCTGCTGTTTCTAGGTACTATTCTAGATGATGGGAATATATTAGCAAAACAAAGAATGCTGCTATTCTATGTTGATTCTTGCATTCTAAGAAAGATAAAAATGGTTGTTGGTGCCATTTTGTAAGCTATTTTATTGGGTTCATATACCTCCACCTCCTTCCAGCCCTGATTCCACCCTAATCCCTTCTAACCTCCCAACACTAGGTAAGAGAGAAAGAAGGTTAGAGGGGAAAGGGGGCGTAGACCTCTGTGAGCTACTTGCTGCTGAATAGGGCGTTGGGTTCCTTGAGCCAAGTTCAATCTTCATTATCAGGATAGCTCCAACTTCTCATCTCTTTGCTCATGACCAGTTGACAAACCACAGCAGCAGGGGGAGTAGCAGCCTTCTCAGAGCACCCTTCAGGGCTCTCCCATTCATCCCTCTCCAGAGTCCCCAGAATGAAACTAACTGCAAAGATCACACCCCTGCTAGCGCACAAGACAAATCATAATCACCTGCTGTGAACCAGCCACATATCCCACACCTGGGATTAAAACAAAAACATTCACAAAACATAACTGGTTTTTTTTTTTTTAAGATACCAAAATCCTCACTACAAACAGTAGATACACAGCGTAATCAAAGTGATGTTAATACTGTTGAAACACCAGGATAGAGCTTGATGTAGGCACATGATCATATATGGGACAGTTGTGGAAGGCCTGCCCAATAGACGACATTGACACAGAAACCCAATATCAAGTGAGGTAGGAGGTAAAGGTGGCTCAAATTTAACCTGGAGAAGGAGCCTGCGTGGTGTGTTGTGGGCAGCAGAGAAGTCATTGGAGCTGAAGCCGACTGAGAGATCAGGATAGACAGGCTGGGAGGAGGACAGTGGCCATTGTTAAAACTTGGCCACAAATTTGTAATTCCTGCTCTTGGGAGGTGGAGTCAGAAAGGTCAGGAGGTCAGGGTCATCATTGGCTACAAAGCAAGTTTAAGGCTAGTCTGGACTACATGAAGCTCCAAAATACAACAAAAGAAATGGAGTCCTAGAGGGTTTTGATCATGGAATAACATATTTATTTGGGGAGGGAGCATGGACTAGTATACATGTTCATTAGCATATGCATGCATGTGGGGGTCAGAGGTCAGTGTCAGGTATAGTCCTCTGTCACTCTCCACCTTATTTGTGTGTATGGATGTGTGTGTGTGTGTGTGTGTGTGTGTGTGTGTGGTGTATGAGTGCAGGCATTTGAGTAACACCACAGCATGTATGTGTGGAGCTCAGAAAACAACTTTGAGTATCGATTCACACCTTCTATCTTGTCTGAGACATGGTCTCTCTGTAATCTTGATACCTCACACACAGGCTAGCTTGCCCATGGTCTTCTGAGTATTCTCTTTACTCCCCATTTCCCTGTAGAAACACTGGGATTTTAGATGCTCATACAGTGTGTCTGGCTTTTCCATGGATTCTGGGGGATTAGACTCAAGTCCTCACACTTAGATGGTGTTGTAGTAATTTTTTAAAATAGACCTCTGGCTCAGCCTACTATCTAAGCTGCAGCGGCTCTGCCTAGCTCAGCCGCCATGTTTCTCGGCCAGAGGCCATGTGCATGCAGCAGCTAGAACCAGCCAGCCAGAAACACCAGCCCTGCCACCTACAAGACACCAACGTGAGAGATGGCTCTGCCAATCTTCCACGCTGTCTCCACAAGGCAGGGCATTGCCCAGACCATTCCGCCATCCATCCGGGCCCAGTAAGAGAATGAGACTCTAATTCTTATAGATTAATCAAAGGCTTATATATTTGGTAATGATCAGTAACAAGATACCCATACAATCAGAAGTGTAACCCAATACCCAACCTAGATATACCAACTACCTTTGACTGCTACAGACATATGAACATCCACCTCCATCTCCTCTCTGTCTCGTTCTCCCAGCTCCTCCTCTTTCTTTTCCTCTTCTCCTCCTTCCTCTTCCTCTTCCTCTCCTAACTCCTCCCACCTTAGCTCCTCCTACAAGATGGCAAGCGCCCTTACCCACTTACCATTGAGCACTCCTCCCTGGCTCCTCCCCCTTTTTTTTTCTTTTTGAGGCAGGATCTCTCACTGACCTGGGGCTCACTGATTCAGCTAAACTGGCTGGCCTGTGAGATCCAAGTGGCTCTCCCAGCCCTGGGATTACAGCTGTGTGTTGCTGCAGCAGGCATGGTGGCTGGGGATCCAAAATCAAGTCCTCATGCTTCACAGACTGAGCTGCCTTCCCAGCCTCACGTGTTCTATGTCAGTCTCCACCTTTCTGGGTGATACTTCAGCCTCTCTATTTAAGCCTTTTCAGAGATATACCTCAGACACTTTTTTAATACTCCAACTAATGCAGGCACTGAGTTGAGTTAGTGTGCACGTGGCTTTAGGAAGGTTGCATACTGGCATTTTGAGAGATGCCAGACACTCTGAAAAAAACAATAAGCTGTGGCTGTGGGATTGAACTTCACCTTACATCCCAGCACTTGGGAGGCTAAGTCAGGAGCATTATGAGTTCAAAGCCAGCCTGAGCTACATTATAAGACTGTATCTCAGGAAAGGGATAACATTTCTACCCTGAAGGTCGTCACAACTAAATTGAGGACACACTTTAACATATGCAAATAATTTCAGTGCATCAAATGAAACCCATTAGGCAAAACAAAGCCCCATGAGTTTGGGTACTCATAGAAGTAAGCTGTCAGGAACACTGGTGAGATCTGAGTTGAGCCGTGTGTGGATGGAAAGTGTCACTGTGCCCATAGGAAAGGAGTCAATGCAAATTCACTGCTAGGATCAGCTGGAGCCTGACAGGGTGTCTGGAGGTGAGAGACACTTCCATAATCATGGTCCTGGGGGACAGTTCCAGCCTCTTGGTGCTGGTCCAAGACTCTGTGGCAGGGACCTCTTCAGTATTCTAAGTCTAAAGGAGAAGAGGAAGACGAATATGAACATTATAACCAAGGTTCCTTATGGCAACTAAATAAAAAATTAAATCCACTAATTTCTGGTTTTTCCTTGGATTCTTTTTAAGGGCCATTTTGGGCTTAACTAATTCATAGTGTCCCTTGCACCAGGACTAGCCAGAAAATCCAATTAGTAGAATAATGAAGAACAACTGATGTTGTGCTGGGAGTTCTTCAGGATTCATTATTAAAAGAAGAACCTGTTTAGAAACAAATCAGGATGGCCAGCCTGTGTTGGTAAATTTCCTTTTTTACAAGCAATTAGTAGGAAGATAATAGACTCCAAATTTTATGTTTGGCATAAATAGAGAAGTATAATTATAATAGAACAATAAGAGCACATATAAGCCGGGCGGTGGTGGCGCACGCCTTTAGTCCCAGCACTTGGGAGGCAGAGGCAGGCGGATTTCTGAGTTCGAGGCCAGCCTGATCTACAGAGTGAGTTCCAGGACAGCCAGGGCTATATGGAGAAACCTTGTCTTGAAAAAAAAACAAAACAAAATGAAACAAAAACAAACAAAAAAGAGCACATATAATTAAAAACCAAGAGGGATAAATATCTGGGCGTAAGGATTCATACCTGTAATACCAGCACCTGGGAGGCCTGAGGTAGGAGAGGACCAGCCTGGGCTAAGTAGTTCCAGGACAACCTGTACTACAGACCAAGACTCTGTCTTGGGGGGGGGGGAGTGTGACAAAATCAACAAAATAAAAAAGAACAAACTACCATGAATGGGGGCCCAGCTAACAGCGCTTATGTCCATGGATGGAAATAAAGCTTGCATCTGGTGATAAATACTTCCATTTAATATGTCCAGACATTAATCAAAAAAGCAAATTTTAGAAGTTTCATTGAGAAAAGATTCTTACAAAACGGATTATTTTATGAATGGTGCAGTCCATAATGAGTGTATAATGTTCTACAGAACAACACAGGAAGCGGAGAGTCTAAAAACTATTACAACCTAAGAAAAAGGTAGACAACGGTAGACAAGTAACCTTAAAAAGCAAATCATGGTCATCAGTAACTTACGAAGTCCAAAGTAAAGTCAAATTTAAATAAGCTTGATGAGGTTCATTTTATAACTATAAACCAACCTTTCTTGACATAAAGGTGACATATGATGAAAACTTAAGACATTGAAGAAACAAATTGAAGGAGACACTCACTAGACAATGGAACGTTCTTCCATGCTTTTGAATTGGCAGAATTAATATTGTGAAAATGCTTGTGCTACTGCAAGTAGTCAATAGAGGCTATGTAAATTTCCATCAAAATTACAATGAGTGGAACTAAGCATTCAAATATATAATTGAATGTGAATTAAATATAATATAGTATGGCACATAAATCTAATCGAAACCTCTTTAGATGGATAGAAAAGGATTTGCTCTGATTTTTTGAGACAGGCTCTCACTGCTTCAAAACACACTATCCAGGCTGGCCTTGAATTTTTGATCCTCTTGCTCTGCTTCCTACATGCTGGGATTTACAGGTATGCAGCAACATACCCAGTACTGAGGGGATTTGAACCAAAAAAAAAAAGAGGAGAGAAACCATAGCCACATAATCCAGGAAGCTGGAACATACACCGAGAAGGACTAACTTCCATACCAACCTGAGAACCTCACATGCTAATCTGGAACTTGGGTACAGAAGCAATCCCAGCTGGCAATGCAGAATGCCCAGGGGTCAGGAATTGGCCATAATTCCAGGGTCCTCTGAAAATGGGCACCTAAGTAGGTCTGGGGCCAGAGGGTTGGTTGAATGTCTGTTAGGAGAAGTCTGGTCTTTAGAGCTTTCCTATTACAGAGAAGGCAAGGACCATCCTTAACATGATGTCTAAGGTCTTTGTGTCTCAAAGAACTGAACAAGACACAGAAAAGCAGTAGCAGAATTATAAATGTATTAAAGATGAAAGTGAATGCAAAAAGGTATACTGTACAGAGCCAGGGTAGCTGAAGCAGGCCTTCCTGCACCCAGTGTCCTGATCCAGGATATATTAATTACAGAGGAAAGGGGAGGAGTTCCTGAAGGGGCAGACCTTTCCTTGAATGACATGACTGGCATCTCTAAGTTATATGGCCTTATATTTACTGTGCATGGGCCATTCCATGATCCTCTGTTATACATGTAAGACGCGATCCATATGCATTACTCCTTCAATAGAGGGATTCGTACAACCCAAGGGAAGGTGTTTTGGATTGCTAGGTCCTGGAGTTGACCTTCCTATGACTCACAGCTTTAGCCTACCTTTGGGGCTCCTTCCCACCTCCCATACAGCAGAGAGTCTATACTCGTTGCCCATAAAGAAGACTGACAATCCACTCTGCAAGTGATTAAGGGAAGGCACCATATTCAGAAGTCAGGTGACAAAGAGTTCACCCATTGACTGCTAAGACCTGGTCTCTTCCTCAGCTTGCTCCCAGAATATACATAGCCACTACTCTAAGTCCCCAACCTGTCCCTAGCAGGAGACAGAGGAGAGACTTAATGCCATTGACATCTGGGGTTCTTCACATTGTCTAATTACAAAGCCTGTGTGCTCTTCACTTTTGTGTGCCATGTGCCTTCCAGGTCAGGTCAGAGGGCATTAGAAAGCAGCAGGGGCTGACAGGACGGCTCAGTTGGTAGAGCTGCTTGCGGCTGAACCTGATGACCTGAGTTTGGTCGCTAGGACCCACATTGTGAGAGAAAACAACTGACTCTCACAAATCGTCCTCTGACCTCCAGGTGTGTTCCATGGCATCTATGTGCCCACACACATACAGACAAAAATAAAAACTTTGGTCATGACTATTGATATTATAAACATGGAGGTGTTAGTGGGAAGAAAATAGGAGTAGAAAAGATACCCGTGTCACACTTGGTATGACCTCCCAGGTCTCTAAGGTCTGGCTTTCCTTCCCAAATCCCCAAGAGCATGTTGGCCTGTTTCCTACCCATACTCACCCTCTATCCCCCCTTACCACTACACAGGTAAGGGGATACTTGCTGAAAATCCCAGCAATTCACTTGGCCATTGCCCCTGGGATCCAGCCCTCATACTGAGACCATCTTTGAAAGAGTCAGAGACCCGACATATACCTCTTACATGTAGACACTTACCCACCTATGTGATCTTGACCTTGAGATTTCTCTAGAAGCTGAAGGAAGCCAGTGAGAACCTGAACGTGACACAGTGATGGTGTTCACCTGAGTAGTACATACACTGAAATGGGAACAATAGAGAGATTAGCGTGGGCCCTGTGAAGGGATGACACACAGTCAGTGAAGCAGACAAGAGGACCAGGGTTCAAGATCAGCCTTGGTTATATGGCAGGTTCAAGGGCAGTTGTGGATAGTGACCAGGAACAATTGGCTTTGTCTTGAGCCTGTTTGTGGTAAGCATTCCTTCCTTTGTTGAAGTGTAAGTGTTGTTAATTTCTTTGGCATGAAGAAGTAGGATGAGAGCCTACAAGAGTAGGCACATAGCCCAATATGAAGCCCCAACCTTCTAGGAAGAGGGAGATCAGGAGACCAAGCATGGGCGCTCCTCCTTCAGCCACCTTATCTCTCACCCCACACATTAGGACCTTGCATTGGTTAGGTTTCTCCTTGCTACCACAGAATACATAACAGAATAAGCTAAGGAGGGAATGGTTGACTCTGGGTGCCATCCATCATGGTAGAGAGTTGTGACAGTATGAGCATTAGGCAGCTGGTGACATTAGACCCCATCAGGGACAGAGAAAGATGAATGCTGATACTCAACCCACTGACTCCTTTCCCATCAGTCCATGGTACCGCCCTACAGTTAGAGTGGGTCTTCCCATTCACTTAACCCGGTCTCGGAACTCCTCACACACATGCTCAGAGGTTTGTCTACCAGATGATTCTAGATCTTGTTGAGTTTACAACATAACCATCACAGACTTTAATCAAACATGGAGTGGCTGTACAGTCTGAGCCAACCCTGTTACCCTCATGCTTTTGGGCTGACAGAGGAAGCTTGAGGTGAAAGCTGAATTGGGAGAGCGGTGGGAGAGTGTGGAAGAGGCATTCCTTAAACTTGCACACAGAGAGGCAGCTTGGGAGCTGGACAAGAGCCTTTCTCAGCCTCTTTCTTCAGTCACTCCATTTCAGAGAAAGAACAGGGTTGTGTTTGCTTCCTCTCCTGTCTAGTCAGAGAACCTGTTTGCCCAAACGTCCCTTCACATGGAGGCACTCGTTCTCTCCTGATATTCTGGAAGCATTGGTGCGGTTCGCTGTCCTTAGGTGAGGTTGCTTAGCAATGAGATCTCTCAGTCCTGTCCACTGTATTTGCTTTTTTTTTTTTCTGCTTTTGCTGATCTTCGGTCTCTTTCCTCTGGGAAATCTCCAATGTTTATGTCACAAGACTTACTATTAGTTGCCTCTTTTGATGTACACCACCCTGCAGCCTTTTAGAAACCATGAAACAAAAAAGCATATATCCATGTCTGCAGTAGAAACATGGCGGCTACCCTACAGACCATATGCCAGTGAAACTTGGCCAGTAAGATGCCCAGATGTGCACAGCTAGGACCTTGCACTCGTGTGTAGCTCTATTACACACGGTCAGATATCGGAAAGGCTCCAGCTGTGTTTCAGGGGCACAGTAGAGTGAGCCAGCATCCGGAGAGTCACACAGCTCAGCCCCACCTCCAGGGAAGCTTTGCCGGGACTCTCATCTAGTACAGACGTTGTTTGGAGCAGAAAAGTTAAGGTTTGTATGTTGGATTCTAGCCGTGCCTCTGGAAGCCAGTAAGAGATAGAATGAATAGAGGTTGGCGCCAGTAGAGCCCGGGACTGACCATTAATTAACCTCTGACCTGGAGATGCCCTCTGAAACTCCTGACCTAGAGATGAAGCTCTCATGGATAGCATGGGGCCTCCCCTCTGGCACACCCTCCCCCCAGACCCCTCCCCCGACCTTGCCAAGCAAATCCTGGCAAGCCTAGCTCAGAGAGCGGCTTAAGGAACCAGGCAGTCTCCCAGGCTGGTGGCAGGAGCCTGTCAGATTTTACTTTAAATGTCATAGAATCTTTTTTTTTTTTTAAACAGAGATATAAATTTCTAATTTGGCTTTTTCCTTTACACGTTCATTTGGCATATGTGCTAAGCACATGCTTTTCAAAAACTAGTTATGGTTCAGTTTTGATTTTCTTACTTCAAAAATGATCAGCACCTCACACTCTGATACATAATTCATTATGCAAACCAAGATCCTTTTGGAGCTCATGGGAAGGGAGGAGGCAGGGCAGGCGCGGGCTTTGTGTGCTAGCACCTGCAAGAACCCTGTGGTTAGAGCTGTTCACTTCCAGGACACAGCCATAGCCCAGAGGGTCTGAGTGTCACCCCAGAGTGTTCAGGGATGGCTGTGTGTGAAAGTGCTGCTGCTGTCTGTTTGAAGGCTTTGGTTTGGGACCTTGTTCTTTAAGGACATATGTTCCTCTGGGTTCATGTTGCTAGGGAAGTTTAATATCTCTGAAACCAGGATGCCTGTCATGGTCCTTCTGGGCCAGACCACACTTATGACTCAGTGAGGGTGGATACCAATAGTAACTATTCCCTTTCCATTGTTTCATTTGAGGCGCTGTATAAAATGATGTGAGTGCACGTGCATGCGTGTGTGTGTGTGTGTGTGTGTGTGTGTGTGTGTGTGTGTGTGTGTG
>NW_021620939.1:1711948-1796017 GCF_004785775.1 Grammomys surdaster | reverse complement strand
GTGTGTGTGTGTGTGTGTGTGTGTGTGTGTGTGTGTGTGTGTGTGTGTGTCAGCATGACTAGAAGTCAACATCCAACATCTAATGTCTTCCTCTATAGCTTTCCCTGTCTCCATCTTTTCAGCACTGGGGATTACAGGCATGCCCCCTACACACTCAGATCCAATAGTGTGGACTTTAGGGATGCAACTCAGGTCTTCAGGCTTACACAGAGGGCACTGTGCAGACTGAGCCATCTCCTCTGCTCTGAAGTCTGCACAAAGACCTATGACTCAGCACAAAGTGCGTGCCAAGGGGCTGCAAGCAGTGCGGCAGGACGGGAGTGTGAGGTTTTTGGAGCGAATGCTCAAAAGAAAAAAAAAGGCATTCTTTCTACTCCGTATTTCAGAGGAACCACCAAGTTCCATGTGATGGCAGAGGAGAGAAGACACTGTCAAAACAGCTGAGCAGGGGCTGTCTTCTGTTCCTGAGATGCTTGAGAGAGGATTGGCAGTTACATGCCATGTGCTATAACAGGAGGGGAGGGGGGTGATAAAACTGTCTAGACAAGCCAAAAGGAGCTCTTTCATAAATGGAGAATAATGCTTGTAAGTGTAGGAAAGCATTGTGTCATATTTAATCAGCAGGAATGTTTTCCCTCTCTTGCTGGTACATAAAACAATAGCGCATCGATTTGATGAAATACAGTTGCTTAAATCAGAGCTCTAGATCATCCCTTAAAAATCTATTCATCTATCACCTGGCGGTTAGATGAGACCTAATTCACTGCCGGTCAGAATAAGCTCCTGTTCAGATTGATGAGCCACACAGCTCAGTCCCCCTCAGGTGGCCTGACCTGAACAGCCAAGGTGTCATTGACCCCAGGATGAGAAGGCTGTAAAGTGGCGAGTCTCAGATGGGTCTAGAACCCCAAATCTCAACTCAACCACGGGACATTTATTTAATGAAGATGTGAAGCACGGTGCCCTTCTCCAGCTCCAGGTGCACAATATGGGCATCGGGGAAGGAAAGGGGGGTGAATGGGGGTGGAGGAGCAGAGGAGTACATTAAGGGAAGGAGATAAGGGGTGAGTGGTTTCTGAGGGAACCGCTGTTGGTTGAGCTCTTGTCAGGTTTACTGCCCTGACCTCTGTTCTTGACAAGCCCACCCTCACCTTTCTTCCCTTACATTTCCGCCCCCAGACGCCCTTGCTTCTACCCACTCCTCTTCCCTCTTCCTATCCTCCTTCTGAACATCTTCTATAGCAGATTTATTGAGGTGGAATGGAGTTGAGGCATGGGGCCTGGGGGACCACCACAAACGGAAGGCCTTTGAAAATCACTCTAGAACTTAACTAGAACATTCCACTGCTCATTTCTGCGATACTCTAGATGAGAAGCCGCCCACAGCAGCTGAAAGTCGTTTTATAAATACAGGTTTACAGAAACACAGCCAGCCCCGTTGGTTCACATGGCCGCCTTTTCACTATAGTGGCAGAACCGAGTCACTGCGGCAGAGCCCAGATGACGCTTAGTGCCTGGACCTGGGTGACACGCACACCACTCAATCCTGATGCTTGCCAGGACCGTCCAGCACTCTGAGAGGTGGCCACAGTGGGTCCCTTTATCTTTAGTTGATGTGAAAACTGTTTTCTAATGGAGCGTCTGAGGGGGAGAATTCCTCAGAACGGATGGACTGTGGGAACTGGCTCCTTAGCAGTATCCAGAGCACCTTGTCATGAGAAAAGGGAGGTTGTCTAAAACACACTCCTCCAAGCAAATAAAAGATCCTCAGCTGGGATCTCTGTCACCAGCACTGTGCATACCATCTCATCTACAGACAATATTCTCCCTGTTGCCGGTAAACTAGCTATAGCCGATGCCACTTCTGTTCAAATGCTTTTCCACGGGTGGCTGAGGGCCTTAGCTACTTTCAGAAAACAGTGTAATGAGAACCTTCTCTAGGCAAGCATTCTATAGCATGACACAATTGTATAACTTTACTGGGGTAGGCATAAAGAAACAGAGAGGACACTGACAGATCAAAAAACTGAATCTATCCAAATCCAGCCTTGTGAAGTGATGGAGTGTCCTGGGGTTACCTGTAGGAGAACAGGCAGCACAAACAGCCATGCCAGTTAAGGGTCTCAGCCTCCAGTCAGCCTTCAGTCTCCCTGTACACTTGAACATCCCTCAAGACCCCATGCAGCTGAGGCAAGAGAAGAGTGATGACTGAAATCTCAGGTGAGCATCTCATGGTTCTCCTCCTTCCACGGAAGAACGTTAGCAGCCTTGGTGCTGTTGCCAGGCATTAGTTATCAGTTCCATTGTCTTGCTGGTTACATTACCACGGATATGAGCTTAAAGCCCTCTGTGTGGACCAACTTCTCTGTGGCTGGGCGTCATGTCACGCGTGGAGGAAACAGCTACACCATAGTCCACTCTTTGCTCCAACTCTTATATTCTTTCCTTATTTTTTCCTTCTCTTTTATTTCTTGCCTATGACATGTGTGTAATGTGTGTGTGTGTGTGTGTGTTCGTTCAAGTGCTCGTGTGTGAGTGCAAACACCAGAGAAGAACATTAGATGTCCTCCAGTGCTCTCTGCTTTATCCCTTTGAGACAGGTCTCTAGCTAAACCTGGAGCTCATCTTTATTCACCTAAGCTGGCTAGCCAGCAAGCCCAGAAGTCTTCCCATCTCTACAGTCATAGTGCTGGAGTTACGGGTGCTTATAGCCAGACTTGGCCTTCTCATGGAGCTGCGGACAAACTCAGGCCTTCACACTTGTGCAACAAATGCTCTTACCCACTGAGCCACCTCCCCAGTTCTCTTACGTTCTTTCTCATCTTTTCTACAGTGTTCCCTGAATCTCAGAGAGGATGATTTTATGGTTTTTTTTTTTTCTGAGTATTTGACTGCTTTGCCACAGTAACAGTTGCATCTTCAACTACAGCCGTTTGTCTTCAGACATTTGAATAATTATAAGTCTCACGGCTGTTGTCCACTATAAAGGGTTTCCTTTGGTTGTAGCCTATAGCAGTGGTAACCTGCAGGTATAAACACAGATGCCTAGAAAACAATTTGACAAGTATATAACAACCAAAAAAAAAAAAAAAAATGGCAGTACATTCTCCACTAAGACCTGTGATTTTTCACAGACATATGTTTTCTCCCTGACTTAAAGTACTAAATAGAGGTTCCTTCCAGTGGTGCATGCTTTAACCCCAAGCAGGAAGTAGTTAGTTGCCCCCCTAAACAATCATGCCACTGTTATACTGGACAGCACTTATTCCCTGGCATACTTATAGTATACCATCCAGAGCTGAACAGAGCCAGTCTCCCTCACAGAACTGCAGAGAGCCTCTTAGTACTATGAACATTACCCAGTAGGGATGGTGCTTCCAACTCAGTCCATACCTACTTCTCTATGTGCTGCATTCCAGAATATGAAGTATCTTTACCAACAGGAATTCACCATCCAGTTCTCCTGTACACACGACAGCAGTGGCTCAGCTGGGGCCTCAGGTGCCTCCTCTGTAGCCAGCAATTCATCAGGATACATCCCACCCCGAGGACTGAGGTTTTTATTCAATCATTTCAACTCTCTGTATGCATACCTTTTGTTTTCTTTAACAGAGGTGCCTTTGGCATTTAGTTCTCCACTGCTGTTTTTTACTACTCTTCCAGATTTTTCTTTCTGTAAGACAATCAAAGGTTCCCAGTGAAACCTCTTTAAAGAATGTGAGCAGGATCTCTGAGGGTCCACCACCGCCTGCTGCAAGTAAAGGTGAATTAGTCTTGGGCGGCTAAAGAGTTCAAGAAAATAGAGCGCAAAAAAAAAAAAAGTTTCATCTCACGTATCCTTCGTTCTACCAGAAGAGCAGTGTCGGGTACCGTGGATTGGATGTGGACACTACATTATTAGCTCCCTAATCCAGTCACTCTCCGTGAGCAGTCTGGCTTCATCACTCACCACACCAGGTTGTCGAATGGGCTTTGGACTGAGCAAATAATCTCATTTTTACAGACTGCCATTTTGTTTGGACTCAGGACTGCCTTTTACAGTTTGCACCCTTAAGCAAACCTGCCTGCCGGTGGTAGGTGGGGTACATCCCAGCAGCACATCCACCCTCATTATTCTTCCATTCAGCTGAGAAGTATGCACAGTTCACAGAGGAAGGAGAATAATCTTCCATACCCAGGACAAGCTCCGTCTTTTTTGTATACCTGCTCTGTTTCTATGTAGATACACACTCTTGTCTATTGCCCTGATGCCTTTAGAGGTTGCCATGAATTAACATATACTTAGCTCCAACATCCACCAAAGTCCAAATACGTTTCACATTAATTGAAGTTGAATAAATCCATAATTCAGTTGTAGGCTTCTGCACACTGCATGGCCCTCTCCCCTCTGGCAACCTGGGCCACCTCACTTGAAACCAGTGGAATTGTCCTAACGTTTACCTTCCGACATAGCAGGGGGGTCAGCGGAGAGTCACTCCTTTGGTGGAGTTCCACAAAACTGGAACTGGGTTCCACAGCCTTCTAGAAGTTCATGAGCATTTTGAGTCTTCCTCTTCCCTGGGAACTCTGGCTCAACACAAACCTTGTCGTCTTTGCTTTTGTCTGACCCACATGGGCCCCTCTGTCTACTTTTCCTTGTCTTCGTCCCCTCTCGGTTGCTATAGCACTTACAAACCCACTTTACATCCCCATGTCAGAAACCTCTCCTGCCTCATGAAGAAAAATCCCATCACCAAGGCCACTAAGGCTCCGTACCAGTCCCCAGGCCCCTCCTGAGTGTCCTTCCTTAGCTCCCCAGTGAGCACCCTGTCTGGCCTGGTGAGCTAAGTATCAAAGCCGCTTCTCTCGTGCCCAATTCCCTCACCATCGTTTTTATCTCATCCTGCTCCTCCTCACTACCCAATTCTTCCCAGAAGTTCTGTGTTCTTGACTCCCAAACGAGGCTATTAACACAGGCCTATTATATTTCCTTTATGCTCCCTGTACTGGAAGAAATAGACAACTCCGTCCCACCGCCCTTGAGCTGTCACTCACGTACCCAAGTACCCTTGGACATTTCTACTTTATTCTGGCAATTCCTTCTGTAGAGACTCATCCTGGTCTCATCACCATAGCCAGGGTCACACATCTGCCACTACAGCCAGGAGGCCTGTCTGCCCAGGCCACATGGAAAAAGATGGATACCCTCCTTCATCTTTGATTCTGTTGGTCCCTGTTCAGCCCCAAGCATCACATGACCTTTTCCATGCTTATATGAGAAATGTCTACTCATCCCAGACAGGCACCACAGACCAAAGAAAGGATGCCCTCTAAACTGGAGTTTATTGCGGTTGCTTGCAGAAGCAACTCACAAAAGGCTACACTACTAAAGAATCCTAACTCCATGTCTTATCTTTTGCCTTCTGTATACCCTAGCATCCTCCCTCCCCCTCAAGATTAAATGCAAGTTGGGAACAGTAGTGAGTGGTGACCAAAATTGCAGACTGAATTGAGAATCACATGACACTTCCCTTCTCCACAGTATCAGCAGCCTCATAACCATCTCCATAGACCCAGCTGTCACAAATGCATTTTTCTACGTATTTCATTGACATGACTTCTAGACAAGGTCATCTCTAGGTCACCATAGCAACTCAGCTTTATGTTGGCTGATAGTCATGTAATGCCCAGAGTCTACCACAACAGAAGAGAGTGGTATAGTGGTACCACCACTGTGCATAGATAGATGCCTGTAAATTGAAATTAAACACAGGAGTGGAGAGTAAAGGCAAGTGTCTGTATTGGGGATGTCACTCCTTAGAGAACATGTCTGCGGAGCCCTCGTCCCACTCACAAGGAGGAGGAGGGATGGCCTGAGCTCAGCAAGTCTTGTTTTGTTTTGTTTTTATTACCCACCCCCACATTGTCCTCTCTTGTTCCTCATCTCTTTCTGGTACATTTTCTCCTCCCAGCCAGCCCCCCCTCTAATTTAATGTCCTCTTAAAGTTGCGATTCCACAAAGGAAGAACTTATGCGACTTGCCCTTCTGAGTCTGGCTCGTTTTGGTTCATGTGAGAATCCTTTCATGAGTCCGTTCTTTAAGGCTGTGCTTTACGCCACTGTGTGTGTGTTCATACTTTGTTTCCTCCATTAATGACCACCTAGCCAGATTCCATACCTTCTATTGTCAGTGGTGCTGTGATAAACGTGGTCTGGAAGTACCTGTCCTGTACACTGGATTTGATGACTTCCAGGCAGCTAGGCTGAGGGTCTTAAAGCCCACACCCACAGTGACACACCTACTCCAACAGGGCTACACCTTCTAATAGTGCCACTCCCTGGGCCAAGCATATCAAACCATCACAGGTGTATAGCTGGCAAAGACCAACCCTGCCCCTTCCCCATTTTAATGGACTGGATAGTCAGTCTTCATTGTTAACTTGGTAGGCTCTAGAGTCACCTAGGAGACATACTTCTGGGTGTGTGTGTAAAGTGTTTCCAGAGAGGTTTAATTGATAAGACCCAACTTGAGTGTGGTGGCACTGTCCCATGCACCAGAGCCTGGATTGGAATAAAAATTGGAAAACCAGTGGAGTAGCAGCCTCCATCTCTCTCGTGACCCAAGTATGGGTGCCATGTGAGCAGATGCCTCATGCTCCTGACAACACAGCAGAGCATCTTGCCACCTTTCCCTCCCCCAGTGGGCAGCATCTCTTCAAACCATAAGCCAAAGCAAGTCCTTTCTTAAGCTGCTTTTGTCACAGCTAATGGAAAAGGTAATAGAATTCTTTCCCGGGTAACAATATCACATTTGTCTGTTCTTGGTATTATTTCCTAAGCTATACTGGAGTGCTATTCAGAAATCCTTTGCCTATGCCTGTATCTCGACATGTTTTCTTCTATATTTTTCTCCAGCAATTTCAATATTCCGGGTCTTATATATCTAGGTCTTGATCTGATATGAACTGCTTTATGTGCAGGGTGAAAGACAGTTTCTTTCTTCCATACACAGCTCACCCAGTACCACAAGGAAGCTATCTTTTCTTCAACCTCAGTTTTGGCGACTTTGTTAAATATCAGTTTTGTGGAGCCCTGTACTTCACAGTGGTCCTATCCATCCCTTAATGCTCGGTCTTCTTTGGACTCATGTGCCTCTTTGTGACCTCTCTGAGAACCAGAGGCAGAATTTGGGCTTCACCAACTAAAATACATCCCTTTGGTAGGAGCGCAGAAGAAACTAGACCATAAATCCACAGTGGAAAACAACCGTGTGAATGTCAACTCTTTTCCCACGTCTCCCTTGGTTTGTGATGTCCTCTGGAAGCCACCGTCTTGTCAGGGATTGCCTCCTGTTTCTGCAGCTTCCTTCTCACAGTGGTTTGCCCTCAGCTGCCCAACATTCAGTCTATGCTGAACACTGGACCAACCAGGAATCAGAAGCATTTCCTTTGAGGTCATGTTTTAAATGCAAATTAATCTTACCAAGGGCAGACAGACAGTCTTCCAATCCATTTGTTCTTGGCTTGCTTTAGCTTAAAAGGGTGCAGCAGTGAGCAGGGGAGCCAGGCAGCCAGAGGGCATAGTTTCCAGAAAAAAGCCACATCCAAAAGACCCAAGCAGGATGGGACAGGGAGTCAGATTTTTCTGAGTACCACTGCTGTGGGCTTCCAAGCCCCACCCCATCCTGACACAAAGTTATCTTCTCTACCAGAACCAGAAACTAGTTCTGGACTTCCCAAGGGCAGAGCCGCCTGGAGTTTGCTGGATCTGCAACTCAATCCATTAAGAGCCGGAGGTGTTTATGTCTCGAGTCTCCAAGTATCATTGATGCTGTCGGTGACCACACTTAAAAGCACTTTCATGAGAGACTATCAACCACTATTGCGGCATCATTTATACTCTATGCCTTGTTATTTTTAAAGCAAAGACTTAGACCAGCACTGACCAATAGAAACACAATACAGACCACAAATATTCTTTGAAATTAGAGCTGCTAAGGAGGATCACTTGTAACAATATATTTTAATTATTACATACCAGTCTGCTTGCCATGTCGGTATCTATCTCAGCATGTAAGTAATACAAAATGTGAGGGAATAGTCAACTTTTATTTTCATGCTTTAACCCTTCAGACTTGATGAGGAACTCATCCCATGTAACTACACGGTGAGTGTTTAGACCCCTGTTGCCAATGGCTGCCATGCTGAGCAGTGTAGATGCTAATAACACCATGTACCACGGTATAGATTTACAGAGTTACTAACTCTGAGTTAGTTCAATCACTTACATGTTACCTCTTCAGATCCCCACAGTAAGCCCACAGTGAGGCTACCATTAGCACCACTAGCACTTTATGGTGAAGAAGATAAAGCCAAGAGAACTTAAGTAACTTAGTAGCAGAAGTAAACAGAAGTCTAAAGTAGTCAGGGTCAGCCATGTTCCTATAGCTCAGTCACTACTCCCCGGGAGGACAGAGGAGGAGCACCATTCCTTGTCACTCCACAACCAGTAGTGCTTACATGGTGAGATAGACCAGTAGGGCAATGATAACTTTTCCAAACTTGTTCAACCAAACAAGACATGACCTGGTGAGAAGATACATTTTAGGGGATTAGGGAAGGATCATAGGACACCTCAGAGGCAAGAAACCACCCCTATATCCCAGAACTATGACATGGGGGCAGCTACCTTCCGATTATTAAAGAGACTGTCTTCTTTTTTTTTTATTGGATGTTTTATTTTCATTTCATATGTTGTCTCCTTACCCCATCCCCCACCCACCCAGGAACCCCCTATCCCCTCACCCCTCCTCCTGTTTCTCTGCGGATGTACCCCTACCTACCCCCCACTACCACCTCCCCACCCTCAAATTCCCACCCCCGGGGCATCCAGCCTTCATGAGGCCAAAAGGATCTCTTCTCCCACCTATGCCCAGCAGGGCCCTCTGCTCTTACGTATACAGCTGAAGCCATAGATCCCTCCCTAAGTGCTCCCAGGCTGGTGGTTTAGACCCTGGCAGCTGTGGTTGGTTGGTATTGTTGCTCTCCTCATGGGGCCACAAACCCTTTCAGCTCCAATGGTATTCACTCTAACTCCTCCATTGGGAACCCCATGATCAGTTCAATGGCTAGTTGTGAGCATCTGCCTCTGAATATGTCAGACTCTTGCAGACCTCTGAGGAGACATCCATATCAGGCTCTTATCAGCATGCACTTCCTGACTTCCACATCAGCATCTACCTTTGGTGACTGCACATGGGATGGATATTCAGGTGGCATGGTCTTCAGACGGCCCCTCCTTCAGTTTCTGTCCCTCACTTTGTCTCCATATTTGCTCCCTTGAGTATTTTGTTGCTCCTTCTAAGAAGGACTGAATCACCCCCACTTGGTCTTCCTTCTTCATGAGCTTCATGTGGAGAGACTGTCTTCAAGAGAGGACAACCAAGGGCTCCATCTCCAGTGTCTCCAGCCTTGGCCTGGGACTAGTAGATCCTTTCAATGGATGTGTTGTTTCCGCTTGGATCACAGTCTTGCTCTCCTGGGTTCAACTGAAACAGAGCTTTTACATGCACGCCTACAGTGAAGTCAAGACAAGAATGCATCAGCTTCAGAGAACCTGACTCTTGCAAGATCCAGGGTCACCAACTTGTCATCCCCAAGCCTGTTGATCTGAGCATCCTTTGATCAGGCAGGGAGCTATGAGAATCGATCAAGCATTACGCTACAGAGGTTGCCCCTGTCAGCATCAATAAGCAGAAGAGGAAGAGAGTAGAAAGGTGGGGACACACACCTAGGTGTGTAGGAGAGCATATGCCTTGTCTCAGACTTCAAGCTTGTAACCCTGAACAAATGCTTAACTTCCATGGATCTTAGTTTTAGGGAAAGCAGCACCTGTCCCCCAGCATTTTGTGAATTTCCAAGAATAAAATACTCGGAGCTGTTGTAGGTACCCAGTGCTGTGTATTTCTGTTCCAAGCACAGTGAACTGTAAATTACTTGCCGCACGAGTATAAACTTACCTTTCCTAGCAAATACTAAAGATTTCTCTGCCAGTATGCATTTCATTGCGCGTGGCAGGGAATGAGGTTGTGGGCATCCTCCATGGGTAATATTAGGATTGGTTTATCTGGGAAATGTAAAGCCTCTCCCCTAGCTTAATGCTGCATACACATATTTGTGGACTTCATGAATAAAGAAATGAGTAGATTGGGGAAAGGACGGGAGAGAAGATGATTTGGGTGTCATCACTCCCAGGAAGTCTTCCTGGATTCCCTCAGGCTGAATTGCAGTCAGACATCCGTAATCATTCTAGTACCATCTCCCACTGTGCTCTCCTCACTGTGTGTCCGCAGCTCTTCAGTTTGGCATAGGCAAGGTGATTTGTTTGTTTCCACCAGGAGAGACCTCTGAGTCCACCTTGACTCTTTCAGATACCAAAGCCTACAGATTTATAGTCCATACAGAAATACATGAAAGGCAAGAGATTGGGATGTCTGTGATCATGTGGGAGATGACTGAGTTTTTGTTTTATGATTTTGTAAAGATTGAGACAAATAATGAAAATGCTTACTACAGTGCGAGTGTGCAGTAGGTGTTCCACACACAGTTCTAGCACACAGTAGGTGCTCCATGCACAGCGCTAGCACACAGTAGGTGCTCCACAATGGAAGAGTAGCATGAACACTGGCATCATGTTGGTCATTATAATGTGTTGGGAAGGGATAGGGTTTTTTTTTAAGTGGAAGCATGTACAACAAGGAAGACTGGGTTTCAGAATTCAGTAGTGGAAGCCAGCTCATGTACAAAACAGAAATTAGACCATGGGGTGTGGGGACCCTGCCTGGGAGTGAGAAATGGCATGGCGTAACAGAGAAACACAGCTGTGCTGACAGAGCAGCTTTGTTCCAGACAAACTGTGGCAGTCAGTGAACCTTCAGCAAGTGTGCCAGGCAGGGCCAGACAGCCTTGCAGCCAGCCTGACAGAACCATGTGAGAAAGCTAAGCCACACTCAGGAGAAGCCTGAGAGCCTCAGGAACTGGTGAATACCAAAGGAAGTGGGCACTCTACCCTCCTGAGGCCAACCTCCCCTCCACCTGCTTCCTCCTTGGGGACTTTGCCAACAACCCTTCCAGCTGCCGTCTTTCTCCCCTGTCTTCAGCAAGCATTTTGGTGAGGAGAGGAGGGGTGCTAAGAGAAGACACTAGCATACTACTGGCCCAATTCATGAGTATATTCTGGCAAATGTTCCCATGTTGGCCTTAGGGAAGGGATTCTTGGGTATGCCCAAGCCAGGGCTTGGTGTCTTTTCCCACTCCTTCTAGGTTTGGAGATTTAAAGCGAGGGTAGGCAGATGCTGGTGGCTCGGGTCAGATGGCATGCAAGAAGTCTTTGAGAGTCATGAAGGAATCCCATTGGACCTCATCCTAAGATGTGACTGTAGGCTCAGAGGGAACTTCTGTATCAACCTGTGAAGCCAGGGGCTTGTGTCAGCAGTGGAAGGGAGACACAGGCCAGCACTGCCACGAATAGCCCGAGGAGCCTCCACCCAGGTTTAGAGACTTTCGCTTAAGTAATGAGAATTTGGTACCACAGAAAAGAATTCCAGAAAGAGGCAGCCGGAAGCAGTTGATGTGGTTTTTAAGCAGAGATACATACGGGTCATGGTGTGGGCTTCTCAAAAGAGTAATATTTTAAAATGTCTGTTCAATTATATGTGATTTTGTGGTCTTTTTTCACGTGTGTATATACATAGATGCATACATACATACACACACGAGAGTACACCATGGAGCACGTGTGGGAGCCAGAGTGTGATATCTCACTCACTACAGTTCCCAGAAAACCACTCTCAAACTTAGGACTGAAAACTGTCTTCATCCCTCTTTCCATTCATAAAACTGGAGTGTGAAAAGAGGGTCATTTGTCTGCCAAAGGTTTAGCTAGGCGGCTTGCTAAGGTTCTAGCATTCACTTCCCCACTGACCCAGCATGTGGTGCTGGCTGTTCTCTACAAGTTCACTAGCACTGAAGGCCAGGGTTCTGCCTCCATTCCCTTCTATGCAGTCCCTGTCCTGGGCTGTTCAGGTGTCCAGACAGCATGCTCACTGGCTTCTATGAGTAAATACCTCAAGAACACAAGAGACCACACCCTTCATATCTAGGCTCAGAAGTCATTCAGCCACATTCACTGGTCCCACCATACTCAGAGAAGGGAACAAAGACCACCTCAGTGGGAGTGCCAAAGTCGCTTTGAGGAAGATGAGCTGGTTTAGATGTGCTGAGGTCACTTGTGGAAAGTAGACATTTACTTCAGACAGGGATTGCAGAGGGCCTCATTCTTCAGCAAGTATTTATCATTGCTCAAGCTCAACTAGGTAGAAGGGTTGTAAGACTGAAGTACCAATCCAACCCTGGTGCTTTAGAGCACAGCTTGGAGGTAGATCAAGCCTTGGCTCAGAGATTACAAGCTCCCCACCCCCTGGAATGTTCCAAGCAAAGTCTTCAAGGCTAAGAAGCCTTCTAAGTCTTCTAAGACAAGGTGTTTGTCTTGGTTAAATCACAGTAACTAAGGCAGATAACCAAAGGTGCAGAGTAGCCTGTGTGTTGCTGCATTTGGGAACATTGGGTATTAAATTATGGTCACCAGTAACAATGGTTGTATTCTCAATAACAATTAGATTGTCTTTATCTGACATTCCTCTGCTCATGTAGGGCCTTTTCCTGAATCAAAAATCCCTCAGCCTGAGGAGGATCTCCTGAGCATCTAGGATCAAAGACAGCTAGATGAGCTTTTATCCTGAACTGCTATGTGGCACCCTTTAGACCTTAAACAAATGGTTTCACCATATGATAGCTTAGAGCTGATGGGGAGGGACACAACCTACAAATTTATCATGCTTGTCTGTTTCAAGAAAAAGGACTGGCGCACGCCTTTAATCCCAGCACTTAGGAGGCAGAGGCAGGTGGATTTCTGAGTTCGAGGCCAGCCTGGTCTACAGAGTGAGTTCCAGGACAGCCAGGGCTACACAGAGAAACCCTGTCTCGAAAAACAAAAAAAAACAAAAACAAAAAAGAAAGAAAAAGGACTATGTTGTGTGTGTGAGGTCAGGAGGAACCGGGAAAGAGAAACAAAAGAGGGCACGGACATGTGGTTGTGAGCGCACACATTTGCACACATGCTCACATGTGCATGTACATATTTTGCTAGAGAGCTGTTACCTGTCAGCCTCCCAGAGCTACAGCACAAGGTAAACTCACATTGACCAGAGGCCACAGGTACGTCAGGGCACATAGGCATGCAGGCCCGGCTCACATGGTTCTCTTGCTTGCCTGTGTTCTGGGAAGCAGTTCCCAGTGGAGTCATGGACCTCATCAGCCCAGCTGTTGAACCCGTGATCTCCAGGCATTTCTGGAACCCACCAGGTGATGGCCCCAGTTAGCTCACAGGCCTGAGTGGAGCTTCTGCCCTTCCATCCTGTGAATGGATACCCAACTTGATAGGAGGGGGTTTGTAGAGCTGGGCTGCCTGGAGAGGGGGAAGCAGCAAAGATTTGTGCGACAAGCTCTTCAGTTGCGGTCAAGAAACCTGGGCTGCCTCTTCAGAGCAGTGTCCCCTGATGCCTATTTAATTCTAAGCAAAACCATGCTCCAAAGAATTAGCATTTATTATATGTGGTCTTTAAAGTGAAAGGGAGTTGTTGGGGTTCAAAGGGCAGAGCACATTAGAGTTCTGGAAGCACAGAGAGTGTAAAAAGACCCTGGGGACTTGGGAACGTCAGTGGATTAACCAGGAAGTGAGCTGGCCTGACTTGCTTCCCCATCTAACCCTGTGTAGCTGTGGTTAACTGTAAATCATTTTACTCAGGCGAGGGCTGGGGTCTTGCCTTCTCATCTGTCAGATGGAGGGATTAAATGTCAATGGTTCAAACATCCTTTCCCAATTAGAAGAAAATCTTGGGAATTAGGAAGATCGGCACATTTTCTTCATGGGCAATGACCTACAACCTTGTCCAGGAGGATCCTCATGTTTTGCCATCTTATAGGAGAAGGGCAAGAGGAGAGGAGAAAAGAGGGCCAAATATATGTTTTAAAGGGAGCCCACTCCTTCAAAAATAACATCATTACATCCTTGCCCCGGCCCTCGGGGATTTGACGAGACCTTAGGGAAGGGGGCAAAAGAATGAAGGGACAAGGGACACAAGGAATGAGAGCAAGTCTTGAGTTCTGATCAAGCTCTGAAACTTTAATTTCAGGTGCAGGTTATAAAGACACAGCAAACTGGGAAGTTTGGGCGAGGGTTATTGCTTAGGGCTATCCCACTATTGAATGCTTTTTGCCCTAGAGCATCCCACTGTCACATCCTTATTGCCCTAGACCATCCCATTGTCATAACCAGCTCCTAGGAAATGCCAGACGTTCTTTAAGTTCCTGGGGCCTGAGACCGGTGAACATCCTTTCTTAACCTTGCACTGACTAGGCTTTCTAGAACAGCAGGTAACTTCCTAGGTTCTCTTAGGACAGCAGGTAGTTTCCTGGGTTTGGCTCCCAGCACATCCCATCCCTGTAACCTGTAGCCTTAAGTCTCCAATTCTTCCTCTTAGGGCCAGCTTCCCAAAACTGTGGCTTTGGAAGTAAAGTTAATGATCAGTGACCTTTGACAGTCCCTTTAAACCATTATACTATGTTTTAGTTTTTCAAAACTGGTGTGGTGGCACACACATAAATTCCAGCACTTAGGAGAATCGTAAGTTTAAGGCTGGTAGGGGATGCATAATGAGATCCTTTCTCAAATGAAATAAATAAAAATGCTTGTAAAGAGGCTGAAAACTATAACAAAATATTTTGCTGCTGTTGTTCATGACTCTTAGAGTGGACTGGGCTCAGTTATGCTCAGTGATGGGCCGTAGACAGTCTGACTCCTGTGACTGCCTAAGAGAGGATTAAAAGGGCAGTAAACAGAATACCCTGGATGTAAAGGAGACTCAACGTAAGATGACATTTAAAATAATGAGGAAATTAAATGGAATTGTTAGTATGAATTATCAGTCTAACAAATGTGTATATATAAGCTTAAACATACCTTTTTTTTTTTTTAGGTAAGAGAGAAAAACTCAACCTATAAAATGAGTTCTCAGAGATGGTAAACCCTAGCCTGTGAGCATGCAGGACATAGGGATGGAGGGCAGAGTGGGGAGGACGGGCAGAGGAGTTAAGGGGGAGGGGAATGGCTCCGTGGGAGAGCTTGCCTAGAATGCCTAGGCCCCAGGCTCCCTTCATCAGCACTGATAAAAAAAAAAAGTGTGTTAAATCAAGATGGTTGAAAATGTAGTCATTAGGCTTTCCCAAATCCCAGCTCACCATCCCTACATTGTGTGGCCACTGACTGGGCCTACTGGCTTCCATCTGTCAATTGCAGCATGGAGCTATGAAGAGCACCTCCTGTCCAACCACGTGCCTGCAAAGGTTTGCCCTTCCGGCAGCGTATGCGACATAGGAAATACTCAGTACCTCGTTAGCCACTCTGCTCATCACCACTCCTGTGCTCGCCTGTGCCAGGTGCAAATGCCAGTGCCCGATATGGACTGTGTCCACTAAACACACAGGAGGGGGATGCCCTCTCTGTCTCTTGAGATGATGACCCAAGCATGGAAATTTTAGGGAGGAGGAGGAGGCCTTCCTATGACATCTGGGTACGCATCAAACTGTGGGTACCCACTCCCCCCCCAACCCACATCCTTATCCTTATTCTGACACATTTTAAATTTTGGCTCTACAGTTTAAGCATGTCAAGCTAGATTTTCGTTTTAGTGACTCTTACATATTTAGAATTAGAGTCTCCAGTTCATTATGCAAATGAATGCAAATGACATGCAAAGAGGCAGTCACCCCAGATTGTGGGGAGGGGAGTGTGTAGACCAGTACAAAAGGCCTTGAATGAAAATTTGCATGTGTTAGGGGAGCCCCTGGCTGAAGGCCTTGCACACACTTGTGACAGTACACATCACAGCCTTCATCTGCTAACCTTTTGTGCGAAGTAGAAGAGTGTAAGCCCTTGTCTCATTTCCATATTCAAGGTGACAGTAAGGTTGAAAGGGGTTGGACAGTTCAACCCTGTAGCTATTTTATGATACAAATGAAAAATGGCTGTGAGCCAGGCCATCTCTCCTTGTGTGACTTTTACTGGGGAAACATGAAAAAATAGTTGCCCCATATAGGGCATAGTAGCAGACCAAAGAAAGATTCCACCCAAGCCTAGCCTGGTGAGCAGATATGGTCAGGAACATCTATGATTCAAAGCCCTACCTCAGCTTTAGTGGCAGCTCCAGAAAGCTGCATCCCTAGACTTGTAAGGGTCTGTGATTTCACCAAAGAATGATATCCCAGACTTATATAGTATGCCAGAGCAAAGAGTGTTTTAGTCTGAAGTCCAGCATGCAAGAGTCTACCATTGACCGAGGTGGAGACACCCAGGTGAGCTCGCAGGCCCAAGTTAAAGCAGATTAGAGGACTTTCTGGGAGGGATGGATGACCCTTATCTTGATTGGTTGGCTCTTGGGATATGGGGGTCTTTGGGATTGGCTAGGGCTCTGGGGATTCCAGAACCATTGTGAGGTGTGGGAGTGGCCTGGAAACTGTTGCTGGCGAAGCCTGGAAACCATTGCTGACTCACTGTTCTTGCCTCCGGCCAGGGGGCAGGGCAGCTTTTGATTGGTTGTCCATGCCTGCAGATTTTCCAGTAACGGACTTGCCCAGTTCTGGGAAACAGAAATTTAGGCCTAGTCGCCTGAACTGCCAGTTTAAAGCCTGTCATGGAGTCAGCCTGTCTCAGTCTTCTCAGGCCCCCAAAGCTTGTGGACAGTTCTAACAGTCTTCTCTCCCCACCTAGTTTGTTACTTACATAACTTGGAGGAAGTGCCGCCTGAGTTTTCTAAGTTTCATGAACTCTTAGAGACTTAGGAGTCTGAGGGCATATTTCAGTTCAGAGCAAACAGCTACACCCCGCCCCCTCCCCCCAACCCCAGCCAAGTGCTGTCAAACAGGCCATACCTGGGTCATACAATGAAGAGGTTAGTTTAGGTGAACTCTAGGGCCCCTCACTCTGGTAAACAAAACATAGAACCCCATGGCAACCCAGAAGAAACATGGGCATTTATAGCAACAGAGATTGGAGACTAAATTGAGTAATGGAGAAGTAGCTTCACAGCCTGCTTCGAGAGGAGGAAAACTTCTAAGTGTGGTACCTGAAGAGCAGCAGAAGGACAAAGTCAAACTAGAAGCCACAGGAGCTCCAGCCAAGGGGTCTGGCTGGGATGATCTGAGCTGCTGCAGGCTCCTAGTGGGAAAATCAGCAGGATTTCTTTCTCTAAGCATTTTAAACCCCAGGCAGCATAAACCTTGTGCTCTAGAGGGCTGCTGGCATTGTCCTGAACCCAAGTGGCTCTCCTTCCCACTGTGTGCCTGTCCCTGGGGTTAGCTGGTCTCTCTCTCTCCAAACTCTGTGCTGTTCTCGACTCTGAAGCCAAAACAATATACTGTCCTTGGCTCTCGGGCTCTGAGTACGAGAGACACTCTGTGCTCCAGCTCAGCAATCCTCTGGGGCACTCCAGCTACTACAGCAGCCACCAGATGGACATAGTTATCACCTGCCAGCCCCTGCACTGCACACCACCCTAGCTCAGCCAGGTGATACCCAGTGGGTATGGAGGGTAGGATAAGCACCCAAGAAGCAGCCCTCAGCTAGGAGGGAGTCTCTTTAAGGCACGTGATGCGAGATGCTCCCAGTAAGACTTCCCTGTTTCACCGATCTCAGCCCCCGTGGCTGATCCTCAGATCATCTGATATGTTCATAAAAAAAAAATAGAGAAGGAGGGATATGTTCTATGTGGGTGTGGTAAGGTATGGGGAAAGGGGATGTCTCAGTGGCCCCATGCCAAGGCATCTCTTCCCCATGAGGGACCAGACACATGAATGTAGAGAATAGGGTTTATTCAGGACATGGGGAGGGGAGGTAAGAGGGTAGTAGAGGCAGAGAAAGGGAGAGAGAGACACAGAGAGAGACACAGAGACAGAGAGAGAGGAGTCTTCGAAGAGGAGGAGGAGTAGAGGCTTACCATGAGCACGTGGAGAGGGGATGATGGGACAGAGCAGAAACAAGAAGGCAGAAGAACAAGAGAGCAGGAGAAAGAGGGAGGAGGGGGCAAGCAGCCCCTTTTATAGAGGGTCAGGCCTACCTGGCTGTTGCCAGGTAACTGTGGGGTGGAGCTTAGAATGCTAACATCATCTCCCAGGGTAAACCACTTAAATCACATTTCCCCCCATGCCCTCATCTCCATCTCTCTCCTTCCAGAAGGGTTCTAATACAAAATGCTTATACTGGGCTGCTGTAACAAAATAAAACTCTCTGGAGGGCGTTTTGTTTTGTTTTGTTTTGTTTTGTTTTGTTTTGTTTTGTTTTGTTTTGTTTTGTTTCAAGACGGTTTCTCTTTATAGCCCGGGCTGTCCTGGAACTCACTGTAGACTAGGCTGGCCTCGAACTCAGAAATCCACCTGCCTCTGCCTCTGCCTCCCAAGTGCTGGGATTAAAGGCGTGCGCCACCACTGCCCGGCTTTTTCTTTTCTTTTCTTTTCTTTTCTTTTCTTTTCTTTTCTTTTTTTTCTGGAGGGCTTAAAAGCCCACAGATACTTATTTCCTCAAAGCTTCTGGAGACTGCAAGGTTAAGATCGAAGTAGTACCTGGGTTGGCTTCTTGTGGTACCAGCAGTTGGCCCTTCTCTTCACCTGACTGCCAGCCTTGCTCTTGCCCCTCTGCCCTCACAAGAGGGTCCTTCTGTGTCCCCGGTATCACCCTGATGTCCCATCTCTTCTTAGAAAGGTACCAGTCAAATTGGGTTAAGGTTAATCTGCTAGCCTCCTTCCGTTTGAATCTTTTTGAATGCCTCACTCCAAAAACAGTTGCATTCTGAGATTCTGGGATGGTGGGGAGCTTAGTTCAGCTCTTAATACTCGTGAGACCAACTTGCAGCAGAATGTTACTCAAACATTGAAGGTTACCTCACCAGTGACCACCCCTGTGGTGCTGAGCCGCAAGGTGTAGGGCTGTGAGACTGGAATAGTAGCAACCATGTACAGATCAGAATAAGTGGCACATTGCTTCTGCTGTGGGTACAGCTGATAGCCCTCTGCCTCCCCTGCATCTCCGGTGGCAGTTAACTAGGAAACGCATATGCTTTAGAGATAGCCCTGGTTGCACACGCTTCTGCGGCTGTGTGACCACACACATGTTCCCTTGTCTCCCTGGGCTTTCATTTCCCACCCTGTCAAGTGGTTGCTAGGGAGAAAGCAAGCGTGATTCAGGACCGACTTGAATGAGGAGAATGCGCTGCAAGTGTGTGGGCTGACTCGTGAATGGAAGCGTTTCTACGCTTGCTTAGGGGGAGCCAGCCACTGGTCATGGAGACAGTAGGCGCTGTTGCCTCTGCTAAAAAACAGGTTCCTCGGCCTCCCCAGCATGGGCTTAGCTGTGACTGTTAGGTCCAAGGGTTATTCCAAAAACCAGTACACACTGAGTGCTGCTCCAGGCACTCTGGGATTCCTCCCCTCCCTGCTTCCTTGAGGTTAACCAGAGTCTCACTAGCTCCACCAGACACCAAGAATCATAAGCGGGGTCCTGCCTCTCCTACCAGACTCCCATGAGTCCCAAGCTGGACTCCCACTGCTAGCAGCTTTGCTGCCCATCCCAGAGTTTCTGTGGGAATCATGACACCAGGGTAGCCTCTTGCCCTGCTGGAGCATGACAAAGTCCAGAAAAGCACTGAGAATTGTCAGATAGATGCCTACCCACTTTCTGGGGTCTAGCTAGGGTTGAAAAGAAGTCCAGGAATAACAAAGGAGTATATATAAACATGGAGGTGTTGACAAGTCAGAATCAGAACTTGTAAAGTTTCCCACCACCCAGCATCAGCAGAGACCAGCTCTCCCTGGTCCAGCTCTTAACACCCTGAGACCAACTTTTGCAGAATGCTCCTCGAACACAAAGTTACCACCACCAGTGACCACCCCTGTGGTGCTGAGCCACAAGGTGTAGGGTTGTGAGACTAGAGTAACAACCATAAACAGGTCACAGCAAAGTGGCACATTGGTCCCTGGCTGCTGCAACAGCCAGACTTGCAGCCCATGATGTGTGGGGTTACTGGTACATTGTGCTGTGGTAAGAACTATTTGTATTTAAGAATACTTCCAAATTAATGGGTTTTTATTATGCCTTTGCATTTTCTCAATAAGCTTATTTACACACATTATTATGCAGCGCCCCCCTTTTTAATTTTTATGATTCAGAGGGACTCCTCCTTCTCAAAAAGACCTAGTAGCACCAATGAGGCTTTCCCCAAGTTCAGCTACATAAAGAACCATGGGGATAGGGCTTGGTGACAGATGTCCAGTAACCAATGGTCTTTATTTATGTAGCATTTGCTATCCCAGTCTCTACGCCAGTGTTAGGGAAGCTAGATCTGCTTGCCCTTGTCTGGACCAGTGCCCTCTTCTGCCCATCACACTCCTGTGACACCAGGGCATCTGCCTTACCTTAAGGGTCATCTGTGGACCTGAGAGGCTGCTCTGGTTATGCTCTGGGGTGCCAGGAAGGGAAGCAAGGGGCAATCGGGTCAAAATGAGCAGGGGTCTAACCATGGCACTTTGTTATTGTTCAAGAAAAGGAACTCTTAGCTCTCCCACCCAAGCCTTCCTCAGTTGGCTCTGAGTGGCTCACAGGTCCTGTGGTCAGGGCTAGCCTTGACAACTCCCCAGCTGCAGGTGATGTAGGATTGACAAGTCTCCCAGGTTCCCCTTTCCATCCCAAGGTAGAGGTAGATGCACTGAGGTAGACGGCTGATGCATTCTGGGGAGCTGTGGAAAGGATGGGATTGGCTGGTCTGAGTCACCTGATGCTGCTGTCTTTCCTAATATGTAGCACCCTCCTGCCTCCTCCTCATAGACTTTCCCCAGGTGCACGTGCAGTTCTTATGCCTCAGGGTGCCAGCATGGCCCAAGGAATGCTCCAGGTATCCTTCCTACATCCCTGGAGCTTTCTCCTAGTCCTGTATGAGGATAGTCTGTCTGGGAGCAGCACTCTCGTTGCTCACCTCTCTCCTCTTTCTCCCCCTCCAGGCTTTCTCCTGACCTTGGCACTGACCAAAGCACTGGTACTCACCGTCCAGGAACCATCTCCCAGGGAATCTCTGCAGACCCTCCCCTCAGGCAGCCCCCCAGGCACCATGGTGACAGCACCTCACAGCCCCACCAGACTCTCCTCTGTTGTGACACTGAACCCTAAACCTGATGGACCCTCATCACAGGCTGCAGCTACCATGGAAACTACAATATCTCATCCAGAAGGGCACCCTCCTACAGACACCATGTCCACAGTTATGGTGACAGCTGCTATCCCCCATCCTGAAAGCCCTCTGCCCACAGGTTCCCCTCCAGCTGCCATGGCAACCACATCCTCCCACTCAGAGAGCCGCCCCCCAGGGAATGCTGCCCCCACCACCACCCTGCCAACAAAGCCAGCAGGAACCACCAGCCGCCCCACAATGTCCCCACGGGCCACCACTCGTAGGCCTCCCAGACCTCCGGGTTCTTCCAGGAAGGGGACTGGTGGTTCATCTCGCACTCTCCCACCTGTTCTTGGTGGCCACTTGGCAAGGAAGGAAAGCCAGAGGGGACGAAATCAGAGTTCAGCACATCTGGGACCAAAGCGTCCTCTGGGGAAGATCTTCCAAATCTACAAGGGTAACTTTACGGGGTCCGTGGAGCCAGACCCCTCTGCTCTCACGCCCAGGACCCCACTTGGGGGCTACTTCTCTTCGACACAGCCCCAGACAGTGTCTCCAGCTACAGCACCCAGAAGCACCTTGTGGGTGCCCCCCACAACTTCTCTGGTACCTGCAAAGGACAAGCCAGGCCTTATCAGAGCCAACCAGGGGAGTGGCCCCACATTTACCAGCCCAGGAGGGGAGCCAGATGCCACATCAGCCTCAGGTGCCCCTGCCAGTACACAGCCTGCCCCAGTGCCTTCTCAGAGCCCTCATGGTGACGTACAGGACAGCGCCAGCCACAGTGACTCTTGGCTTGGTGTCACCCCTGACACTGACAGACCCACATCTGCCAGCCACGGGGTCTTCACGGCTGCCACAGGGCCTACCCAGGCTGCCTTTGATGCCAGTGTCTCAGTTCCTTTCCCAGGCATCCCTCAGGGACCATCTGCAACCCCTCAGGCCCCAACCTGGCCCTCTGGGGTCTCAGAAAGCACTGTTTCTCCAGCTGAGGAAGAGGCTGAGTCCTCTCCTACAACCACCAACAGGGGGCCCAGACCTCTCTCCACAGTGCTGTCCACAGCCACAGGCAACTTCCTCAACCGCCTGGTCCCCGCTGGGACCTGGAAGCCAGGAACTGTAGCCAACATCTCCCATGTGGCTGAAGGGGACAAGCCCCAGCACAGAGCCACCATCTGTTTGAGCAAGATGGATATTGCCTGGGTCATCTTGGCCATCAGTGTACCCATTTCTTCCTGCTGTAAGTATCCCACTCTCTCCCCTCTTCTCTTTCCTTCTATCATCTTTCTCACCCTCCTCCAAATTCTTTAGCTCTTGAGTTAGGCAACCCCACTGAGTAAACTGCAGAAATCCCTCGATTCTCAGCAAATGAGATAGCAAGGCAGGAATGAGGGACCATCTCAGTCCCTGGTCCTGGGAATAGCTCAAATATCCATGGATCATAATTCCCTGAGCTTAAAGGGTTGAGGGGCGGGGTGACACTTTACTGGTGCTTTAAGCCAGCCACGTGTGTCATAGAGACACCAAACTAGCTAAGAGACTTGGCTTGCCTAGGATTCAGGTGGCAGGGAGTGGCAGAGATGCAGGCCTTCCTGCCTGGAGTTCTGTTGATTAGGCACCAAGACACCATGGGTGGCAGCTAACTATGGAGAGTTCCAGGCTATAGCTGGAAGAGTCATCACCATCCTCTCCTGCTTCTCTGTCTTGGCTTTTCTCTCCCTTCCACATTTCCCCTCATTCACCTAAGAAAGAAGGGATAAAGCTTCCAAGTGCCAGAAACTCCCGCCGGCTTTGGCCAAAGCACAGTTCTTAATGCACAGACTAAATTAAGGCCTGGGAGTTATGTGGATTTTAGCTCTTCTCCATCCCTGTCGTACTCAGCCTGCTTTAACCTCCATAGTTATGTGAGCTTTGTGCACTGTAGACCTTATTCTTACAATTCTCTACTCCATGGCAACCAGCGCCTCTCTGCAGCAACCTGTCCCTCTGAGAGAGAGGAGTCAGAAGATGTTCTCAGGTCCCCATCAAGACCCTGCCATGGCCTCTGAGAACCTTAAAACCCCCTTTATGTCTCCCCATGTCATACTCTGTTCTCAGAGGCTCTTTACTGGACTTGGCCCCACCCTACCTCAAATAGTTACTGTTAAAGATGTCACCTGTGCTTCACACACACACACACACACCTCCCCCACACACAGCCTGTTCATGGACCTTTCACGTCCTTCCTGCCTTTGAGGACCTCAAGTTCGCCCTCTTGTCATTTGCACCCCATAGTCCTGGGTGATGTCTTACAAAACCACATTAAAAAGTCCACTTAACAGTGTCAGAGGCAGGGGAATGGCTCTCAGGGAGCAATATCCTTGGCCCAAGCTCCTCATCTGTGATGCTCAGCATCTCCTTCTGTATTGCCCAAGCCTGCTATATCTGTGGCCTCTAATTGGTCACCATTATCACTGGTTCCCCAGAAGGGCAGCATTCCACACATGTCCAGCTGTGCCAAGTGGGGGGGAGGGACACTTTAGCCACACTAACAGAGCCTGTCCTGGCATCAGCTCTGTTGACAAACAAACTTCGTATCAATGGTCTTAAATGAAACCCCAAGGCTTCCCTCAGGGAGGCTGTGAGACCAAGGCAACACCCTCCCCTTATGCCACAGGTCAGCACAAAAGGCTTAGGCGCTTAACATAGCCAGCTTCCCACCCATCTCTTCTATACCAGTACCCCTGGGGGGGGGGGGCAACAATAACAACAAAATTTGTGTTGAGACTGGAAGGCCACTCCCACTCCAGACCCAATTCAAGGAATGTGTAAAGTTGGCCATGTGTCAGAAGCCAGCTTTGACATCACAGGGTAAGCTGAGGCAAGGTGTAGAGATGGCAATTGGTTATTCAGCAGACTTTTCACTGAGGGAACACACACACACTTGGTAGATGAAGCAAGCCCTAACAACTTCACACACACACACACACACACACACACACTTGGTGGATGGAGCAAAGCTCCAACCAGCTTCTTTTCTTAGCATTTTATACCACCTAAGACAAAAATTCTCTATGTAAGAAAGGGATTACCTTAAAGCCACAAGTTACATATTCCTCAAAACAATTACCACAAGCGTATATTCTTCAAGAACAGATTAAAATCATTACACAAAAGAAAATTAGAACCAGATTATTGAATATGTATTTTTCTTTTGAAACTTACTTCTAATCTAACATTTCCCATCTATCTTTCTCTCCACAAGTTCATCGTAACCCCAAAGTAATAATTCTTTTGTCATTGGTTAACAAAGTTTAAGCAAGCCAGTCTATAGTAGCGAGTTTTTTCCTTTGCTCAGCTGATGACAGTTTGTATTTGCCAAGAAACAGATCAGCATCTGTCTTACCATTTGTGAAGTCTTGTTCAGCTAAACTGGCTAATCGTCTATCCTCTATTCTTATGCTCGTAATAGAATTATTTACTCTTTATTCATAACCCTGTCTTTTCATGGTGTTCAGAGAAACCTATGGCCTCATCCCTAGATCACAAGATCTGGAACTCAGACACAATCTAGAACAAATATTTCTTTTGATTGTTAACTTGTCCCAAGCCTATTCTTCTCTTTCAAGTACAATTATGTGCTTGTGACACATGAAAGCTCACTGCTCCTTTTCTAACTTATGCAGCCCTTGCTGTTCTACGAGGCGGCAGATTCTATTCTTAATTCTAACTTTATTATATCTCTGCCAAAACACCTTAAACCATCTCCTTAAACTCTATCAACTGCCCTAACTTCCTAAAACTATTTAAATCGAATCAAGAATTCTGTGATTAAATCATTAATTCATTTAAATAATATTTTATGAAAGCTCATCTTCATATTGATCTGCAGGAAACTTACTCAATAGAGTGGGCTGTCCCCAAGAAGCAATGACACCAGACTCCCTATACCCATTCACACCATGCTAGATTCAGATGGAACTGCAATGGCAAGCAGCAATCCAGAGACAAACCTCCTGGGGCTGTGCCTCTCCTAGGGACACCCATCTCAGCTGTGCACGGTGGACCATCTCCAAGAAGCTTTCTTGCTCACTGCAGCTCTTCCTGCATGCTGTCCACCGTGCATAGAAAGAGAACCTTATTGTCTGTCGTGGGAACATGTACTTTTTAAGCTGTGATCTGCTTCTGAAATAGGAAGGAGATTGAGAAAACTTAGCACATATTAATAAACAGTCATACATGAGAATAACTGCTTTCTAATCTCCCAAGTGTGTTGGATACTCTCGTTCATAGTTGGCATTCCAGGTTTGTCTTATCATTCTGTCCCTACACTAGCTAAAGAAAATAAACACATTAATAACCACACACAGCACCAAGGGGTCAGGAGACTCTGGTCATCACCCACACTGTTGAGTGAGAAAACTGATGTTATCCGAGGCAGGAAGGGACAGACACAACCTAAAACTATACCCAAAGGACAAGTCAAAGCTATGAGAAGAGCCTTCAGGTGCTGGGGGCAGGGGTAGGACATGCTTTCTAAAGATCGGATTGTGTCCACGCTGGACTTTTCATGGCCCAAGGAGACAATGGAGCCTACTTCCTTTATGCTTCTACCTGGATCCTGGCTGCCTCTACATCAGCTCTGTGTCCTTACAGACATAGCCCTTGTCATCCCTTGGAATATTGGATTCCAAGAGTCCAGAGTCTAGAAAAAGCCCTGCTCTGGGGTTAAGTATCAAGGTCAGGGAGGTGCTCTCCTCTGCCCTGTCAGGCTGAACTTGCACTGGTGATGTAGCACACCTGTCAAGTCTCTGGGATAGAATCATCCTTGGCCATAGTCAGGGAATACACAAGAGTATCAGTCAGTCTGGTCTCAGGACCCTAGGTGCTGGTCACAGAAATTTTCCTCTGTTCGGGCTGTTTCCATAGTCCTGCTCCATCTAATGACCAGACCAGCTAGGCTCTTCCAGGTCTGAAGGCTCACATTTCAACCTTCCCTACTGTCTGTGTGTGCCCCAAAGCACCTCTACAGACCTTACAGCAGACTCTATCCTCTGCCAGGAAGTCAGACTGGTACCAAAGTGCGAGTGTAGAATTTGTCACCCCTGGCGAAGGGGCTAGGAGAGAAGCCAGGGTGTGCAGAGCAGCAGGGGCTCGCCCCTAGCTATGCTTTCAGCAGCTCATGCTTGCTCATCACAGAGTGATTCCCCTGGTTCTAATGAGTGAATTCTAAGCCTGCACAACGATGGAGGGTCAGCAGCTCATCTGCCGTCTACATCACAAGCCCTCCCGCTAGCTGGAAGGGCATCAGTATACAAGGGCTGAGGAGTGCTTTGTCTCCCAAGCCCTGCCAGATACTTGCTGCCAACTCTGCCTCAGAAGAGAGCTAAAATTGATTGGCTCCAGGCCACTAGGATCGAGGGCCAGGAGCCATGTGGCTGCTGCGCTGGTCTCTGCTGCCACCACCAGGATGCACAGGTCCAGCTGCCTCCTCTTAAGTCTCCAGCCTGCCACTGGTCACTACTCACCAATGGGTTCTCTGGGTTTTCACAGAACAGTTTGGAGGCTCTGCTGAGCGCCCTGGCCTGGCTCACACTGTGTTTTCTCCCAGCCACCCCTATGAGAAGGTTAGGTTATGAGAAGGAGGGTTAGATAAAAAAAGGCAGAGACTCGGTAGGTGTGCTGCATCACCAAGTTCAGCCTGACAGGGCAGAGGAGAGCCACTCCCTGACCTTGATATTTAACCCCAGAGCAGGGCTTTTTCCAGATTCTGGACCATTAATCTAATATTCCAAGGGATGACACATTATAGGACTCATAATTCTAAGCTCTGTTTATTGTCCAGTGAAGGTTAACCATGAATACAAGCATAAACGTTTGCCTGTGTGTACATCGTATATGTGTACCTCTGAGCTTCAAGTTAGTATCCCCTGCTAGACTTGTAAACACCTAACCCTCACATGCTAGGCTGAGGAACCAGACACTAAAGTCCTTTAGTTGTGACCTTATAACCAGAGCATAGAGGCTGAAACCCACCCGGTCCCTGTCTTCTGTCACTTGGATCCCTTATGGAGTGCCCTGCAGCACTATACTTGGCCTGCCCACAAACCCAGCCCTCACTGCTCTTGACTGTGGACTTCACCAGCCTTCCTATGCTTCCTCTTCTCTTGGGTGGGAGAGACGTCTGCTCTGTCAGTTCAGGTCCTTCAAGAGGCAGATACCAAGATAGAATCAGGCATGCCAGGCAGCTATAAAACACCCAGGGAAAGCTGGTGTAAGCAAGGCAGTCTCCACACAAGCAATGCAGGCCTCGAGACACGGAAGGACATGGGAGATTAAAGAGTGTGGAACAACCTCTGAATGTTTTCTGCTGGCTGGCTGGCTGGCTGGCTGGGAGGCCTTGAACTGTAGAGGGGTTACAAGAGACTACAGTGTATGCTGTGCCAGCCCTGCCGTAGTCAGTCATGGTACAGGCATCAGGGATGGTGGGAAATCTGAAGGGGCAGCAGGATTTGGGCAGGGCCACTCCATAAGACCCATGAAAATTAGGGACAATGCACTTAGGGTCTTCTATCAGGGTCTGCTGTGGGGAAGGAGCTCAAGAGACGGCAGTAAGGAGGGGTGGCTGTCACTCCCATGTGGATTCATAGTGATGTTCCAACAGGCCCAGCAACTGGCAATACAGCAGATGTTTTGAAAGGTTGGATCTTCTGGGGGAACTGGTGAGCTTTGATCACTTCTTAGAACCCAGAGTCCGGTCGTGTAAATACAGTGCGCAAGGTTCCAGCTTCATACCAGTGACCCTTCTTCCTGTCACTCATCAGATAAGTCACTGAAGATGCATTCCTAGGAAAGCCACGAGAACTCCTTTAACTCTCAGGGCTGTTCTAGAACCACAGACAGAGGGCCCCCACTCAGTCCCTGTAGAGCCTTAGTGGCTATTGCCTTTGGAAACAGGAGCAGTCGATTCTTTGGCTAAATGTATAAGTGGCTCACACCTTGTACTCAGTGTGCAGTTTACAGGGGGCTTCTAAGGCCATACTGCATGTTCTCTCCAGCGTTCCGAGTGTGACAGGAGACAATAAGCATCCACTGAAAGATTACCAAAACCTGTGGTCATGGTGGGGTAATTAGCTGGGTGATCTTGATCATCTTCAGTGACCTTCAGTTACTTCTGTGCATGGAAGAGTGCTCGTGCCTTTCTCTCGGTGATCATGCAGGTTGAAGGCCTGTAAACTATGTAGCACTGAGAGCATATTAGCTTCCTTAAGTCCGAGCTGTACGTCTGTCTCTTGGATGGAAGGTCAAAAGACTGAAGTTACAGTTCTAAACACAACTAGAGCATTAGTCTTGAGACCGTCACAGTCACAGAGCCCAGTGTCTATTTCTGCATCTCTCTTGTAGGAGATGGTACCTGGGAAACTCTGAAAAGTGGACTCAGACATAGCAGTAGGTGTACTTCAGCAGCATGGCCTTGGGAAGTTCATCTCTTGGGTTTCCACTCCCTACTTTTCAAAGTAATAACAGGTGGGGAAAATCTCCCAGGAGCTGGGCAGAACTCTGCTGTGTGCAGGATTTTGCCAGGCCTGCACAAAGGCCGAGGGGTTAAGCAGCTTACTCAGGCCTTGTGAGTAGTGTGGTGACGTCTAGGTTTCTATTCCAACTTCCACAACCTTCTCACACATGACTAGGCAGTATCTAAGACTGTCTCTGTCTCTTTGATCTTGCTTGTTTGCCTGTGAATTTTACTCAGTGGGTCCAATCACAGTGTCCCCCTCCCTCTGAGACATGGCTTTTAAGGACATCCTTCTCCCCCCACCACCCTGTTTGCAGTCTGTGACAGTGAAGTGTGTGATGTACTGTCAGATACCCTCACAGGCCAGCAGGTGAAAAGTGACCGCTTGTCCCCGACAACTCCCACTTCAGCAGAGCTAAAGAAACCTGCTTCTCACTTCTGGAGTGTTTCTGTGTCTTTAGAGTTCTGGTTCTACTGGCTTCAGTTGCGCTGGCTGTTTCCCCCTTGATGTTCCAGAGACAGAGTCTGGTAGCTGTGAGAAATAAAGATACCAGAGTAGGAGAGAGGGCATTTGTGACATCCATGGTGTCTCCAGGCAGAGTGGAAGGATGGCCTAACTGTGCCGTTTCCACTCTGGGCTTTGCAGCCCTTTCTGTCTCTTCCCTCCTTCAACCAGTGAAGGGCGGGCTGTGAGAAGGAAAAGATGGAGGCACAAAATTTGAACAATCTGACGCCATCCAGTCTCCGAAATCCCCTTTAGCCCATTCAGCAGTCCCCCTCCATGTGTCAAGGGCTTTTTAAAAGTTACTTTTAGAGCCATGATTAGCATACCGGAAGTCTAGTCTTTCTTTTTGGCCAAAGCAGAAGACACAAACTACAAATAGAACTGCCTCCTGACCTTGGTTGGAGATCATTCCAGCAAGGCCAGTGGTGATTGGGAGTAGGGGTAGGGTACAGAATGTTCCAGTGAGCTCCCAGGACTGGAACCTGGACTCTTTTGAGATTTTTAGCTCATAAATGCAACAGCTTCTACAGCTGTCCTGTTCCCTGGCTAAGTACCCACTCTATTGGTCAAGCCCTCAGAACAGCGTCTGTGGAAGGTGGCCCTCTGCTGCCCCCTGGTGCTAGCCTCTGAACAGAGCAGCCTGGGCCCCCATTCTCAGGCACTGGGATGATTGGCTCCTTCAGGATGTCAGATACACACAGAGCCCACCCATTCCTTTCCTTGTGGAAGGTTTCCGGTGCTAGTGAACCTAGACAGGACACACTCACCTCACACACTAGCTGCTCTCCATGTGTACTGCCATTCTGTGTGAGTCTGGGCAAGGCTCCCTGCCCCTTCAACCTCCAGAGTTCCCTGGGAGCATACTAAAGCCACCATCTGATTGGTCAACAGAACCCAGGCTCACTTACTCCTCCAGGACTCTTTAGTCTCAGACACTGGAGAGACAAGGGTCACATGTCACACAGTGTGAAGAGGCAGACACAGAAGAGCTGGGCTGCAGTCCCCTCAACAGGGTGAGCCCTTGTGTTGCTCTCAGGCAAAACCTGGGTGTTAAAAGAGCAGAACTGTTGGAATCCTATGCCTACTGATAACAGTGACTACTTCTCTATCTGAGAATGATGAACTCTAACACTGACCACATGAGGTCAAAAGGAAATTTCTAGCTATCAATATGAATAATGTCCCTGAAATACAAATCCTATATGACTGGCTAGGCTAGTCACATCTTTTTAACTGAGCCTCGAGCTTTTGTCTAATGCATCTATATCTGTCACCTCCTGCTTCAGTGGAGATCTCGCTACAGTCTGAGTCTCTGAACACACATGCTGGTCTTTGCTTCCAGGCTCTGGTGAACGCCCCCACCAGATGAGCAAAACCCTTTCTTGGTGCATCCTAAACACACAGCACTGCCACAGCTGCAAAGGCCACAAGTCACATGCAGCCTCCTTCCCACAAGCCTCTGGGGGAACACTGCCCAGTTTCCCCTCCTACCTCCCCCCACACGCGCCCCTCCTACCTCCCCCCTGGGGCCTCCCCCCACACTCCCCTCCTACCTCCCCCCACACTCTCCCTCCTACCTCTCCCCACTGTCCCTGTCATACTACACTTTCTTTTCTCACACCCACCTGAGCTGTGCACACGTTGGTCCTTTGCATATGCTGTTCTCCAATCCTGGAACATGCTGCCCATTCTGCATGGGGCCATCTCCTCCCCTGGATGCCAGTTCCCGTGCCATGAGGCCACCACTGTGACTGAAGTGACCTCTCTGTCCCCTCATCATCTCTCCTGGATAGCCATCCCTATTGACATCTCCCGATTCCTTTTATTACCTGTGTGTTGCCTGACCTCTTCTGCAAGCACACAGTAGGAAAACTGATAACTATTAACAGTTTTTCTAGTGCATAGTGGGTTCTCAAAATAAAGGTTGTGGTTGACAGAAAACAAGAGTGAGTGAAGGGGAGAATTCAGTTACCGGGGTATGTATCTTACATACACAAAGCTCTGGTTTCAGTCCCCAGTAAGCCAGGAGTGGTGGCACAGACCTGTGATCCCAGGACTCAGACGCTGGAGTCAATAAGATCAGAAATTCAAGGCTGTCCTCGGTAATATAGTGAGCTCGAAGCCAGCCCAGGATCCATGAGTCTATTTTTAAAACATGAACATAGAGGCTGGGGAGAGTGTGTCTTCTGTACCCCACCGAGACTAAGGTACTTGTCTGCTCCCTCTGCTTCTCTCTGACTGAGACTCTCTCCACAGCCGTCCTGTTGACAGTGTGCTGCATGAGGAGGAAGAAGAAGACGGCCAACCCTGAGAACAACCTGAGCTATTGGAACAACGCCATCACCATGGACTACTTCAACAGACACGCAGTGGAGCTCCCGAGGGAGATCCAGTCCCTAGAGACCTCAGAGGTAACCAGCCACACCTCCACCCTACTCCTCCGAAGTGCTCAGTGAGCCTGAAGCGTTCCCCCTCCCCAGCCCTACTGAGCTTGGAGTCTGATTCTGAAGAGTCCCCACCCTCACCCCCAGGTGCTTTCTGCACACTGGAGTTTGGGAAAGCTGTCCTCAGAACTGTTCCAATCTGGGAATAAGTAACAGATGTTTATCAAGGACTTATTTTATGGCAGGCAGTCTCTGGGGACCGAAGATGAAAACTTGCTCTCAGGGGACTTCCAGTTCTGAGCTCGGAGACGAAGCCTGGTGTCATTCAAAAGCAAACCAAATTAAAAATAGTAATAGATGAAGTGCTATGGACCCAGGGGAGAAAGCCCCCCCAAGGGCACAGGGATTACTGGGCTGCACTAGGTATGCCCACAAAGGAAGACAAATGGTCCAGAGAAAGGAGATGGCCCAGGAGAGAGGCGAGGGGCAGCTGAGTTATCTTGATGGTGCGGTGCACCCAACTTCTCTGCACCTCTAAACCCAGCTGGTCCACTTCCTTAAAGTTTTTAGGTGACCTGTGAAGGAGACCTGCCCCTCCCAACCCCTGCTACACTTCCACACTAACCAACTTTCTGGCCTCACGTGACGCCTGCCTCTTCTTTCTGCCTTCTTTCTTTCTTCTTTCATGTGACGCCAAACTCCATCCATTGATGCTCGATAGTTCATTCCTCCATGACAACCCCTCGCAGGTCTCCCTCAGAGTCTTCTCTCTCTCCCAGCTCACACTATTGACCCACTTTCGGAACACTACTTTGGTTGGGCGTGGCTCTCCTGCCATAGCATCTCGGCACCCTCCACTTTCCTATCCTGGTATTTATCGTGTGACCTCCAGCCTAATGTTAACTTAGCACCATGCTCTCCCTACCACCTGCTTGCTGTCACTGCTCCTGGTCACTCTTTCTCAGGCTGAGAGTATTGAGTCCTATGCTGCAAGACCTCTCCTCGAAGAGTCCCCAGCTCAGCCACTCACGGCTCCTCTTGTGTTTCCCTCAAGTGTATAATGTAAATGCCATTGCTATACCACCAGTGCCATATCTCTATCTTAAGCTCTGATGTCTCCCCTGCCCTCGGCCACATCCCTGCCTATCAGAGTCTGAGATTCATTTGATCCAGCCTAGAACCATTCATTGATGCTCTCCCGGCCCCAGCCCCCATGCTCGCCTGGTGTCCCCGGTTGTGTTCACAACACTGCTGTAGTCCATCAAGTCCATCTCGCATGCTCTCAGCCAGCCTGTTGGCAGACTCTGTTGGTTCCTGGCAAGCATGAGCTTAGCCTACTGTACATGTGAGTAGGCTAAGCTCATATGTTCTGATGGCTACAGAAGACTCTGGAATGACCTCCCATTTCATCATATCTCCTGTGGTCCATGAGGACAGGAGCCAGGTGATCTCGCAAAAGCATGACCCCATTAGCCATGGACCCCAGCCCCCAAGTAGATCCTCGGGCACCTTAGAGGGAAGCTACGGTTGGATGTAGGATGCTGTGGTCCACAGCACTGGGGAGGTAGAGATAGGAAGATCAGAAGTCCAGGCTACTTGGCTACTTTGAGAGTCCACGGCCATCTTAGACTACATGAAACCCATAAAAATGAAAAGAGGGAAGGAGGAGTAAGAATGGAAAGGGGAATAGAAGCAAGCAAGACAGAGGGGGGAGGGGCGAGGGGGAGGAGAGAGAGAGATCCCCAGGACCCATGTAAAACTCGAAGTGTAGTGACGCACGAGGTTTCCAGTACTTGGGCAACAGAGGCAGGAGGATTCCTAGGACTTGCTGGCCAACCAACCTTGTCCAGTCAGTGAGCCCCCAGTTCCCAGTGAGAGACCCTGGCTCAAGCTAATGTGTAAGGAGCAACACTTGATGTCACAACACAGCTCGACTGCATGTCCCACATGTGTGCATGCACACACATGTGCACGCACGCCCAATTCCTCATTCTGGTCCCTTCATGAGCTGGTCTCACAATCCCCTGACAACCCCCACTCTCTCCCAGCCGCTCTCGGCTCTTTGCTCTGCATAGAAAGCCCATCACCCACAAGAGCTTTGTTCTTAAGCTTAACTGGACCTCTCTCCCCAATGCCTAGACCATCCCCTTCCTGGATGGCCCTAAGGCCATTAGAGCCCTACCCTCCTCATCCATCCCCAGCCCTGCCTGCTCTCTCCTTACAGTGCTGCTCACCAGGGCACTGCAGCCTGCTGCTCTCCAGACACGTTTATTTTCCTCTCCTTGCTGAGGGCAGGGGCCTTGTTTGAATCCACTTCTCAGTTCCCTGTATCTACACCCGTGTCTGGCCTGGCCCACAGTGCTCACAGCAAACATGCAGTAGATGAATGAGCGAGGAATAAAGGCACCATGACTCACTCTCCCCAGTTCAGAGCCTGCCACACAGTAGCCGCTCAGCAAAAGAGAATATAGCCAAAGGGCAGGTAGCAACACAGGCTTCATGAAGGTTTCATGGATGGGGAAGCCAGCACACATTCTTCTTATAGTTAAGTGGAAAACTCAAGAGAGGCTTGAATCTGGGTGGTGAACATACATGTCTTATATTTCCTCTGTAAATGAGGACGTGGACACTGAAGAGCTGCGGCTGTAAACATGCTGTAGAAAAGCCCCACTTGCAGGGCACCGTGGTGTCCTCCATATAGAATCATGGTGGTCAGGGGGTGGGGGTGGGGTGGGTTCCTCCTGATCTGCAGTCAGCACCAGGCCAGGGGGCTCCGGTGAGAAGGGTCACCTGGCTGTAGTCTCAAGAACAGAAGGCACCACAAAAGCCATGGCAGAGAGAGTCAGCCCGCTTTGGCTTCAGTCTGTGCCCGCTGCCTACTGTCTGTGCCCACTGTCGGCTCCCTTGACTCCGCTGTCCTTGTACAAGGACTGTGATCTGTTGCAGCGCTCCGATCTTGTGCTGTGTGAAGTGAGAATGTAGGCAGCTCAGAGCCCGGATAGAAACTGCTGGGGACATACATTCCCTACAGACAAGACTGCCCACAGGCTGACCACATTGTCCCATATTCTGCCTCCTCAGACACGCACGTAACCATCCAGAAGCTTCCACATACATTGCCTAAGAAAGTGCCCCTGTGCCTGGCTCCCTTACTGTCTATGATGATAAAGGCGGACTGGCAGATCACGGTGCCCAAGGGTACCTGGACACTCTTCTGTTTTTTGTTTCCTTTTCTTCCCTCCCTCCCTCCCTCCCTCCCCTTCCCTTTCCCCCTCCTGTCTCCATAGTTTTCACTGTTTCCTAAATACCTCTTCGTTTTTGCATGCAGTGCCTCATACACACCCCAGGTTCACCGCTGGTCCATACTTGCTCCCCCCATTAAAAGTGGAAAGCAACAGGAGACAGATTCCAAGCTGCAAACCCCTCACAGCTCAGAGGAAAGACCTCTGTCTCTTCTCTATAGTTAGAAGGGTCAGACTTACACACTCTCTCCTGATGAGATTTGACCAAAGACAAGCCCTTGGGGGAAATGCCTGTCTCCTGAAAAGACATCTTATCGACAAGGCAGATTCCCCTCTTCCCTGACTGCCCACAAAGCAGCCAGCCCTTCCTTCTCAGGAACTGTCTTTTGTCTGTTTTGTTTAAAAATAAACTTCAGAGAATGAATTGTGGCTTCTTAAAATGAAGCCACTTCTGAGGAAGTCTGGCCCAGGCCTGCGCACACGGGTGCAACACAGCATTGAGTTCACTGGCTTCAGAACAACCTGGAAGTTTTGAGAGGTTGGTTGCTTGGCATTCAGTCAGGCTTTTGGCTGTTCTGTCTTTTCACTCAATTAATACCTGGCCCTGAGCAGGGCTATTAGTAGCCCATGCGTGCTTGCAATCCCTGGTAGCTGAGGCAGAAACCCTGTCAAACTCTGACTCCCCTCTGAGCAGCCTGGGGTACCTGGCCCCCTTAGCAGACCAGCTGAGGTTTTGGGGTGTTGTTTCACTTAACACATATCTTACTGTTGCATAGAGGTTCAGTCGGTCCACATGGGTGCTCGTGATACCTCACGAAATGAGAGGATGATTCTCACCAGACTCTGGGGGTTGGGAGCCCTTAGGAGGATGGACTGGCTCAGAAGACTTGTAGGCCTGTAAAACTCTGAGGGGTGGTTATGGGATGGGTGGTACTTATCAGTGTATCTGGAAAGGAAAAGCTTCAAATTTGCCTGGGTGTCTGAGGAGAAGGCAGGAAGCCGAGTCTGGAGTCTAAGGACGTCAACTGTTAATTAAACACTAAGGCACTTAAGAGTAGGCATGTGTGTGTCTGTGGGGGCTGGGGGTGGGATTTGTACTGGGGGGAGGTATGGGGGAATGTGATATTTATGTGTGGTATGCGTGATGTATGTGTTGGGGGTGGGGTGTACTCATGTGTTTGGTTGCTTGATTTGTTGAGGCAGTCTCTCACTGTATAGCCCAGGCTAGCCTTAAATTTCCCATCCTCCTGACTGCTGGGGTTGCATGTGTGCCTCCACACCCAGCTATACCTGTACATTTCTTGGAGAGCAGCCATCCCTCATTCCATCCCCAGCTCACAGCAGCTTCCTCCCTCTCTCCCCAGGACCAGCTCTCAGAGCCCCGCTCCCCAGCCAACGGAGACTATCGAGACACTGGGATGGTCCTCGTAAATCCCTTCTGCCAGGAAACACTGTTCGTGGGAAACGACCAAGTTTCTGAGATCTAGATGCAGCAGCCTCCGCTTTGCCACTCCCTATTTTTGTCTCTAAATTATAAATATACAAATATATATATTATAAATATAACCTTTGTGTAACCCTGACTTAATAAGAGACATTTTCAGCTTTTTTTCTTAAGAATTGTCAACATCTTTTTTACAAGTGTGGTTTAAAAAAAATTTACAGAATGACCCATGGCTTTATAAAATAAAGGTATTTCTAAGCAAAGCAGTTGCACTGATTGCTTCTCTTAACTGTTCTGGGCATGCAGAGGTGCCAGGAGCCCTGGGCAGGTGAGGAAAGAGACCAGTCTCCCGTGGAAGCTGGATGTCAGTATGGCCAAATGAGTGTGGCTATACTGTGTCATTTGTTTGGTCTTGATGCTCTGGTTCCCTTGACTCAGTGTGCCCACATCGCCTGTCTTTTTGTATGTGTCCTAGTGGCAGGAACTGGGGCACCATGAGAGAAGACACAGGCAAGTGTATAAAACAGAAGGGAACTTGTCAGCCTGGAGCCTCACTGTACCATCACTGAATATTGAGTATGACAGGATCGGTGAAGGCCATCAAGGCATCAAGAGCCTCCAGCCCCCTTTTATGACCCCACAGGATGCTCCCACCGTGTGAGAAGAAATAGGACTGCCTTTGTCTGGCAGAAAAGTGGTCCCTAGAAACCCTTCTTGGCTTCCCTTCCAACACCCCACCCGCCTTGGACCCCATGCCTCTCTTCCCGGAGGACAGATGCAGATCTCAACCCAGGGGCTAATGCAGCACTTGCCCTGCCCTGTTCAAGGATCAAGTGTTTGCTGGGATTCAGTATTGCTTTCTCCAAAGGCAATGACAGTGTGCCCCCGAGAAACAGGTTTATCTAGAAAGCCTTGTGGTGTAGAACTATTTTTTTTAACCTTTCCCCATTAAATCTTTAAAGAAAAAGATTGCCAAATGAATCCCTTGAAAGAAGTGCCATTCTGTCTACAGGCAGAAGCACAGCAGAACTGCCCTCAAACCTGCCATCCGATTTCACCGTCCCCGCCCCCTTGTTCCCCTGGGTCCAGGTCCAGCTGCCTTCCCAGCCCACACTGTACCCAGGGTGGCCAACAAGGAACAGACTCTCAGAGACCCAAGAGGGGCTTCTGGAGCCAATCGCTTTTTCTCTGTTACTTTCCTAACCCACCATGGCTAGGGATTTAACTTCAACCCCTCCCCCCTCTAAAAGAAAAAATAGTTTGATAGTATATTTTGAATATAGATGTTCTTATTATCAGATTGGAGCTTGAATTTGACTGTTGATTTCGATGTCTGTGTTGTTGCTGTGGTCTTCTCATCATGACTGCCTCTCTTCTTCCATTCCCCTTTTCCAAAAGACGGCCTTCAAAACTAATGTGTGTTCTCAATGTTATATGGACCTACTTAACACAAGTCTGCTTGTGTCTCTTCAAAGACTTCAACCCACAAGGAAGCAGGTTAAATGTTGTGCGGAGATTTCGCTCTCTAACATGTTGCTGTCTGACTGTAACCTTATCATAATATTTCTGTTAGCTACTGCATTGAATATACCAATGTGTGTGAGTATGTATTGAGAAAAACATGTTTGTAAAGTAAAATCTATATATAATATATGTCGAAGACACATATGTTATATATACATTTGTGGATGTATGACTTATTTTTCCGTAGCCACAGAATTCAGCTACCATGTATATATAAATAAACTTATTTTATTACCCAGAGGATCAAGTCGCTAAGACATTTTTGCATTCTTTTCATCTAAAAAAATAACCGTTAAGTCTCCCTTCAGTGGTACCCGTAACTCTCTTGTTTCCGTGTGTACTTATCTAATTGAACATTGTATTGAACTTCACAGTGTGATGAGGAAACAGGGTTGGTGAGATATTTGGTAAAACTGATCTCTTAGAACAAGAGGATGAGTTTCCCAAGGGAGAGTCTGCTCTCTTCATGTCTTTGAAACATTGGTGTCGGGGCTGGTGAGATGGCTCAGCAGTTAAGAGCACTGACTGCTCTTCTAGAGGTCATGAGTTCAAATCCCAGCAACCACATGGTGGCTCACAACCATCTGCAATGAGATCTAATGCCCTCATATGGGTGTCTGGAGACAGCTACAGTGTACTCATAATAAATAAATAAATAATCAAAAAAAAAAAAGAAACATTGGTGTCCATCCAGGTGTCTCCCCTTGCCTGTTCCCATCTCCAGAGGACCAGGTAGATTTAAAGTAAATGTCTTTGGGTCTGAGAGTGTCTAAAATCACTTACCATCACCATTCTCTGGGCAGTAACAGTGCCTAGACATGGATGGCACCTTTATAGTCAGTAGCTTGAACCCTGCATTTGGCCTTGGATAATACATCCTGGAACTGACTGAAATGTATCTCCATGGAGCCCAGCAATAACACCTAGATTAGAAGGTTGTTACCATAACCCAGTCCCCAGTGCACCATGGAAGCTGCAGAGGTGGTATTCATAGAAAGAATGCCACATCTATGTAAGCTACAGCCTATAAGCTACTAGCCTTTACTTGATTCAATTGGCTCCTTAATTTGTTAATAAGATAAACAACATTGACATTTAATCTTGCGTCTCCCGAGAGGTAATGAGGTACCTCAGTAAAGTACCTTACAATCAGGATCCAAGTTTGATCCCCAGAACCCATGTACAAAATCTGAGTGTGGTGACACGTGCTTCTAGCACTAACTAGGTAGGCAGAGCCAGGTATATCCCTGGGGCTCACTGGCCTGCAAGTCTAGCCTAGTTGGTGAGTTCCAGACCAAGAGGAGACCCTATCTCAAACACAAGACAGCCCCTGAGGATGACCCTAAAGTTGATCTGTGTCCTCCACATAAAGACACAAGGCAAAAGTAACAAAGTCCCTCTTACATTGTCTCAAGTAAACAAAACAGGAGGAGGAGAAAGGTTGCAGTCTTCATGAAGAATAGAAAATAAAAGAACACACAAAATTCTAGCAGGGGAGCAGCCCAGGTGACCCTGCTGATGGCAGCTGTTGGAGATACCCTTATTCATTCCTGGATTAACGAGGCTTTTTCAGCTCTGTACATTTTGGCCATGGGATCCCAGGGATCTTTTATTACAAAGGGAAAGAATAGTATCTATAAGATAATACTTCTGAAATTCTAGATTATGTACCCAAAACAGCAGTATATGCCAACCATATATCAAACAAATCAGAGAACGGAATTGTGCTCAGAGTTGGGGTATACTCGGTACCTACCAGAAATGGATTCCTGTCCCCTTTTCCTGCCTGAGGTCAACCCTCACATTACGGACCAAGGAGTCCAAGGTCCATCTCTGAACCTGGGGTGCATGCTTTCAGTTCACTAAAACCTCACTCAGCACATGGTTTTTTAGGGCCATGTCATGCTCAGGCTAGAGGGACCATTCTAGCCCCCAAGAAGTGATTGAGATATAACCATTGATGGTATGACTTGGAGGATGCCAAAGGCAAGGATTAAAACCTGGGGTGCCCACTCACAACTGTCAGTAACTCCTGTTCAGAGGATCTGACACTTTCACACAGATATGCATGCAGTCAGATCACCAATGTACATAAAATAAAAACCCGGGGTGCAGATAAAATTCTAACTTGGAGCACCTATGGATGTTTTCCAGAAATCCCTTTGTTGTTCTCCCTTTTTGGTCTTATTAAAGGGTGAGACAGAGGTGGATGGGAGACCAGAGCCTAACAGCTGCCCAGCAGCTCAGGTCCTAAACTAGCTCCAGAGCGTCTGCTGTGTCAGAATTAGCAATCAAGCAGCATGTACAGCAAGGTCTAGTGGAGAAGAAACATGGCCGACGGCCAGCCGCTGACAAGCAGAGTGTCAGAGGTCAGACATGAAGGGGATGAGAAAACGGAGCTGGAAGGGGCCTGGGACAGAAGCCAGACCTGAAAGATGAAAGCATGAGGAGGTTTGCTTTGTTTTCCTTGGGCCTGTGGGGCTGCCTTCCTCCATGGCTGGCTCAAGTGTGCACACAGGGACGCGCATGCATATATGAAGGGATACAGACAGCCCTGTAATCGGCCCTGAGGCCCTTATACGAAGCCCAGCTTGTAGTGAAAGATCTGGATATCAGAACGCTTGTCATCTAAGGTTCTGTAGCCTGTTTCCACACCAGTGAAATAGGGACAGCTTGTTGCCTGCCTGACCCTCTCTGTGGTAGTGACATACTAAAAGCCATGGATTGGGGTTCACAGATTATCTACCTAGTATGCGTGAGGCCCTGGATTCTATCACAGGAATTAGAGGCAGAAGGATCAAAAGTTAAAGTCTTCCTGGCTACATAAGAATTTTGAGGCCCATCAACATTAGAGACCCTGTCTAAAAAGAAGTAGGCAAATCTAGATGACCCATTCCCACAGGCTGCACTGCTCCACCCCAACCCCCCGAAAAGTCTGGATGGCTGGGCACATGACCCAGCAACAGAGAATGCCTGTGTGCCTCTCACAGGCTGGTGGGGCGGTTCTCTTCCAGCTCAATGAATGCCAGAAGCTCATGGAAGGCAGTAGACAAAGAACACGGGGACAGGGGAGCTTCCAGAGAGGCCCGTGACCAGGCCATGGGGATGCTGGGGCTGGCAACCAAAAGCCACTGGACCCTGTAAACCTGCCAGGCACCACAGAGGCAGAGAGAACGAGCGAGAGGAGAGTAGCAGCGGACTTGTCCTCGGGAGTGAACGCCAGCATGTCCCTGCAGAGGCACAGAGTGTCATCCCTCAGGGGAACACGATCTCCTTCCTCCCTGGATAGCCCCCCAGCATCCAGGACCAGTGCTGTGGGTAGCCTCGTCCGTGCCCCTGGGGTCTATGTAGGAGTAGCACCCAGTGGTGGCATAGGTGGCCTCGGTGCCCGAGTGACCCGCCGGGCCCTGGGCATCAGCAGTGTCTTCCTGCAGGGCCTACGGAGTTCAGGCCTTGCCACTGTTCCTGCTCCAGGCCCAGAAAGGGATCACACTACTGTTGAGGACCTGGGGGGCTGCCTAATGGAGTACATGACCAAGGTGCGTGCTTTGGAGCAAGTCAGCCAGGAGCTGGAAACACAACTGCGGACTCACCTAGAGAGCAAGGCCAAGCGCTCCGGAGGCTGGGATGCCCTCCGCGCCTCCTGGGCCAACAGTTACCAGCAGGTAAGTCGTTCAGCTGTGCCTGGAAGCTTGCTAGAGGTCTGAGAGGGCATGGCAAAGGCAACAGCCAAGATGGTGTGAAACCAGAGGCCAGGGAAGCTGGCCACTTCCATACCTAAACTGCTGGTGGTCTAATGTTAACACTGAGGCCTAGGCATAATGCACCCCCCCGCAAAAAAAAAAAAACATTCCAACAATGTTCTGCAAGCAATCTCTCACTGCATACACTTCTCAAATGAGAAACTCAAGTTGTGCACAAGGTCCCAGTTCACAAGCTAACAGAGCAGCTGTTCTCAACCTGTGGGTCACAGCCCCTTTGGGGGTCACATTGCAAACATCCTGCAGATGAGATGTTTATACTATGATTCATAACAGTAGCAAGAATACAGTTATGAAATAATAATTTTATGACTGGTGGTCATTACAACATGAGGAACTGTATTAAAGGGTCGTAGCTTTAGGAAGGTTGAACACCACTAGAATGGAGAGATGCAGCAGATATCTGACCCTGGATTTTCTTTCCCCAGAGTTACACTTGTCCTATTATCTGGGATTGATTCTGTCACTGTTACTGAAAAGGGGTTTTGAGCCATCATAGAACTCAATACCATTGAATGGGTGTGCTATTTTAAATGATGACTAAATAAATGGAGGGATGTTCCTAAATCCAGATACAATGGGTAAATGGGAATATAGACCATAATGGTAATTTTCATTTTTCTATTACCAATGGGGTGTGTGTGTGTGTGTGTGTGTGTGTAAACAAATGAAGTTGGTGTTGATATCTTGTTTAACTCAATAAGGCAAAAATTACTTCAGCATGAAATCAATATAAAAATACCAGCACAACAGTTTTGATTCAAATAGAACTTTCTGGAGGATGGAAGTGTCACCATCTTGGCTATCAGTTATGTGACCTCTCCTGGGCAGACATGAACAAGTACATTTCACCCCAGACAGGGCAATACCAACAATCAAATGCTTTACCCAAGTCTAGCTTGGAGACCAATGAGGTTATTGGGGTTACTTACCAAAGTGAGTATAATTGACTCAAAGGAGACTGTACCCCTGAAAAGTCCATGAGTGAGACTCATGAAAGCTGCACCCTTAGAGCTCCCTGCCCAATTTGCAGGTAGCTCTACAGAAGAGTCTCCCCTCCCCAGAAAGGGTTTATTGCATATATAATGGGTGAGGGTGTGAGTCTTATAATGCTCTAAGCCTTCTGAGTTTCCTTAAACTCTCTAAGTCTTAGGAGCCTCCTCTCTCCCTTCCACTCAAACAATAACTACACTACACCATCAGTGGCAACGGAGCCCTTGGAATGTGGCCATTGAGACTGAGCACTTGACATTTTGTTTTGCTCGGGTTTTGTTCCTTCAGATCACCACAGTCATCTTGCTGGGCAGGAGTGTGGAAGCCTCCTTTCCCTGTCACCTGATCAGGGCTGCTTCCTGTTCCCTGAAATAATTTCCACAGAGCTCTAAGTTCATCCACCAATTGTGCCTGTAAGCTCTGGTTCTGAGACTGGAAGCCTACAAGCATTGCCCGTCTCAGCTGGTTGTTCTGGGGGTAGCTGGCTTATCTCTCCCCTTCCTCCCTAAATGGTAGCCTTGGAATGCCTGTGAACTAAATCAGTCTGTAATCCAGCTAAAAGTAGCCAAATCCCATTTGCTCTCTGGAGTCAGGTATGCAGGCTAAAAGGAGGTCACGAACAGTCCATGTGTTGTGTGGTTGGGTGATGCCAACAGAGGCACACATGGAGTCCCCCATTTCATCCCATGATACTTCTTCACTGTTCTCAGCAGCCAATGGAGAAGAGGGTACAATACTGTTCATCTGGCTGGTGTAGGTATTCTGAACAACTCCTGAGTTGTGAGGGAGACCCTCAAACATCTAGGGCCTTACAGCCTGTACAAGAGATAGCCACTCCTCTGGGAGTCCCCACAACTATCTTGATTTCAAATATGTGTGACCTATTAACCCGTAGAACATCCCATATATTCCATCTCAACAGCATCTGCTGGACAGTGTGATACTCAGATGCCATGCACAGGTACCAGGAGGGACCAGGTATCTCAATATCAAGGTTAGAAAGTTCAGCTACGAAGCCTAAGGAGCAGATATTGCAAGTGGCTACAAAAGCCCAGTGTGCAGATGTTGTGACTGGCTACAAAAGCTTCTGCAATGCATGAGCCTCAGTTTCTCATCTAGAATCTGGATTTAATAATGTCTACATAATCCAGCAACTCTATGTAGACTAGAGAGCTATAAAATACCTCAACAGAACTGCCATGACGAACAGACACCAGAACTTCAGCTTTGCTCCTGGTGGTCAAAATCCAAAATGACAGCCATTTTCCTCTAAAGCTTTTACCAGTGAGCTACTAGATATGAGCAGACACTTCCCTCCCTCCTCCCCGTTCTCCTCCTTGATTTTAAGCTTCACTCTGATTCCTCGGCCTTAAAACAACCCAGGCCCTTTCTCCCTAAGCAGTGAAAAGTAGTGGAGAAATTCCCAGGTGATGGCCTCTGAGATCAAAGAGGACCCTATGGACCCCTGGACCAGCAGGAGGTGGCTCTGTTTCCTGACTTCGTATGAGTGGGTGATGCCAATAACTACCTCTGCTAGGAGCATCAGATCCCTTTGTCCTCAACAGCCAAACACAAACTTGCACTGAGAGCCTTCCCAGTGCCCAGCTGCAGATAAAACAGCAGAAGAGCATCCTGTGTAGTGAATGTCAGCGCATAAGGAGAGGGCTGAGCCAGGGTGAGGGAAAAACTGCCCAGGGAAGAGATGGGGAGGTGGAGCACCTGAAAGCTTTATGGGAAGAAGGGATACTGAGGTCTCCACAGGCAGAAGGCAAACAGAAATCAAAATCGTTGGAAGGCCAGAGGATCAGGGTTCTTAATGGGCTTGTCATGGACCTATTTTCTCTTCCTTGGAAAGTCGGCCTATACTCTGAAAATTGGTCTGTTTGGAGAAACTGCTAGAAGCCTGAGGGTGCCGTTCATTTCTCTTGCCATGGAAGCTGTGGGCTGATATTAGAACCACAGAGAACTAATCTCACTCACTGGGTCAGAAGGGCAAGAGGTCAGCATGAAGATTGATCCTATTGTCTCTGAAAGGAGAGGGGCAGGACAGAACTCTGAGCTGGTTTAATGTCTACAACAGCCTGAATGTGTTTTCTAAGGGAAAGAAATTCCATTGCTTTTTTCTTTTCTGTTTAATGCGCACACACTTGTGTGTGTTGTTGTTGTTGTTGCTGCTGCTGCTGTTGTTTATTTGTTGATACAGGGTCGTGACTAGAGTGGCCAATTACTTTGTAACCCAGGCTAGCCTCAAACTTGCAGCAATCCTGCTATCTCAGCCTCCCAAGTGCTAAGATTATAGACTTGTAATACCACACCTAGATGGAGCCACCCATTTCTTATAAAATCTAGTTTGGCAGGGCAGGCTGTGAGCCAATGAGTCTGCCTACTGAAGCACATGAGACAGAGAAGCATGTATTTGGGAGAATTCTTAGGGACAGGGATGAATAAAATTGGAATAGTATTTCAGTAGGTAAGGGGAGGGGAGGAGACACAAGGTCACTACTTAGAGGTAGTCATAACTTGTTTTCTAAGAAGAGAAGCTTCTGGTTTCCTAAGGGCTCTTGCTTTGCTCTAGAGGGTGGAGCTGAGGAGAAGAGTGGCCGAAAGAAAGCACACAAAAGACAAACTGTCACCCAAGCCCCTCCCTCCAAGTCCCTCTCATATGTCCCTCTCAGTCACTCTTGAATCTCTTATGACACCTTGTAATATAAGGCTCATGTTGAACAAGTTGAGCCATGTAATGAAAGCAGACATGGTACAAAGACCAGGGACTTTGAAATCAAGCAGTCCCAAGGTCAAGCTCAGACCCTTCCGTTTGCCTCCTGCACGACCTTGAACTGGCTTCTACAATGATGTCTGCATTATCTCAATTTCTCATAATAATGATGATGTTTGGAGGTGTCTTTGGCATGATAAGATATCTCTAGTGAGGATGCTTTAGAGGCCCACAGCAGAGATTAGACCTAGCAAAAGGATAAAGACTGTACCTGCTACAATATAACACTGGTCAGAGATGGTGGCCTATGCAATTAGAAAAGACATGTGTAAGAACTAGAAAGAGAAAAATGTTGATTCTTTCCAGAAAACCCAGAGAGCTGATGTAAAAATTATACAACAAACACAAAGATTTAATTGCCAGGTGGTGGTGGCACACGCCTTTAATCCCAGCACTTGGGAGGCAGAGGCAGGCGGATTTCTGAGTTTGAGGCCAGCCTGGTCTACAGAATGAGTTCCAGGACAGCTAGGGCTACACAGAGAAACCCTGTCTCAAAAACAACAACAACAACAACAACAACAAATAAGTCACAGGTTATAGGATTTCACCAAAAAAAAAAGATAGGTATACATAAGCAACAACAACAAAAAACAATTGAATGAAATTTTCATTTATCATGCCATAAAATAAAATGCCTTTAAGGAAACCTAAGGAATATCCAAATTCTATAGCGATGGCTCAGTATAGAGCACCTGTCTAGTATGTGCAAGACCCTGGGTTTAATCCTCAACACCAGAAAAAGAAAAAAAAAAAAAAGAATGTTTTATCACCAGGTGGTGGTAACACATGCCTTTAATCCCAGCACTGGAGAGGCAGAGGCAGACAGATCTCTGAGTTTGAGTCCAGCCTGATCTACAGAGAGAAACACTGTCTCAAATACAAATAGTTTAATCTTATAAAATATGACAGCTTATTAGGACTCTAGGTCCAAGTCAGAGCAGCGGAGGCCACTAAGCCTCTCAGAATAAAGAAGTATCCATGGGTCTGTCCTATAATAGGAGAAGACACATCTCAAAGATCTCCTCTCTAACCGAAAGCCCTACATCCATATTTAGGAGCAGTGGGAGGAGCCTGGTAACCGGCTGCACTCTCCAGAAGAACTAACTTAAAACTTAATCCAGGCAGCTGGCACAGGCAGAGGGAAAATGTGGCAGAGTCTTTCTGGGGCATTATGGAGAGAAGTGGCTGAGGCAGGCAGAAAAGTGGTGAGGGGGCCCCCAGCGTCCCCCGGGGGAGTGAGGCCGAGCCACTGAAGCTGAGGACTCCATTTAGGCAAAGAAAACCTCGTTCATCCTTGTCTGCCAGGGGAACTGCACAGACAGACTCATTTATCGGCTTTAAACGAGCCAGCCTGGTGATCACAGATGCATTATTCAGCAGGAATGAGAAGTTACTTCAGCTGGGAGGTAATGAAAAACCGCAGAGGGTTGCCCCCCTCCACACTGACCAGCTACTGGAAAACAATTTCCAATTTATTTATTTATGTATCTATTTACTTCAGGAGCCATTGAGTAATCGTAAGTCTTGAGGAGAAACTGTACCACAGTGAGAGACGTGGAGTTGGGCAGCCTCGGGAGACACTATACAGAAGACAAGCTTCTGTCTGAACACTAACTGCCTAGACATGCCTGGCCCAGCCCAGGCTGAGTCCTCCCTCCCCTTCTCCCTCCTCCCCTTCTCCCCCCAGCCAGTTCCACCAAGCCAGAGCCTCTCTAGGAATCATGCCCTACCTTCCGTTTCCTTTTCATTAGCTTACACTCCCATCATCAGGTAAGTGTCCTTCCCCTCACCATCAGGGGCAGCTCTGAGCAGTGCTAGGCAGCAAGTAACATTTTATTATTGTTCATGGTTTGCCATGAAAACCGAAGCATCAGGCATGTCTCTTACTAGAACCCTGGCTGTTTATGTGGATGATGAGAGGAAACTCTCATGCTAAAATGTCTTCCCAGGAGGAGACATAAGCAATGTCTAACTCTCCTCCTACAGTCAAAATGACACCACAAATGTTAACCGTGGGGAACTATTGAGTTTATCAGGCTTCCTTACAGAGCCCAGAGGCGGGGTTACTTACTGGAATGTAGAAGTGTTAACCCAACAGAATGCTGACTTTCCTTGTCTTCCTTGTGTATTTGTGACTTTCCTAGTCTTCCTTGTGTATTCTAGCTCCTCCCCAAGACCACGCGCATGTGCAATGAAGGCAATGCTGTGGCCGATGGGTGGAAGGGAGCAACTGGATGCCCAGGTGAGGGTCATGTGACCTTCCTTAGCTCTCTATAGTTAACAATCAACAAGCCCTGCTGGAGTGATTTTTTTGTAGGCAGCATAGCTGAACTCCCCAAGATGGTGGTGGTTTGGCTCTGAGGTTTGTGCTATACAACAGTCTCTGTGGCTCAGGTGTATTCACTCCTATAAGGAATGAATCAGACAAGATGAGGAAGAACCTGGGGCCTTCCAGGAATTCACTGTGAGGGATCCCAGAGGAGCCTAAGGGGACCTGCCTGGGGAGTAAATCTCTCTGGTGTTTCTCACAACCATAATTGGTAAAGAAGCAGCCAGCTCTGGACCTCCAGAGGGGGCCCACCATAGACACACACACACACACACACACGCCAGGCCAGGGACAACCTCCTGGGGAAAGCCTTGTACAGACCCAGAAATTCCCACGTACAGTTTCCTATCCAGCCAGTGGTGAATGTAGAGAGGAGATATGTGTTCTGGGGTCCCAGGGGTGCCCCAACAATGTTTCCTAGCAAAACCAAGTATCTTGATAAGACTTGTGAGGATGACAGCCCTAAGCAGGACACTGACTCACAGGACCTCGAATTCGTATCTCCTTGTTTCCTCAGAGGTGGATGGGGTCTCCTGGAGAGATAGGATCACCAGTGCTGTCTGCCCGGATGAAGGTCTGGGTGGCTGCAACGCCAGGCAGTCTGAGATAAAGATGTCAGTCGGCCAGGGCGTTCCTCCCTACAGGAGCCATCTGCTTCCTGACCCCTCGTGTATGTCCACATTTCTTCTTGCAAGGGCCCCAGTTCAGTCCGATTAGAACCACCTTCATGGCCTCATTTTAACCTAACCCTCTCTTTAAAGACCCTAGTTAAAAAAAAAAAAATGGTCACATCCTAAGGTACTGAGCAATTAGAACTTCAACATATAGACTAAGGGGACATAATTCAGATCATAACCTCCAACTGTATTTTATCTGTCTGTCTGTCTGTCTGCCTATCCATCCATCCATCCATCCATCCATCTATCTATCTATTATTTATGTATCTATTTATTTATTAGCTTATCATGATATTTGGTTTCTTGAAATAGGAGGGTCTTAAACTCATCTACTCCCTCGTCAGCATCCTGAAAGCTGTGCCACCATGACACCCCTAATTTATAAAGAAACTGACGTCTGCAGAGGAATGAATATCCCTTGTTAAGTTTGTGTTCCAGCCAGGAGCAATTCAGTGTTGTTCCGCCCCACCACCATCACACCACCACCCCCAGCCACCACAAGACACAACGAAAAGCTCCCTGCTACCTTCATTTATAAATCCAGAGGGCCCTAACTGAACCTCATCATCTACTATGAGAACCCTCTTCCTGTTCAAATGGAGGACCACAAAGGTCCTCCTCTGTGAGGTGGTTAACCTCTGGGATGGGTCTATTTTCCTCCCCTTCCTTTCCTCTTTTAATCTAGACAGCCACATCACAAAGGGTAGATTGATCTTCCCGCAGGCACAGCTATGACTAGAACTAAGGTCTGTAACTAGGACGCAGGAGGCTAGGGCACCTTCCAGCGCTTCAGTCAGCTCCAGACTGACTTGAAAGTTTATTAGCTTTGCTTGCTAGGAATGGTGAGGCCTCCCTTGGGACTCCTTTTTTTTTCTCTTGCAGTGCTGTTCAGGCTCAGAAAAAAATAATGTGCCAAGCAGTCAGCCCTGGAGGCAGGACACCTTCCTTTGATGGGAGTTTAGAGGCTCCCTGGGGTGTGTGGTTCCTACTGCCCCAAGCCACTGTTCATTGGGAGCCTGGGAAGCTGCCTGTGTGGGTGGGAGAGGTTTATGCTAAGATGAACCTGGAGCTTTCCAAAGCTTGCTGCATGGGATCTGTGGCCTCTACCGGTGACTGCTTCCCCCAAACACTGAGCCTCCTGCCAATCTGGAGAGCTAAGGACTCTTGGAAAGTAGTGAGAGGTCATACCAAATGTTGTAGACTGGATGGTGTCCTGGAAGGTTCTCGGTCTAAGAATGAGACATGAGCTTGTCGAAAGCCACCAAAGACAACAGAGAATCTTGATTACATCTGCAAAGACCATGTTTCAAAAAAAAATCTTGGAATTAGGATTTCAATGAATCTTTGGAGCAGTATGTAATGTAAACCGTTACTGTAGGTATTAGTTAGTTTGGGGTTTGTTATTGTTGTTATTGTTGTTGTTGTTGTTTGGGGGGGGCTTGGGTTTGTTTTGTTGTTTTGTTCTATTTTTTATCATATATTCCTGGTTCCCAACATTCTATTCTAATTCTTCAAATACCACTTCCAAAGTCCACAACTAACTACCAAATTTTTTCATATCTAACCTACTCCCTTCCCATTTGAAGTCATATTCTGCCTCCTAGAAAACTATAAATTCACTAGGGCAAACTGAAATGCAGACAGCCCCAAGAGAGAGCTGCTCATCATGGAGGGACACACAGTTACTGTGTGATGGGGCTAAGTTACATCATCTCTCTGAACCCTGTTTTCAATGGTTAAAATGGAGGGACCCGCTCCCCTGGGTCTCATAGAAGACACAGGAAATAAGCCATATTCTATCTAGTTCATAATCCTGTAAGGCAAGTGGCAGGATCTTCTTTGTGGGCCTGAAGGGATGAGTTCCACTTGACTCCTTCTGGTGGCTCCATGGCTTTGAGCCCATTAGACAAATCCCTTTTACTCAGAGGCTCATCTGTAAAATCAGAGGGCAGGGTTCTCTGACCTTCCAAGTCTCATGCTATCACCCTATCTATAAACTCCTGAATCGTGGGTAGACACTAAGAGGAAAAGACGCCCTCTCCCCGTTCTTAGAAATTTGGCCAGACTAGACATGTTCCACACATGTAGTCCTTGCATTCCTAAAATTCTGATGGTGACCTGTCCCCCACCAGAATGATGAAACAACTGTGTTATTCATCTCACGTACCTGCCAAGATAGATCTCAGGGACTGCCAGATGAACTTATCCAGACCAAGAGTTAACCGGGAGCAAGCAAAGCCCACACAGGATCAGAGTTCACAAAACCCCAGGTTAAATTAAACCAATACACAGCTGGGGTTCCTGAGTTAGCCAGCTCTAGAGCTGTACTTGCATGTAGGTAGTAATAAATATTCATGAGCTGTCCTCATCCTCCTATACCCCCAAGGTGGTCATTTTCAACCTACTCAACACACTGAGAATTTCCCAGTATCAGAAGTGTGGTCTGGTCTTCCTTGAATTTTGCAAAGATGGCTTGGTAACAGGAAATAAGAAAGGACAGAAGAAAGACAGAAAGGAAAGGGAAGATGAAAGAGGAAGTCAGGCAGGAAGGAAGACAAATCAATACAAGGTAGAAGCTAACAGGGCATGCTACACATTCCAAAAGACCTGAGTTCACACTCTGGCTTTACCGTTGACTGGCTTTGTGACTTAAGACAAACCCTATAACCTCTCTGGATGAAATGCTGTGGGCCAGAAACGGAAGATAATATTCACTCAATGGGGTTGTTGTGAGACTTAAATAATTTATTTCAAATCTTTAATGTAGTGCCTGGCCATAATAAGCATTCATTGTGAGTAATCCATGTTATCATTTGTTATAGTTAAATAATAATAACCATGAATATTGCATAGCCCTTGTAGCCTGTCTACCCAGCCAATTCAACTCGGTAGTATGGCGGTGGGGGAGGAAGGAATACAGATAGTATCTGTACAGTGACACATAGGGATGGACCCCAGTGTCTCTTTGTGGCCATCAATCCCAGTGTGGCCTTCAAGCCAAAAACCCAGAGCTAAAGGAGACCCCTCCATGAGATGGGGACTGGGTTGGGGGTGGGGGGAGTCCTTGGCTGTTGCCTCTTGGCAAGTGGTGCCACCTTCTGGCTGTTCTAGGATCTGTCCTACAAACCTAGCATCTCCACTCCTTTGCAAAATGTTCCTTGTATGTCAGGTCCTGGACTCCTTGAATCACCACTCTGTCAGAGCCACCTCGCTTTGAGAGGCCCACCACACAACTCATGCCACACTGCAGCCAACCCAACCATGTCAGAATTTCCACGACAGGTCTCAAATTCCTTGAGGATTCAAAACCAACCATAAAATCTCCCTCTGTTCGGAGACAATGCATAGAAGCATGCCCATCCTTTTTCTCTGCCAATGCTATTTGAGACAGAAGAAATCCCTCTCCTCTTTGAGTTGCGTTTAGTGTTGTTTTCAGGGTTTAGGCCAGAGCTTGAATCTAGAGGCAGAGTCTCAAGCTCTGAAGCTCATTCTACAAACCCTTTCCCAGGTTCCTAGCGCAGTCCACTTTCACCTCCCGCCCTGAAGACGAAGGAACTAATTGCAGCTGCCATCATGGCGGTGGTCCTTCTGAAGCTTAAAGGAACATAGCAGGAGGGAGGAAGGCTTTGTCAGTGTCAGATTAGACTACCACTTCCCAGCCTGTGTGTGTAATTAGTGTCACACGTACATACAGAATCTTTCACAGTGGTGGCACCCATTGGTCCTGCCTCCTTGCAGCAGCCTGACAGTGTAGCATTTATCACAGTAGCTACTGTGGAGTTGTCACAGACTCCCTTTTATTCTGCTCCTTTCTGAGGCTTTGAATGCAGACTGCCATGTACCAGGCGCTATGAGAATTCAACTTTTAAAGAGTCCAGGTTGTGAGCCATGGACCCTGGAGTCGAGGAAGAATGTTGAATCAACACATCCACACACTGGTCCAACCACATTACACTGTGACAGCAGAGTGCTGGGCATGGGACTGATGTCAATCAAATACAGACCAGGAGGGACATGAGAGCTGTGGTCAAAACACAAGTTCATGTAATAGGACCCGTCCCTAGATCTCTCTCAACCCACTCAGTGGAAAACAGACACTGCCTGTGACACAGAGTGGAAACACAAGTGGTGTCATGGTTTTTCTGATCACTGGTAACCAGACATGGAAACACGGTACCCGAATTTGGTAGTGCATATGGGTTTTTATGTGTATCAAATTCAGGTCATCTGGCTTGCTTATAAGCACTTTACCTGCCCAGCTAGCTCCCTAGCCTAGTCCCAGGCTCATAATCCCAGAGATGGGGAGACATAAGAATCCCTGGCCAGCCAGCCTAGACTAATCGGTGAGCTTCGAGTCCTAATAAGAGACCCCATCTCAAAAAAGAAGATGGAGAGGAATAACACTCGAGATTGTCCTCTAAGTACATGTATGCACATGCATGTACATGTATGCACACAAAGGATCTTCTCTGAGAGCCACACCTGAAATCAGAGAGGAGCCCTGGTAGCGCGGATCCCAGCATATTCCTGAGTAGCACAAATATCTTTGCCATGGGCGAGCACCCAGGAGCTAAATCTCATCAGAGGAAAGTTAGAAATAACCGTTTCCAAATAGCTTCCTTTCAGTGGCTAGAAGGGACATCTAGGAGACTCAAGCAGTGTGAAGTGTGTCCTTGAGTTCTGTCCTTGACCTTCCTGTGCCTACAGCAGCCTTACCCACTGCTCCCAGGGTCTGCAGCAAACTCCACTCCGGCTTTATGACTGCTACCCTGGGAACCTGTCCTTTTCTGTACCTCTTCATTCCCAGTGGTTCCCACCTCCATCTCAGCACACTTCCCCAGAGAGTGACTCTGTCTTAAGCACTGTGACTTGTTGACCACTGGACCAGTTAAATTATTTTCTAGTTGACTTTGCATATAACCACCTCGTTTTATCTTAATTGTGAAATATTTTAATATGAGAAGAGCACCCAGCACTCAGCACGTCCACCCTTAATGTTACACATGACACACTTTACTTGAAGCAAAACTCAAAGATTTTAGATATGATGCATGCAAGGGCTGCAGTCTACAGGCTGTCTGCTGGCAGGGTCCAGGATTTCAGGGAAGGCTGGTGTCTATTGTATTGGATTGTATAGCTGATTGTATAAGACTCATTCACATTACAGAAAGTAGTCTATATAATTAATAATAATAACAATAACAACAATAATAATGGACTGAGTATATCATTATTGTTACTACTATTACCATGGTGATGCTGGGGTTGAACCTTGGGCCTTATGCATGCTGGCTTGGTTCTCTGTCACTGAGCTATTCCCTCAGCCTCTTCTTTCTAAGACAGGGTCTCACTTAAATGACCAAACTGGCCTAGAATGTACTGCGTAGCCAAGGCATCCCTTGAGTTTGTAGTCCTCCTCTCTCAGCCTACAGAGTAGCTAGAAGGACAAGCCTATACCCCATGGCCAACACCATGCACATGTCAATTTTATCTAACATTACCCTCACAGAAACATCCAGAAGAATGATCAACCAAACACCCAGGCACTAGAGCCTAGCCAAGGAGCATCCAGCCACTGGGCTGAGATTGTTCCAGTTTTCTCTGTCACAAGTAGTTGGGGTGAAGAACTTCACGTGCATATGTCAGGAATGGTGTACATCCATTCGAGAAACTGTGTTTGGGTAAATCAGGTTGTTTGTGTGTGGAACAAGTTACATGGCGGTCAGAGGTCAACATCAGGTGTCTACCTCAGTGGCTCTCCCCTTATTTTTTCTGACATAGTCTCTCATTGAACCTGGAACTCACTCTCTGGATACGCTGTCTGACAGGCAAGCTCCCTGGTGTACACCTCCACGCCCAGCACAGCATTTTTTTTCCCATAGGTCTGGGATTTGAACCTAGATCCTCATGTTTGCACTGAGCCAACTCACCAGCCCAGTGAATCACTTTTTTATTAAAATAGAGTCCTTCCTATCCTTGTGTTAATCATCTCCCACCATTTTCACACCGAGAGGTGTGGGACTGTGCATCACAGCAGCGACACAACCCATGAAGCCTGAAACCTCTCTTATCTGATCCTCGGTAGCAGAGGTCCATGCCTGCCGTTGACAGTACACAGTACACTGGTTCATAGCATTGCCAGATGGCTCTGAACTGGCCTCACACACCTCCTTCCCAGAGCTTTCGGGGAGCCCTCTGCCTTCTTCATCCACTCCTCTCACTACTCGCCTTGGTCTTGGCCTGGTCTTCGTGAACGGATGTCTCCCTGTCTCACAGGGCTCAACTCTTTCAATGCATATCACTTATTCATCAATTTACCAAATACTTATTAAGGGATTAGCATGCACCTGCTGTGGCTGAGATAAAGCTGCCCTGCTTCATAAGAAGAGACATGGCCGCTATTTGATGTCCGAGCCGTGGTTTAATCACAGAGAGAAGGCAGATGGCTGAGGGTAGAGCTTGCTGGCCTGCCCTGGAGAGGGAGCACCGTGAAAAACAACCAAATGGCTGGCAGTGTTTTGCAGGCTGAGGATGCTCAGCTGGGAAGTAAAACAACAACTTGGCCATCTGCCCAAAGCGTCTGACAGCCAGGGGCACCTACATCATAATTCTCGGGAGGATGGAGCTCTGTTTCATACTGGCATCCATAATACAGTCTTCTGGTGATTAAACAGGTTTTTTCTTCTGTCCTGCCGTTTGACCTTAGAAAATAAAACATCTGTGATAATAAGAGAGGGAACGTATATGAAAAAGGTATTGCCCACAGTCAACGCAATAAAAAATGGGGCTACTTACAGCCAGTAAACAGGAAGGGAGCAGGCTGGAAGGATGGCTCAGCGGTTAAGAGCACTGACTGCTCTTCCAGAGGTCCTGAGTTCAATTCCCAGCAACCACATGGTGGCTCACAACCATCTGTGATGAGATCCGATGCACTCTTCAGGGGTGTGTGTGTGTGTGTGTGTGTGTGTGTGTGTGTGTGTGTCTGAAGACACCTGCTACAGTGTACTCATATAAATAATAATAATAAATAAATAATATTATAAAAGGAAGGAAGGAAGGAAGGAAGGAAGGAAGGAAGGAAGGAAGGAAGGAAACTAGCTTGCTTCAGCCAGAAAGTCAGCCTGGGAGTTAGAGAACAATGTTGGAGGCTGGAAATCATGACATCCGAAAAGATAGAGGAATGACGCAGGCATTAAACCCCAGAGAAGCAGAAGCTGCTGAAGAGAGTGTCAGGGGAGAAAGTGCTAAGGCAGGGGAATGCCAAATTATAAGACCATTGGAGCTGTTGAATTTTAAAACTCAAATGTAGCTGTGTGCCCACAGCTGGTGAAGTTTTTATAGGTACTTTTCCTCCTTTGGAGTTTTTTTTTTTTTTTGTTTCAAGACAAGACCTCATTACCGTAGCCCTGGCTGACCGTAAACTCCTGCTTTTCCTGCCTCAGCCACCCAAGTGCTGGGGTTACAGGCGTGCGTGTGGTATCTTGATAATTTTTAAAACTGAACTATAAGGATAAAAAACAGCAAAGATTAATGAAACACATATTCCAGATGAGGTACACATAATGACCTCTGAAGGTGAGGCCAGAAGCTGATGAGGGCAGAGATTTTTAAGTCAGACATAAGATTTGTAACTGTTGAAACATGTGTGGGAAGTCAGAATTCTGATCTCTATAATATATCTGTGTATCATTATATGCTTGAAATTTTCCATAATATATATGCTTTCTTTTTTTAATTGTTGAGGACAAAAAGAGCCAGATGAGGAGGCTCCTGGCTATAATCCCAGCATTGAACAGGCTGCTGAGTCAGGAATGAGAGAAAGTCACTGACCAAGGGACACAAAGGTGCAGAAAGACAAGGATAAGGATAAAAGACAGCATGAAAACTGTGGAGATGTGCTGGGCATTCTGGGATGGGTTTTGAGGGATGAATAGGAGCTCACCTCACAAAAGGGGGGAAGGGCTAGGTAAGCCTTGCCTGTGACATTTGTACACAGCAAAATGAGGCCAGAGCTGGAATCTGGAAAGTCTGAGCTAGTCAAAAAGAGTTCAGCCCCTGAGAAGAAGAAAACTTAGAGAAAAGCAAGGTCAGGTTATAGGGGGCCTGTACAGCAAGCTAAAGAGGGAGGGTTTATCAAGAGCACATCTCACAACCGTCTAGTACAGCGGTTTTCAACCTGGGGGTCAAATGACCCTTTCACAGGGGTCACATATCAGATGTTTACGTTACAGTTCATAACAGCAGCAAAATTACAATTATGAAGTAGCAAGGAAAATAATTTCATGGTTGGGGGTCAGCACAAGATAAGGAACTGTATTAAAGGTCACAGCATTAGGAAGGCTGAGAACCACTGCTCCAATAGAAGGGGGTGGAGATTGGAAAACAGAGAGGGACAATAAGTGGGGGTCAGCTGGCTACCCAACATATTCCCCAAGGCCACTGAGTCTTTGATGTGCCCAGTGCTCAAAACAGATTCCTTTGGAGGAGTCCAGACAGCGGTGTGACAAGCGTGATTCTCAGTGTGGACTAAGGTGGGTTTCCTGGCATTTCTGTGTGCAGGAAGCGACTCTTAGCCCAGCTTTGGTTCTCCACAAAGGAGTATTGGCAGATCAGTTCAGCTGACATCTACTATACCACACAGGGCAGAAATGGGGGTTTCTCTTGTCAGTCAGCAGGCAGGAATGACAAGAGCGCACCTGCAATCCCAGTATGCTACAGGCTGAGACAGGAAGAACGCAAGGTCTAGGCTAGCCTAGGCTACATAGTAAGATCCCGTCTCAAAACACAACCTTGATAGTCATTACACTCTGCAGTAAATGATACAGAGAAAGCTAGTGAGGCAGAGGTGAGTAAAGAAGAGGACGTTCTGTTTGAGGTGAGGTGGTCAGGATGAGGAGAGATCCAGGCAGAGGCAGGGGGAAGACCAGTGTGGTCTGGAAAGGCCAGAGTGACTGAGCCTGGGAACAACTGGAACACAGGCCAGCATGTAAAGCCTTAAAGACCACTGTCTAAGGCTCCACGCTCCATTCCCAATTGTGCCAGCTAGTTTTATGTCAACCTGACACAGGCTTACAGTCACTGGGGAGGAAGGAGTCTCAGTTGAGAAAATGTCTCCATAATATTGGTCTGTAGGCATGATTGTGCAGCACCCACCTTTGATCCCAGCACTCAAGAGGCAGGGGCAGGCAAGTCTCTGTGAGGCCAGCCTGGTCTACAAATAGGTAGGTGAAATCAAGGTGGATGCCAGTGGCACATACAATTTCATTTCATTTAAATCCCTGTGGATAGATGTGGTCACTTCCAGCCCTGAGACTCAACCAGCATAGCAGGAAGAATGGGAGAATAGCACATGGGAGCCAGCGGGCAGAGGTGCATCCTTAGTGACGCATGTGAGTGGGGACTTAGCAAGACGGACGGCTTCAATGTAATGGTAATCGAGGTGTGGCTGGGGTCCTAGGCACAGGTTTTGGCTTCTTGTTTATTAATTGCTAGACGCTGAGAATCCACCCTTACTTGAAGTCAAATAAACGTGAAAATGTTTCCAAGGGAATCTCATGTCGCTGTGCCATCTGAGTTAATTTCCCAGGAGCTCAGTCTTGCCCAGCCCTGCCCCCTCCAAGCCTGTACATAGTTCTGGCTGCTAGGACATCAGTATCTTTAACTCTAACTGTTGGGCTCAAGTGAGAACCTTCTTAACATGTTCCTTGTCTTTGCCACTTTTAAAAAACACAATCAAGTTTCAACCCCTCACCTGCTACCACCAGCTCCATTTATTTTAATAACTATGTCCCCAGTGATGCAGCAACAGGAAAGGATAAGATCCAGAACATCAGCATAAGCATGACGGTAAGGACAGTAGAAAGGAGAAATTGAAAAAAAGTTATATATATATCTTAATTCAACTTATAATTAAGAATTATAAGTCTTAATTCAACTGCCTGTGCATTAAAAAGAAGAGAAGGAAAAAAGAAGAGGAGGAGAGGAGAAGGAAGAGGAAAGAAGAAGAAGGAGAAGGGGAAGGGGAAGGGGAAGAAGGAGCAGGAGAAGAAGGAGAAGGAGAAGGAGAAGGAGAGGGAGAGGGAGAGGGAGAGGAAGAGGAAGAGGAAGAAGAAGAAGAAGAAAACATAATAAGCTAAGCAAGGGGCCAGCAGGATGTAGCTCAGTGGTAGACTGCATGCCTAGCATACATGAGACCCTCAGTTCAATCCCCAGCATGCGTGCATGCACACACACACACACACACACACACAAAGAAGAAGGAGGAATTTAAAAGAACAGATGGAGCGGGAGCGATGACTGAATGTGCACACCAGTCTAATTCATCCATTGTACGGTTGCTTTGTACAAAGACGAATAACAATGATAATAATGGCCACCAGGTGTGGAACACTCTGCCTGTGCCAGGCCAGCTGCTCAGTGTGTTCCACGAGTTGAGTCATTCAATGTGCACAATTAACCCACGCAGAAGTGTAACTGTGGGTGAGGAAACCAAATCTTGCTGTTACTTACTCTGTAGTGAGAAGTAGAGCTGGGTTTAAGAATAGAAGAAGAAGCTGGGCGGTGGTGGCACACGCCTTTAATCCTAGCACTTGGGAGGCAGAGGCAGGCAGATTTCTGAGTTTGAGGCCAGCCTGGTCTACAGAGTGAGTTCCAGGACAGTCAGGGCTACACAGAGAAACCCTGTCTCGAAAAACCAAAAAAAAAAGAATAGAAGAAGAGTGTGTGAGTGTGTTTGCCAATAGGGTGTTTATACTGAGTAAGAATGGATTGATTCCAACACATTGATGATGGGGACAAGGGGCAGTGTCAGCAACTTTCACTGAGGCTTTTTGTAGCTCAGCCTAAAAGAGTGCTCTGTCATCAAGAAGTGTCTTCTCTGTCCCCTCTTCACCTCCCACAACCAACCTTGTTGATACCACTGTCATTTATCATTAGGAGGATAAATCCCCCATGCAGGCCCAAGAGCCTCCTCTGGTCCTCAGCATCCTCTCTAGTGCTTCAGTCTTCCCTCCATAACCCACATCACACCTGAACCATGCTCAGACTCTTACTACATCTTCCAGGGAAGTCCCTGTCCTTTCTCATTCATTGTCTGTGAGTCCTTCCTTCCGTTCCGTAGATGGCCTTGGCTTGCTTGCCCTTTAAGCCTCATCTCCCGTAGCTGGTTGTTCTCCAACAGCAGGCACAGAACCTGCTGCCAGACAAACCATACACATATGCAGAAGAAACAAGGGCAAGAGTGAATAAGGCTATACAGAGAAAAGCACATATGAAATAAACATTATAGTCATGTAGGGTTTATTAGACAACCAGGGTTGTGAGGAATGGCGAGTGATCTAGACGTCACAGGCAACCACGTGAACAACAGCAAGGGCATTCTGGATTCCTGAATCCAGGGCCACTGATTCTCAAAGGTGGGAGAGAAAAAGAGGGGGGCGGGGATGGGGGGAGAGCCCAGCAAGCTGCCTGGCACAGACTGAGTAGACCATGAATGGCAGCCATTATCCAATGGTTGTGATTCCTCTCTGCACAAAAACATTTGTTCAACACATGAGAGGGGGTGAATGGTTAAAACACAAATTGTTGCAATGCAGCTTCAGAAATCCTGATTCTCTGAAGTGGAGTATGATCATTTCCCATGTGCTCCCAGGATGCTGGGGATCACCCTTGAAGAACCACTAGATAAGGTATCCTAAAGACACCTCCATGAGGAGAGCCAGAGGGAAGTAAACCTCTGAGAGCCATCCCGCCCTCAACAACCATCGCCATGTCTTCCGTTCCTCACCAGCCCCTCAGAATTTACTCTATAACCCACCACAGCCTCTCACTACCCAACTCTGGACTCCATCCGAGATGTCCCCTCTGAAAGTATCTCTTGTTTCTCCTTCCATCGCTACTTACAGGTCTCTTTCCCTCAAGACTACCGAATCCCACAATCAGTTCTTATTGGCACTGCTCTGATGAGCCGTTTGTCAGGCTTGTGTAGCTGTAACAAAATACCTGGATAAGTGACTTAAATGAAAGAAATGCTTCTTTTTCTTTCACAATCTGAAGCCTTTCAGTCCACTCAGCCAGCATCATTGTTTCTGGACTGTCGTGAGACAGGACGTTATGGTGGAAGGGAAAGTTGCTGACCTTAAGACAGACAGGAAGCAGGGACAGAGGAGAGGTCATGGAAAGACACAATCCCAGGAACATGTCCCAGGGGGCTACTTCCTCATAACTAGGCCTAACCTCATTATGTTTCTAGAACCTTCTGAAACAGCTCCATCAGTTGAGGATTGAGGTTATAACACATAAGTCTGGGGGGAGGGGACATTATATATTCTTTTTTTTTTTTTTTTTTTTTTTTTTTGGTTTTTTCGAGACAGGGTTTCTCTGTGTAGCCCTGGCTGTCCTGGAACTCACTCTGTAGACCAGGCTGGCCTCGAACTCTCGAACTCAGAGATCCACCTGCCTCTGCCTCCCAAGTGCTGGGATTAAAGGCGTGCGCCACCACCGCCCGGCGACATTATATATTCAAATCACCACATGCAGTCTCCTTGAGCAGGGAACCTGGCATTGAAGCATATAGGTGTGACAGTGGCATTTCAGGTCAGAGGGAGAGTAGGGGGTGAGGATACCCCACTGGTAGCTCTCCCAGCTCTCCCTGTAGCAAGCTTCCAGCCTGCCTACCCTTCAGTGTTATTTATGAAGACCATTCATAAGTACATTTATTTCTGCCTTCTCTCCCTGGCGAGAAGGGCCACATGGCTCCAAGGTCATGGGGTAGCTCTTCCTATGGGCACAGCATCTGTCCGATGGCTGTACATGGTGACATTTGGTATTTTCATTGCCTTCTCTCCTGGAAAGAAAGTTGATCACCGAGGCAATGTTAATTTGCATCCTCTTCAGCCATAAATCAGTGAGGACCAGATAATTAATGTACATCTCTCAGAGCTTAAAATAGAAATATTCTTTCTTCTCCCGAGAAAATGCTCGGCAGAAAAGTCCCATGGTTATAAAACTCTTCCCTCAGACCTATCCACTCACAGGGTTCAGGAAGCAAAGCTAGGGGTGGGGGCTTAAAGAGAAAAAACATTAGGTGAGAAGGATGGGGCTAGTGATCTCAGAGCCTGTGAGAAAGATATTTATCTTTATGGTGCAACCCAAAGAGGAACTGGGAGCCTTGGCTGTCTGCATATGGAGAGCCAAGGAGCAAAGGAGAAAGGTCCAGGAAGGTTGCTAAATTCTGATTAGTCCTTTAGCTTATAACACACACGTGCATACACATACACACACACACACAAGAATGTGCATGTATACAAATACATACATACTTAAACACACACATACACACATGCACACATATGCACACATACACACACATATAAACACACACATATACAAACATATACACACATACATGAGAACATGCATGTACACAAACATTACACACAAACGCACACATACACACACATAGACACACATACACACATAAACACACACATATACACACACATATATATACACATATGCAAACATATACACACACATACAAACACACACATATAAATACATATACACACTTTTGAGTCACGATGACATGGGGTGGCATTCTAGCTCTGTGACTTGGGGCAGCTTCAGTTCTCTGAGCAATAATATTCTTACCAGTGACTTGAATGTGTTGACAGCTTTGAAATGGTGCCACAAGCATTTAATGAAGCTATGACTATCCAGTACTGGTGTCAGAGTGGGGCATATTTAGCATGAACTATTGCCTTCTTGCAAATAAATCCTGTGGTTTACAGTGTTTGCCAATTTCCCTGGTGTAAATACTCTGACCTTGGATGATATCAAGTTACCAACATCTCACTAAATACAGGGCTGAAAAGAGATACAGGGTACCACAGCATAGCATTTCCAACATCCAGACATAGTCAAAGCAGGTAACTTCGAAATCAGACCTAATATTCAGTACAATTTGAAAGGGGTAGGGGCTATTGCCTCTTTATTCTTTCTGAGTATGTACCGCCTTTGTTTTAAGCAACTAATCGTAAGCTCACATAATTTAATTCTTCATGATGGCGAGTTTAACCAGCCCAAAACGTCTAAAATATTTAGTGGTTCACTATCTCAGCCAGGACAAGCCGGCTCAGGCATATTGCTGGGTACAGGCTTAGGCAGTCAATAAACACAACTTCTCTTATCTCTTCCCTTCCTATCTTCAGCTCTGGAAAGGTTTCCTGAAATTTTTTCCTTAGAGGCCCCATACCAGGACCCCTCTGGGCCACAATACCAGGCCTAAGTCTGTACTAAACCCCAGCAAAGGTTGTAACCCTCCTTATACCACAGAACTGGTCTTCTTTGGACGAGTCTCTTCCTAGTAAGGAAAGGCAGTGATGGGTACTGCAGGGTCCGCTGTGGTGAGGAGGGGAGACTGTTAGTTTATTTTAGGATCTCTGTCTGGGAAGAGAGTAGGAAAGCAGGGCCAGTGGCCTGTACTTTGGCAAGATGGAGCCTATAATTAGCCTTCACTTGAGGGTAGAATAAACCCTTGATTGTTACTAAACACCAGCAAAAAGTAGGAAGGACTTCTGCCTCCCCGAGCCCTGAGCCCACATGGCCTCAGAGCACAGACATTTGGACAAAGCCACCCTATCTGTCCAGCAGGCACTGTCTGCATTACTCCTGTTCTCAGCCCAGAATGAGAATTCAAAGGCCACAAGGAACAGGGTCAACAGCTCTGTCTCACCTCCAAAAACGCTATGTTTCCACTCAGTGTCTTTGGGATGGCTTCAAGCATCTTTGTAGTAGTTAATATCCGAAATTTGTAATAGATGAGAAATGTCACAAAGCCATGTGTCCTATAGTGTTGTAGCAAGGAAAAAAAAAAAAGCTTTGGGTATATCCTAAGCCCAGTGTCAGTTCTGTGTGGTCGAATTTGAAGCGGCCCCAGTTCCACCTTCCTTCTGCATTTGTAGAACTGTATCCTGCCCTTTACACATGTGCATGCACATACACATACTTGCAGACACACAAATACCCACAAACACATGCACACACAAATATATACATATGCATATACACACTCATGCACACCACATACATGTACGTACTTACACACACAGGCCCATAAACACATGCATACACAAACACACACATGCATACATACACATACACAATCCAGACATACAGACACACAAGTATACAAACACACACAATACACACAAAAATACAAACACTCATGCATGTACAATCACATATAAATAAATATACACAAACAAATGCTTACACAAAACCACACACCAAACCTATATGCAGTACACACACATATGAACACTTATATACACACAAGCACACATCACACACACTTGACTTGGCTTGTTTCTTTGACTTTTTCTTTTTTTAAAAATAAGCTTTAGTATATAATAATTTTTTTAAGGTTCATTTATTTATTTATTTATTTTATGCACATGAGTACACTGTAGCTGTCTTCAGACACACCAGACCCCATTACAGATGGTGGTGAGCCACCATGTGGTTGCTGGGAATTGAACTCAGGACCTCTGGAAGAGCAGCCAGTGCTCTTAACCATTGAGCCATCTCTCCAGCCTGTATATAATAATTTCAAAAAGCTTATTTTAAGAATTTTGATTGTCAATTATCTGGACTCCATTTTCAAACATCAGAAACACTGAATAAGGAAAATGAAGTGTTTAAGGCCCATTTGAGCTGTGCAGTGAAGTCAAGACAACATAGTGAGACAGAAATAAAGGGCCTGCTAGATGGCTCAGCACATAAAAGGCTTGCCACCCAAGCCCAACAACATGACCTTGACCCTCAGAACCCACATGAAAAAATCCCAGGAACACTTGGAAACTCCTTAATGGCTTGTTGGAAACAACCTCAAGACCAGAGCCAGGGAATGACTGAGAACTGTCACCATGGCCACACGGTTCATTTATTCATGCATTCATGCATCAAATATTTAAGAATGTCAGCCAGCCTGGACACGGTGGTGCATGCCTGTAATCCCAGCACTCAGGCAGAGGCGGGAGTATTGCAGAAAGTCCCGTGCCAGCCTGGTCTACACAGTGAGTTCCAGGCCAGTCTGGACTGCATAGTGAGAGCCTGTCACACAAGAAGTCAAAGTAAAGAATGATGGCCTGGTGGCACAGACCCGTAGTCCCAGCTACTCAGGAGACTAAGGCAGACCTGCAATGCCAAGGTCTTCCTGGGACACAGAATGAATTCAAGAACATACAGTACAACTTAGGGAACCTTACCTCAAAATAAAGCGTACCAAAAGAGCTGACAAAGATGTACAGTGGCAAAGCCTTTACCTGGCATGCATGAGGCTTCAGACTTGATCTTCAGCTGAAAAGTAAATGTATAAGCCCCAATCAATGTGGAGATACATCAATAAACAAGAAGCTGGCACTTGGAGGAGGGGGTGGGAGGTATCCTAAAAACATAGGAGAAAAGAAGGTGATTTATTTAGATTTGTGTGTGTGTGTGTGTGTGTGTGTGTGTGTGTGTGTGTATGCTCCACATATGGCTTCAGGAGCCCAAGGAGGCCAGAAGAGGGCATCAGGTATCCTGGAGCTGGAGTTACAGGCAGTTGTGAGACACTGGATTGCTGGGAACAGAACTCAGGTCTGCTGGAAGAGCCACAAACACCCCCCTTTATTTATTTATTTATTTATTTATTTATTTATTTATTTATTTATTCATTCTTTCACTTTACAACCTGATCACAGGCCCCCCTCCTCCCAGTCCCCTCTCATATACCCCCTCCCCTATATCCTCCTCCTCTCTCCTCTGAGAAGGAGGAGGTCCACCAACTAAGGCCAGACCACCCTGAATGTGCCTGATCTCAGAAGCTAAGCAGGGCTGGGCCTGGTTAATATTTGGATGGGAAGCCATGTACACTCTTAATTGCCAGACCCTCTCTGTGGTTCACAGAGTTCCATCTGTGGAAGAAAAACAAAGGGAACCGTGTGGGTTAATTTCACTTCATTGAATTTCCCACTAGCAAAGAGCAAATCTCATCTGGAGCCTGGCCCTTGAGCACACCAACAAATAGATTAAGTAGATAGTCTCCTTACCCATATATTTGTCTCCTTTTTTTTAATTGGATATTTTATTTACATTTCAAATGTTACCCCCTTTCCCGGTTTCCCCTCCAGAAACTCCCTATTCCATCTTCCCTCCCCCTGCTTCTATGAGGGTGCTCCCCCAACCACCCATCCACTCCCACCTCTCAACCCTCGAAATCTCCTACACTAGGCATTGAGCCTTCATAGGACCAAGGGCCTCTCCTCCCATGGATGCCCGACAAGGCCATCCTCCATTACATATGCGGCTGGAGCCATGGGTCCCTCCATGTGTGCTCTTTGGTTGGTGGTTTAGCCCCGGGAGCTCTAGGGGGTCTGGTTGGTTGGTATTGTTGTTCTTCCTATGGGGTTACAGACCCCTTCAGCTTCTTCAGTCCTTTAATGCCTCCGTTGGAGACCTCGCTCTCAGTCCAATGGTTGGCTTCGAGCATCCACCACTGTATTTGTCAGGCTCTGGCAGAGCCTCTCAGGAGACAGCTATATCAGGCTCCTGTCAGCAAGCACTTCTTGGCATCCACAATAGTGTCTGGGTTTGGCGAGTGTATATGGGATGGATCCCCAGGTGGGGCAGTCTCTGGATGGCCTTTCCTTTAGTCTCTGCTCCACACTTTGTCTCCATATTTTTTCCCTTATTTTGTTCCTCCTTCTAAGGAGGACCAAAACCTCCACACTTTGGTCTTTCTTCTTCTTGAGCTTCATGTGGTCTATGAGTTGTATCTTGGGTATTCTGAGCTTTTGGGCCAGTATCTACTTCTCAGTGAGTGCATACCATGTGTGCTCTTTTGTGATTGGGTTACCGCACTCAGGATGATATTTTCTAATTCCATCCATTTGCCTAAGAATTTCATGAACTCATTGTTTTTAATAGCTGAGTAGTACTCCATTGTGTAAATGTACCACATCTTCTGTATCCATTCCCCTGTTGAGGGACATCTGGGTTCTTTCCAGCTTCTGGCTATTATAAATAAGGCTGCTATGAACATAGTGGAGCATATGTCTTTGTTGGAGCGTCTTTTGGGTATATGCCCAGGAGTGGTATAGCTGAGTTCTCCGGCTCAGCCGTTAAAGGCTAGGCTCATAACCAAAAATATAAGGGTGGTTTGTTCTATTTTCAGTTTTGTGGGGTTTTTGTTTTGGATTTGGGGGGATGGGGAGCACTGGGTTTTGTTTTTTGAGGAACCTCCACATTACTTTCTGTAACGGCTGCATGAATTCACCTTGCCACAACAGCGTGCAGTTCCTCCCCATCCTCGCCAGAACTTGTTTTTATCTTCTTGATCACACATACCTTACTGGCAGGAGGTGATGTCTTGCTGTGGTTTTGATTTGCATTCCCTTGATGATCAGTGATGCTGAGCATGCTAGTTAGCTTGATAGACTCACTCCACAATGTAAAGCATATATTAAAACCTCAGGCTGTACTCTATAAATATGTAACTATTGCCAACTAAAAATGAAAATTCCTGGCTAGGTATGGTGGGAGCATGTGTGCAGTCCCTGGACTTATAGGATGGAGATTTTGAGTTTGAGGTTAGCCTGCGCTATACAGTAAGATCCTGTCTCCAAAAAAAAAAGTCTTTTTAAATTTATTATTTCTATGTGTATAGGTGTTTTGTCTACATATATGTCTGTGTATCACATGCATGTCTGGTGCTCACAGAGCCCAGAAGAAGATCTCAGATCCCCCTGAACTAGAGTTACCGACTGTTGTTAGCCACCATGCGGGTACTAGGAATCAAACCCTGGTCCTCTGGAAGAGCAGCCAGCCAGTGCTCTTAACTGGTCTTTCCAGTTCCATTAACAACTATTCCTAAAAAATAACTTTGGGCCATGTGTATGCATGTATATACTATATATGAATACATACATATGCACACACACACACACACACAGAGAAGAGGGGAGACTCTTTCCTGGATGAGTTGAGAGCTCAAGGCTTTGGCAGAGGCTGTGAACTAGTTTCCTTTTGAGTCACCATTTTATTCCAAAAATCTTATTCTAAATCCCACTCTAAAAAGTCTTAAAGGCACCTAGATTTATGCTTTCTTATCTCCTCCTTGTCTTCAAAGGGGGAGAGTCATTCTGAAAAGGCAAGCATTTGTGAAGCTTCAGCACATTCTCCAGAACTCTGGGCCCCACATGATCCACTAAACACCGTCTTCTCTTTGCTCCAGGTGGGAGAGGCTGTCTTGGAAAATGCCCGGCTCATGCTGCAGATGGAGACGATTCAGGCTGGGGCAGATGACTTTAAAGAGAGGTAATGCTCTGTAGAAAGGGGATGTCCCTTCCTGACCCACATTCCAGACCAGTGTAGATAATACTGCCCCCAGAGTACACCTCAGTCCATACCGCCATGGTGGAAAAATGGCCAGAGACAACAGAAACTCTAGGAGAACCCAGTGCCTCAAGACTCAGGCCCTAGGGACTTAAAGACTGTGCCCAGTGCCACTTGCTTTAGAAAAGTTATTATTTATTTATTTATTTATTTATTTATTTATTGTATGTAAGTATACGGTCACTCTCTTTAGATACACCAGAAGAGGGCATCGGATCCTATTATAGATGGTTGTGAGCCACCATGTGGTTGCTGGGAATTGAACTCAGGACCAGCGCTCTTAACTGCTGAACCCCCTCCCCTGTTTTTGTTTTTGTTTTAAGAAAAATTGTGTGTGTGTGTGTGTGTGTGTGTGTGTGTGTGTGTGCGTGTACATTTGCCATGGCACACATAAGGAAGGAATACAACATGTAAAAGTTGCTTCTCTTCTGCCATGTAGTTTCCAGGGACAACACTCAGGTAATCAGGATTGGTAGCAAGCACTTTACATATTAAACCATCTTGCCAGCTCTGGTTTGGTTTGGTTTGGTTTGGTTTGGTTTGGTTTGGTTTGGTTTGGTTTGATTCAGTTCCTTCATTGTTTTGTGTTTTGAGATAGGGTCTCTTGGAGTTCAGGTTGACCTTGAACTTACTACATAGCCAAGGATAACCATGAGCTAATGATCCTTCTCCCTCCAACTTCCAAGTATCAGAACTATAGGCTTGATCCACCATAATTGGTTTATCTTGAGATGAGTTCACTGTGCTGACCAGTGTTGCTGGAATTTCCAACCTCAATGAGCTCTTTAAAAAGACACACAATCCAGTTATTACAATTGTAAGCTCTATGCCTAGATTGGTCAAATGTAGCACGGTACTAACTTTTTCCCCAGCAATAAGACCCTTTGCTACTTGTGGTTTCTCCTGGCCATGTGGTTCTGCTCCATCATTCCTCCTTCCTCTTCTCTCATCCTCTCTCCTCCCTTCTGGTTCTTCTCCCTCACTCCCCAAAACCTCTTGTCCCACCTTTCTTCTCCCCTGTCCAATCACAGGCTCTAGCCTTTGTTGACCAGTTAGAATGGGGAGAAGGTTCACATGAAGTCACCTGAATACATGCTCAACTGCTCGTCAGGGGCAACCCCTCTTTACAAACAGCATCAGGGCAACCCACAGCAGACCAGTGGTCCCTAGACTCTCACTCTACACACTTTGTAGGCCTACTAGAGACATGGCTTTGGTATTCCCAGCATCAAACTCACCTCTCTATAGGACTAGAGGTTTAACCTTTATGCAAAGAAATGAGCAGTCCTTAGAACTTTCCACAGATGGACCATCAGCCTTGAGAGGGATGAGTGGCCCAGCATTGGGAAAATACAAGCAGATGCTCCAAAATCACCAATTACAAAAGTCTTCAAAGGACTCTCGCTGGGACTTCTGAATGTTAATGTCCGTTACAGTGGTTGGAGCCACGCTAAGGAGACAGTGCTTGCTCAGTGTTATGCTCAATCCCCAATACCCTGCCCCCAACACACACACACACACACACACACACACACACACACACACACACACACACACACACCTTCCCGTGGACACATGGAGGCAAGATGGGAACGTTGGCTGAACGGTGCTGCCAGGGAATGAGGAGAGCGGACCAGGAGAAATCACCAAAGATGTCAGGTAGGAGCTAAAAAGAAGGGCTAAGGGTTGAAACCCCAGTTCTTGCATGTGTATCCAAACACAGACTCGCTATTTAAAAAGCTATTTGCCTTTTTTTGTTTTGTCTGTTTGGTTGTGTGATGTATGTAAATTGGGCCCCTCACAGCCTAGGAAAGTGTTCTACCACTGGTCTGACACTTAAATCTCTGGATAGATAAATCCATGCTCTTCCCCTCCCCCTCCCCCCCCCCAAGAGAGCTAGGCCAAGCCAAAAGCACCTCTCTACACAATATATATGGGCAGAGCTGGGCAGCAGTGCCCCCTATAGGTAAAGTGAAGTATGTGCTCCAATAGAGTTCCTCTCCCTCTCTGTCCCATTTCTTGCCCTGGTTTCTCCTTTACCCTACCCACTTGACTTTGTAGCCACTGTCTAGAATTGCAGCATACTGTCCATTTCTGGATACCCCGCCTAATACTTAGCAGGTCTTCAATGATGGCAGAAGGTCCTTGGATGATAAGGAGGACTCTCCGTATAGTGACAAAGATGTCCTCTTGCCTTTCTGTGGTGTGAACTCCTGAAGCAGCCTTCCCTAGAGTATTAAGCTCACAAATCTGTGTTCCTGTTAGCTGGCTGCTGATGTTTTCCTATTCATTTTTCTGCAGCAATAGCAGTAACAGGGTCCCCAAAGCTACTGGAACACTGGCTTCCAGCATTCGCTGCCTATCACATGTGGGCCTTTGGGTAATATCTGACAATCTGGTTTGTTTCCCCTTTGGGTGCTATCCAGCTATGCTGATTAAGTCCCTTTGTCTGCAGATATGAAAATGAACAGCCATTCAGGAAGGCAGCGGAAGAGGAAGTAAGCTCCCTCTACAAAGTCATTGATGAAGCTAATTTGACAAAGACGGATCTGGAGCATCAAATAGAAAGCCTGAAAGAAGAACTGGGCTTCCTGTCAAGAAGCTATGAAGAGGTAGGTGGGGCTGGGGTTGCTAGCCTGCCCCTGCTCCCAAAGCAAGGCACTCACCTGTGAGGTTGTAATCTTCTTCTAACACAGGTCTTGGAGACTCTTCTCTGGCTCACCCAGACCTACAGGGAAAATGCTAGTAAAAGACTTTAAAGTCTTTGTCATGTGTCACAGTATCTGTTCCCCCAAATCCCAAGGTCTCAAACTCAAATGTCTTCGAGGACCAGGAAGGTAGATAAGTGGAAGCGATGGTCATAAGCAGCTGTGGCTGTTAGAAATAGTTGAAACTGGAGGAAGCATCTCCCTAAAGTGTTCTATTTCAGATATTTTTTTTTCAACACTGTATGAACAGGATAAACTGACTAAGTCTAAAGATAGGCCCACGTGTGGTTCCCACATACTCATTAACAAAAGAAGTTGTATCTTTAAGTAACAGGACCAGAGGGCACCTCCAGCAGGGATGTGGTCACACCACCTGCAGAAAGCCACTGCACACACATCACTCTGATTCATGGCTGAGGCTGCTTCAAGCTGACAGTCACAGCTCACTGCCCATGCTCACACTGTGGAGTTCCTCCTGTGCCCACCCTGAATCTGGCCAGCGACTGGAAACCTGCTCCTTCCTGTTCCTAGCTCAGTTCCTGAACACCACACTCTGGCAGCAACCCTTAGACTCTAGGTTGAATTTTAATCTCCTTTAGTATATCCTGACGTTATGCCTAACTTCTTTTTTCTATAGTTGCTTGCTATATGTTACTATACTATATACTTACTTTTGATTTTATCTAGTTTCTAGTTTTTATCTAGTTTTTTGCCTTGGGCATGGGCATGGGTTCAAGAGGATCTAAGAAATGTATCCTTGGGAAAAGAAAATGAGATCCACACCTAGAAGATCTGGGACTTTGCCAGTCTTTGTGGTGCCCATGCATAGTGCAAGACAGACAGACAGACAGACAGACAGACAGACAGACAGACAGAATGGCAAAGCAGTGACCACAGAGCTCAGGCTAGATTTCCACATCTGTTCTTTCCTCCTGGAGCTTACCTAAGGTATCCACTGTTGTTTTCAGGATGTGAAGGTTCTATACAAACAGCTGGCAGGGTCTGAGCTGGAGCAAACAGATGTTCCCATGGGCACTGGTCTGGATGATGTCCTTGAGACGATCCGAGTTCAGTGGGAGAGAGATGTGGAAAAGAACCGAGCAGAAGCAGGAGCCTTGCTCCAAGCTAAGGTAAGAGACCAACTAGGATTGCCCCCTGGGTCCTGGGAAGGAGGAGGCTGAGCAAGATGGAGGCAGCCAGCAAGTAGAAGAAACACAGCCATTAGTCAACAAGCTCAGTTCCTGTGGAAAGAGGGGAAATGGAAAGTAAAGTAATAACACTTGTTTGCCTCTCTGAAATAAGAAAATCTTTAAAATGGCAATCTTCAATTCTGGATAGGTTCTTCACTGTGTCATCAAAGAGTATAAGGTGTAAGTTTCTATCCAGTCTTCGAGTAAGGGATTTTATCAACTGTACCAAAAGTGTTTGTATGTTCCTACCTGCTGCCTGTACGCCACTGTACTCCTGCTAGCTGAACAATCTGGACAGCCATCTAAAGAACACATTAGGAACATAAAGGGTCAGGATGTAGCTCAGGGATAGAGTACACGTGTGTGTGTGTGTGTGTGTGTGTGTGTGTGTGTGTGTGTGAGAGAGAGAGAGAGAGAGAGAGAGAGAGAGAGAGAGAGAGAGAAATAGTTTTATGTCCAAACATACTCCATGAAGCATTTTAAGGGCTGCATAAAAAGGTGGTAAAAATACATGTCTTATCATAAGATTAAAAACTACACTGTCACCTAACCATGTTATGTGCAATGAAACCTGTTATTAGAAATGAAGTAATTATAACAACACGGGGAAAGCCCATGGAAGGTAAAATGGGATGAAAGCAATTGCAGAACGGTGTATACCAGGGACTGACAAGAAGGTTTTTATTAAACAGTGAGTACTGTAGACTCACCTGGGAAGCCAGGTGATTTCTGTTGCAGCCTCTCTGCTTTTCCCCTGTAGTGTAAAAGCCAGACATAATATGTAGCAGCAAGTAGTCCTGCGTTCCAATAAAACTTTATTTATCATGGGATGTAGGGACACATGTTTTTAATCCAAACACTTGGGAGACAGAGGCAAATAAATATCTGTGAGTTCAAGGCCAGCCTCTTCTATATAGCTAGTTAGAAGACCAATCTCAAAAAAATTTATATAAACAGAAAATGAACTAGACTTGTCCTTTCAACTGTTGTCATCTCCTATGATAGACAGTAAAACACTGTTCTCAAGGGGAGACTAAGCATCTCCAAAAATTAGGTTCACATGTTAGCTGTGTCAGCCATGGGCTGCCTTTGAATAGGTGGCTTAACTGATACTTTGAGATGTTTCTTCTTTCTTTTGAGTATTGCTCAAGTTAATTTCCTAAGTAGCCTGAATTATATTAATGAGAAAAAAAATCAAGTTGTATGAAACGTCATAAATAACAAAAGAGTTAACTAAAAAATAGACTGCAGACAGTTTGTCCTTCGGGTCTGTCCTTGCCACTTACCTGGGAACCTGGAAAAGAGAGGAAGAGCCATGCAAAGGAATTGGGAAAGCAAGGTGAGCTTGTTCAAGGAGGCGAGCAGCCTGCCGCTGCTGGTGCTCAGTTAATGATGTTCAACGCCAATTGCCCAGAAGAATCATCTCAGAAACTGTAACATCCTGGATCCATTCCAAAACAATTTAATCAGAAGAAGCAGAAAGACTTTGCGGGTTTTTAAAGTTAGTATTATTAATAAAAGTCCTCAGGGCTGAAGAGATGGAGCAGCACATGCTGCTCTTCCTGAGGACCTGAGTTTAGTTCCCAGCATCCATGTCAGCTCAGAACCACCTGTGACTGCTGTTCCAGGAGACACAGTATCCTCCTCTGGCTTCTGATGCACCCTCACATATGCACGCATGTGTGAGAGAGAGAGAGAGAGAGGGAGGGAGGGAGGGAGGGAGGGAGGGAGAGAGAGAGAGAGAGAGAGAGAGAGAGAGAGAGAGAGAGAGAGAGAGAGATGTCTTTTTTTTAAAGTTCTGTGATTTGCATTTCCATGATGACAGCTAAGGGTGTTGAACATTTAAGTGCTTCTCAGCCATTCAAGATTTCTGTTGAGAATTCTCTGCTTAGCTCTATGTCCCATTTTTCAGTTGGGTTACTTGGTTTGTTGATGTCTTATTTCTTGAGTTCTTTATATATTTTGGATATCAGTCCTCTGTTGGGTATAGGGTTAGTAAAGATCTTTCCCCATTCTATAGGCTGCCATTTTGTCCTATTGATGATGTCCTTAGCCTTGCAAAACCTTTTCAGTTTCATGAGGTTCCATTTATTGTTGATCTTAGTACCTTAACTATTGGTGTTCTGTTCAGTAATTTGTATCCTGTGCCAATGAGTTCAAGGCATTTCCTCACTTTCTCTTCTATTAGATTTAATGTATCTGGTTTTATGTTGAGGTCTTTGCTCCCTTAGACCTGAGTTTTGTGCAGAGTGATAGATATGAGTCTTTTTACATTCTTCTACATGCAGATATTCGGTTAAACTAGCACCATTTATGAAAGATACTCTCCCTTTTCCATCATATGGTTTTGGCCTCTTTGTCAAATTGTCCATAGGTGTGTGGGTTTCTGGGTCTTCAATTCTATTCCATTGATCAACCTGTTTTTATGCCAATACCATATGTTTTTTTAATTACTATTGCTCTGTAGTGTAGCTTGAAATCAGGGATGGAGATATCTCCAGAAGTTCTTGGATTGTACAGGATTGTTTTAGCTATCCTGGGCTGGTTTTTTTTTTAATATGAAGTTGAGAATTGCTCTTTAAAGGTCCATAAAGGATTGAGTTGGAATTTTGATGGGACTTGCATTGAACCTGTAGATTGCTTTTGGTAAGATGACCATTTTCACTATGTTAATCCTACCTATCCATGAGTGTGGAAGAGCTTTCTCTCTTCTGATATCTTCCTCAGTTTCTTCCTTCAGCAGCTTGAAATTCTTGTCATACAGGTCTTTCACTTGCTTGGATAGAGTTTCGTCAAAATACTTTATATTATTTGTGGGTAGTATAAAGTCCTCCTCCAGATAATTCCAACCTTCCTTCAGCCTTGAGGACTGATCCTAAGAGCTGCCAAAAGACAAAAGGAAGACCCCTCCCTCCGAGCCTCCAAGGACCATCAGAACCATTCCAAAAGGACCTTCCTCAATTCTGTACCCCTCAAATAGTCACTCCTACCCCTACTTCTCCAATCCTACCCCCAACCCCCAACCCCCAACTTTGCCCTATGGGGAGATATAAACTCCATAGGGCAAAGTGAAATCAAACTATGGACCTGAGCTTGGACTCTTCTCTTTTAGAAGAGATTTATGAATATTTTATGACCTTGGGGAATATCTAATATCAGTCCCTCGAGTACTGAGTTATATTTAAGAACTGAGAAAACTGAGATCCAGGATGTGCAAGGGACTCTCCAAGGTCACTCGGCTGATTGGTAGCACCAGGTTCGACTCTCCTGGCTCCTAGTCCAAGAACCTTCCTTCTGTAGCATCAACATCATCTTCTTCTTCTTCTTCTTCTTCTTCTTCTTCTTCTTCTTCTTCTTCTTCTTCTTCTTCTTCCTTCTCCTCCTCTTCCTCCTCCTTCCTTCCTTCTCTTTTTTTAAGTTTTTGAGACAGTTTTTTTTTTTAATTTTTGTTTTTTTCGAGACAGGGTCTCTCTGTGTAGACCTGGCTGTCCTGGAACTCACTCTGTAGACCAGACTGGCCTCGAACTCAGAAATCCGCCTGCCTCTGCCTCCCAAGTGCTGGGATTAAAGGCGTGCGCCACCACCGCCCAGCTTGAGACAGTTTTTTAATGCCATAAGCTGAGCTCAAACTCTATATATAACCATGATGACCCTGAACCTTTTTTTTTTTTTTTTTTTTTTTTTGGTTTTTCAAGACAGGGGTTCTCTGTGTAGTCCTGGCTGTCCTAGAATTCACTCTGTAGACCAGGCTGGCCTCTGAACCCTTTTTTATTATTTATTTAGTGTATATGTGTGTGTATGTGCCTGAGTGTATGTATGTTCACCACATGCATGCAGTGCCAGGGAACATCAGAAGAGGGCACCAGATCCCCTGAAACTGGAATTACAGGCATTTGTGAGCTACCACATGTGTGCTGTGAATCAAACCCAGGTCTTCTACAAGAGCAGTGAATACTCATGGCCACTGGGCTATCTCTCCAGTCCCAGACTAGAACTTTTGACGCTCCTACTTCAACTTCTTAAGTGCTAGGATTACAGGTGTTTACCACCACACCCACCTTGTCCATTTGCTTAAGATAGGGTCTCCCTGTGTAGCACAGGCTACACCTGATCTTCTCATCCTCCTGCTTTCCATGTGCTAAGATTACAGGTGTGCCATGAGAACACAGCCCACAGAAATCAACTGAGCAGGGCTTGTATGGGCTCAGAGAGACTGAAGCAGCAGTTACAGAGCCCCTGTGGGTCTGAGCTAGGTCCTCTGTATATACATGATAGTTGTGTGGTTGAGTGTCCTTGTGAGAGTCTTAACAGTGGGAGTATGTCTGACACTTAGTGCTGCTCTTGGGACCCTTATCCTCCTAACAGGTTGCCTCATCCAGCCTTGATATGAGGGGTTTGTTCTTAGGCTTATTGTAACCTATTACGCCATGTTTGGTTGCTATCCCTCAGAGGCCTGCTTTCTTTTTTGAAGAGAAACTGGAAGGAGTGGATCTAGGGAAGAGGAGAGTTGGGGAGGAGGATTAGGAAGAGAAAAGGAAGAGAAACTGTGATCAGGCTGTAACGTATGGGAGAAAATTTTAAAAAAGAAAAAGGGAAGAAAGAAAATTAGTTACCACTGAGAAATGAGATAATGGAAAATTAAAAAAAAAAAAAAGATTACAGGTGTGCACCACCACACCTGACTGGCTGTGTCTTTCTCACCTCTGTTGCCAAAGCTAAACCTCAGTTTGCAACCTGACTTCCCTCCAAGCGCTGCTGGGGCACACACCACACTAATCGATTGTCTCTTTAAGAATGGACTGGGTCGTCATCATTATCAGAAATAAATCCTGCCTAGTGTGAACGTTTAAAAACTCACAAAACTGGCCATTATCATTCAGCCCTCATCTGAGAATGGCTGTCAGTGCAACACTAACTCAAACATTAATTCTGAACAGATTCATTAGTGTTTTTAATAGAGCGATCTGAGGCCCACGTCTCATGGAAAACAGACAGGATTTGTTTTCATTTGGCCAGCGCTGCCTGGGCCTCATGCAGAGACGAAGAACTCAGAAAATATTTGCAGAATGAGTGAATTCCTCTGATTGTCAACAGGGATCAGAACTGACAGCCAGGATTCCTGCAATAAATAGCTTTGTCGGCTGTGGCTGTGCCCTCGGGGGCTGACATTTGCCTGCCCCGAGCTTCTCACGTCTGCTACTTGGCAGCAAAGCCAAACTCAATGGCTCAGCACTGCTTCTAAAGGCCTTTGGAAAGGGAAGAAAAACACGCATTTAATTACCTTTCGGCCCAAGGAGGCTGAAAATTAATTAACGTGATTAATTTATGTCTTAGTTGATGCTCCCCCAGAAGCAGATCTTGAGATAAATATTGGAGTGGTGGTGATTTATTTGGAATTAGTGGGTGAGTCAGGGGTGGGAGAACCAACAAAGGCTGTCTTATGAGCAGCTAAGATTGGAGCAGCTTAGAGGGATGCTGAGAAATGGTGCAGAATACCAAAGGAAGGAGGCAAGGGCAGGAACGTTAATACTTCAGCTACCTGCTAGCCAAGTGACCTTTCCAAGGCTTCAGGGCAAGCTCTAGCATAGAAGCAGAGTCAGCAGTGAGGAGCCAGGAACACAGAAGGCCCGAGGGATAAGACATGTGAGTGAGCACCTATTGCAACCATTGCCACCTCTTTCTGATGTGGTGCGTGCGTGCGTGCGTGCGTGCGTGCGTGCGTGCGTGCGTGCGTGCGTGCGTGCGTGCGTGCGTGTGTGTGTGTGTGTACAGGTAGGTGTGTGTACAGGTGGGAGTGTATGGCAGGGGGTGGGGGAGGGGATACCAAAAGATAGCTCAGCTATCTGAGAAATGCCACCTACCTTGTTTTTTTTCAAAACAGTCTCTCACTGGCTTGGAATGCACCAATTAGACTACACTGGCAGTCCAGCAAACTTCAGGGATTCCCCCTACACTGACAGTTCAGGAAACCCCAGAAATCCCCCTGCTTTCACCTCCCTAGCACAGGGATTAGATCCAAGTGTGCACCACCTCACCTGGCTTTGTTTGTTTTTAATATGGGGTGTGGGATCAAAGTCTTTATATTTTCAGTGCAATCCTTTTACTATGGCCTCGGCTATCACCACAGCCTCTTCCTTTGTTTGTAGTGGGGACTGAACCTCTGAAGCCAGGAGCAAAATCAATCTTTCCCTCTGTAAGTGGGTTACGTCAGGCATGTCCTTGCAGTGATGCGGCCATCCCAAGTACAGACACCTTTATTTTCAGTTCTAGAACAGTGTGGAGTTGAAATGAGCAGCAGAGACTGGTTTTTATGAAACAGGGTTTTATAAAGTTGGCATGCACAAGAGACAAAAAGTGGGCCAGTCACTTCAAGGTCACTTGGCTTGCAAACTGAGGACAGAGAGACAGAACAAGAGAGAAACAACTGATTGACTAGGTCAAGGTTACCTTTTAGTGCCCTTCTAGATTAGCTCTGACAGAACATCGGCATCATCATCAACATCATCATCACCCAATTAACATTAGACTGTTTGAAGATTTGGCATCGATGTGGCTAATCTTGATTTCTCTCAGTAAAACAATGGGTGGGATTTTTAGCACAATTGTAGGTGGGATTTCTAGCATAATTGACTCCATTTTTATTTTTCCCCTGGTGTGCCGAGGTCTTCCAAAAGAATTTGTTTGAAAACAATGGCCTGAAATATTTTTATCTTTTTAAGTTTTATTCTCATCTGTTTATGTCTTACTCAATGGGTCAGGTTCGTGCTATGAATCCCCAGGCTAGCTCCTCTTGGATTATAGGCATATGTCACCACACCAACATAGATAGATAGATAGATAGATAGATAGATAGATAGATAGATACATAGATATAGATATATATGTATACATATATATATAACCAAATGTCTACATCTCTTCCACATCAAGAAATCCTTCAATTAGCAAGCATGTGATTCTATCTGGCACTGGGTACCTAAGGTTTTTACCAGACCCTATATGTTAAGAACTCAGTCCCACAAGGCTGCCTCAAGGCTGCCTTTGACTTCAGATGACAATCAAAACTGACCCTCCTACTTCTGACCAACCATCAGTACTTGGGGTTTTCTGTAATCCGCTCCTCAGATTCCATTAACTGCTAAGGACAGCTTGCAGAACCCAAGGAAGCCATTCCCTTCTTTTAGTTGGTTCTCAATAACAAACACAATTCAGAACAGTACAGTGGAATAGTTGCTTGAGGTCAGACTGTAATAGAACTACAGAACTGTGTCCTCTCCGGGAGGCCCACCTACCTCATCCCTCCACTGCCTGCCAGCCTGGAAGCTCTCTGGATGTTGCTTGGCCCTCTGTGGTTCACGCTGCCTTCATTTTAGACGCAATTGATTAAATCACCATCAGCAATTCAGTCAGCCCTCATTGATTCACTGCCTCTCCCCTCCCTGAGTCAGCAATAAGGCTGAAAACTCTAGCTTCTAATCACTGGAGCGGGGGCGGGCACCAACCCCCACACCCCTTAAGGTCTTGCCAAAGACATCTCTTTAACATAAACTTGGGTGTTGTTGAAAGAGGTTTGTTACCAGTGATAGAAAAACACACCTTTTTTTTTTTTTCCGCACCATGGAGCTATTTCAGGATCTAGAAACAAACACTAATCATAGCTGGGAACGCTACTTCAGCTCTCATCATCTAGGAAGTTGCCAAGGTTTTAAGAGCTCTGGCTGGGAGCCAGAGAAAAAGACCAAAGATATAAAATGTGTCTCGTTCTGTCACAATATCACAGGACAGAGGACATTCTCCAACCTGTGGCCGACTGACCTCACAGACCACCTTGGTAAATCCCTGAAGTCCCTGTTGTTACCACCTACTTCCTGAACAGATCAGGAAGCAGAGAGCTCACCCAGGAGCAGAGACCCTCCCCAGCCTCCTAAGGGACCCATAACTGGGGGACCAAGCGTTCAAACACACACGTTTGTGCAGTGTTTCCACATTCAGACCATAGCAATGCCCATTTTACAGATGTATTTCATGGAAAGAATGGAAGACGAGGTGGGGAGGAGGGAAGGGAGGAAGGAGGGAGAGTCTGGGGTCTCCCTAGTTCCATGGAAGTATGTGTGATAGAATGTGAGCATCTCTATGGTGGCCTTTGACCAGCAGGAAAAAGGTGTTCTGGAGTCATAGCAGAGAACGTCATTGGTTTGTTTTGTTTTGTTTTACTAATTTGTGGGTTCTTCTTTTTTCCATCCTTTATCCTCCCTGGTTTTATCCCCTATCACCAGATAGGAGAGAAAGAAGGATAGGGGAGGGAGAGAAAGGGTGGGGGGAGAGGGAGAGGAAGAGAGAGAGAGAGAGGGAGTATGTGAAGCAAGGTGTGTGTGTGTGTGTGTGTGTGTGTGTGTGTGTGTGTGTGTGTTCCAGCCCTGGATTCCCATGGCAGGCTACATTTGTGGCTCTGCCGGGGCAAGGAAGATAATGTAGAGACTTCCTGTTGAAATAGTTTCCTCCTGCCTTTTGATTCTTTACTAAAGAAAATGTAGACATTGAAAGGCCACCCCCAGGCCCATCTTTACATGTTCTCAAGCCTTCAGGGGTCAGTCACCAGTAGTTGAATGACCAGCTCTCTTCTCACTGTCCATTAGAGGATCCCCACCCACTCCTGCACTCAGAACCCACAGGCAGAGCTCAAGCCAGCTGTGAGGCTTTGGTTGGGGCTTCGAACAGAGTCTCCATCTCGGAAGGATGCTTTTCCCTGGCTTCCTGGTTTGCCTGACCTCAGAGCATCTCATAGATGCTTTTTGATTGACTGCTCCCATAAAAGGTATAAAGATACTACTTCTAAAATAGGAGATTGTCAAAGATGAAACAGCCCAAATCATCACTGGGGAATTAAGGTACTGTCACTCATATTCCACACACAGCCGTCTCCTAGGAGACAAGCAAACAGGTCCCTTAAGAGGGGGATGATCTTAATAAGCAAAGACAAAAATACTGTAATTTAGACTTCTCCAATAATTAAGAAAAATCTATTTTGGGCCCATGGGTGAGTTTCTTCTCTTGCTTTTAGCATACAGTATGTTCAATTACATCCCAGATGTGAGGTGGGGCAGCAAGTCCATGAGGCCATTGGCTCAGCTGTTTCTTTTGGCAGATACCACATGATCTGGGATTTGGCTTTCCACCCCAGAGAACAGATTGAGACATCGGGCGGCTCTTGCGTCCACTCACGGAGCAATGAGACCCTGCCTAACCAGGCCAGCCTCTGCTCACGTCGAGGCTTCACTGAGAGTCGTGCTACTTTTAAATTTACCCCTGCGGAAGCCCTGTGACAAGCTGAATGGTATCCAAATTTTTCCCAAATAAATTTCACAATAGGCAGCAAGGAGAGGGGGTTAAGTCAGGGATGCATAGCCTGCCTGTTAAAAGTTCTCCGCTGCTAAATAGCACGTAGCACCACAAGACATCAAAGTGTATTTATAAGGCTTAATATCATAGTAGTTGATCTTCCTAATGGAGACAAGAGTTGGTCTAGTCCCATTCACAGGAGGTCTTCTTCCTCCTCAGGCCTCCATTAACTGTAATTTTGCTACTGTTATGAATCATAGTATAAATATCTATGTCTTCCAATGGTCTTAGGTGATCCCTGTGAAAGGGTCCTTCAACTCCCAAAGGGGTCATGACCCACTGGTTGAAAACTACAGTTCTAAAGCAGTGCCCTCTTCCTCTAGATCAGGAGTCCTTGTGACCCCAGTAAAAGAAAAGGCTTGCCTTTCTCCATGACAAAGAACACAACACAGTCACAGTCCTGTTCTTGGAAAGTCTGGAAAGCACACCTGTGCTCTTTCAAGGCTGTCGCTCACTTCTAGTTCAAAGCAGAGAGCTTGCATGACTCTTAAACCCACAGCAAGTGCTTGGGGAGAGGCACACACACATTGAGCTCCCGAGAGCCCAGCCTGGGTGCACAAGCTATGAGAACACTGACCATTTCTGACATCAGAGAGTGTCGCTGCCTGCTTGCTACACTCTCCCTCCCCCTAAGAGCCCACTCCATCCTCGCCCCCAGCTTTGAGTCATAGCCAATGCAGCTTATGAGACTGGCAGTGGTGATCAGAAAAGTCGTCGGGCTTAGAAAACAATTTCCTCATTCTTCCTTTATTTTTCCCCCAATAGCTCAGCCCTTAAGTACTTGATTATAACGCACATGTGTGTGTGTGTGTGTGTGTGTGTGTGTGTGTGTGTGTGTGTGTGTGTGTTGGGTCTTTTGAGACAGGGTCTCACTATGTACCTCCTAACTAACCTGTAACTCACTGTGTAGACCAGGCTGGCCTCAAATTCAAAGACTGTCTCTGAATCACAAGTGCTAGGGATTAGAGGTATATGTAACCACACACAGCTATATATTTTTAAAAGATTCTTATATTTTTATGTGTATGGGTGGGTGTTTTACCTGCATGTATGTATGTACCACTGCATACCTGATGCCCTTGAATGTCAGAAGAGGGCGTCAAATCTCCTTGGAGTTACAGATGGTCATTAGCCCCTGTGTGAGTACTGGAAACCAAACCTGGGTCCTCCACAAGAGCCACCAATGCTCTTACTCACTAAGCCATCTCATACTTACAATTTTTGAATATGAAAATTTCCACCATATTTCAAAATGTTAGCATGCTCTCCCAATCCAGAAATGGAGCCAAGATTTCAAGACCTGGGTGTCAATATATTTGAATCTTATTATAAACCTTAAATGAATACACTGAGTCTCACCTTCTCAGGGCCTGGGACCATAAAGGCTTCCTTGACCTCTCTGCTTACAGCATTGGCTCAGAGATAGCACATCAGAATGTACTGAAAAAAGAGAGTGACCTCATTTTATCATCCACCAGCAGGGGACCTGCTCCTCTGAGCACAGTGAGAGGAATCAGAACCCACCCATCTCACTCTGGAAAAAAAGGTCCAGCCCTCAGAGCTCCCCCTGTATTCACAACTGCAGCTGCACTGATTTGTGCAATGAAAAGGAGGCTGAGGCCAGAGAGATGGCCCAGCAGTGAAGGTACTCACCACCACGCCTGATGACCCGAGTTCAGTCCCACGTGGTGAGAGGAGAACTAGCTCCTGTGGTGTCCTCTGACCACCACGTGAGTCATCCATTGTACATGTGCACCGACATAAGCCGTGGCATGTGTGCACCCACACAAACATGCCCCCCCCCACACACACATACAAGTAAATAGTGTAATTTTTTAAAAATTTTAAAGGAAAAGTATAACTATCAGATAGAAGGATCCAGATAGAAAACCTGTGGCTGGAGAGATAGCTCAGCAGTTAAGAGCACTTGTTGCTCTTCCAGAGGACCCAGGTACATTTTCCAACACCCACGTGGTGGTTCACAGACTTCTGTAACTCCATTTTCAAGGATTCAATGCAATCTCCTGACTTCCATGGGCACCGAGCATACACACGGTGCTCAAAATATATGCAGGCAAAACACACATAAAAGTAAAATGAGTAGACATAAGAAAGCCCCTTGTCTGGAGAAGTGTGGGGACCTGGCACTGTCTCCCAGGGTTACAAGTTACAAGTTCTCTGAAGGATAATTTGTACACAGGTACTCTCGGCACTTGTGGGTTGAGGCAGGAGGATTGGGAGTTCCACATAACGAGCCTCTGTCTTCACTTAAATACAGTTTATCTAAAGAATTTATCCCTCAGAAATGCCTGCTTAGATGGAACGGGAGGCGTCTAAGTTTATTCTTTACACTATTGTAGGAAACAGGGAAAGTCTGGAAACAATCAAAATGTCCACCAACAGGGACCGTCTAAATAAATGATAGCACCTCCAAACAAGGCAATGCTATCTATGCAGCTACTCAAAAACTCGATATGCTGGCAAAGATCGATTACTAACACATAGTAAGTACTGTAGCAAACAGGAGAAGGCAGTAATGCATGTTTACCTATTTACATACCTAAATATCTAATATATACCTAATATATATTACCTAAATATAGTTGTGTGCCACATAAGGCTGTTCAAATCAATGATAGATTTAATATGCAACGTTGGGCCCATAAGATGGTATCACCTAGTGATGTTGTAGCCACCTTCGCTTGTGCAAGCATAGTTCTGAAATGTTCACATAACAGCGAGATTCCTTTATAGATCTCAGATGGTATCTGTGCCATTAGTCAGTGCATGAAATATTTATGAAAGGAAGCATAGGAAACTGGAAGCAGGAAAACTGTGATTAAAACACAGGGAGAAGAAGAGACATCTTACTGTTTTCAGTGAGAGAGAAGGGGAGAGGGG